>NC_080435.1:28475196-28845196 GCF_028018845.1 Melospiza georgiana
GTTCCTGCCCCTGTGCCCTCTGCGCTCCTGGAGATGCTTCGCAGCTTTGTTTCTGCGCTTAAATAATCAAACTCCGATCAGCTCCCTGAGTGAAAGGAGACAGATCCCCCTGCGTGCCGTGAGCGCCGTGAGCAGGAGGGGAAGGGCTGGGGATTTATCTCCGTTTCAGTCAGTCTCGCCCACCTCCGAACCGCGGGGGGATCGTTCAGGAGTTCAGTGGGAATTGCCGGTCCCTGAGCTGGTTAGCGCAGCAGAGGGAAAGGGCTGGGGAGGAGGGAGGGGTGGCGGCGGTGCTCAGGTTGAAGCAGCTTCCCGAGCCCGCTTTTCTCGGGATCGAGTGGGACTCGCTGGAACAATCCTCCTCCGGCTATTGTTTAACCTTGCAGAGCACAATCGAGGAGTGAGCGTTATCAGAAATTAGCTATGGAACCGCGGGCAATGAAGCCTGTCAGAGTTTTGGATCGGGCCGCGTTTGGAGGGGACAGGGCAAAATGTTTCGCACCGCCTAGCTCTGGAAAGCGACAAAGGAGGAGCTGTCCCCTGAGCTGCCATCTCCTCGGCCATCGCTTTCAGCTGGGCACCCAAACCCCTCGATGCAGCACAGGGCTGAGCTGAGCCGAGCCGGCAGCTCCGGGGTCCAGCCAGCCTCGCCAGCAGCCGCGGGGAGGAAGGATGCGCTAATGGCCAAGGGGTCGTGTTGTTTCACTGCTGGAAAGTGAGAGAGGAGGAGGTTTGGAAGGACTTGGGCAGTTCTTCCTCCCAGGTGGTGTAATGCAGAGCTAAGCGATCAAGAAAACATTTTTTTTTCCTTTTCACGATGATTTATCAAGCTAGGTTATTTCAAGAAAATAGAAAACCCCTGTGCTAGCTCGAAAAACAGCCCTCTAAGGGAAACGCATTTCTGTTTGCTCCTAGAGAGCTCTAGTTTTTATGGGAAAATAAATACCCCGCTTAGGCTGGCCAAAGACTTCCATTCCTATATGTAAGGTGTCCGTCGCAGAGCCGGTGATCGTAGAACCAATCATAAAATCGTTTGGCTTGTGAAAGACCTTTAAGGTACCGAGTTCCACCAACCTGGTGTGTCGGTCCGTCGCGGAAAGGAGCCGAGCCAGCAGCAGCCCCTGTCCCGATCCCGCAGGGCAGGGGTGCCCGCGGTGTGCGGGAGCCCCGGTGCGGCCAGAGCGGGAGGCAGAGCCCGAGCCCGCGGGCAGCAAGGTCAGCGCGATGTCCCCGCATTCACAAGCGCCGTGTCTGAGTTTGCCGTGGGCTCTGAGGTGGCACGTCCTCCTGTGAACTTGGAGGATATTAATTATCAGCAAAAATAACGAACAGATATTTCGCCCTTATGTTACGCGCGGAGTTTTGTAATAAATAGATGTATGCGCCAAAAGAGAGATTTTTAAAGAGAATTCAATGAAATAGTGAAAAAAAATTTCACTAACAACAAAAACCCGACCGTTATGACTAATTACTTTTAAGAGAAAATGAAATTATACTCGGCTGCTCCAATAACGACCTATTTTAATTTCTTTTGTTGTAGCATTTACCCTTTGAATCTTAAAAACATCTCTCCGACGCTGACGATGCCGGCGACAACCTTGGATGCCGCGAGGGGTAGGAAATCACCGGGAACACAAGGGGCTCGGCGTGTCCTGCGGCAGGTGAGCCTTTCCGGCGCCTCTGTCGCTGCTGTCGCCGCAGGGGAGAGGGTGAGGGTGCGCGGGGGTGACCCCGGTTTGCGGTTGTGACAACGCGCACGGGACGGGGCCGGTGTGAGAACCCCGCAGCCCCGGGTGATGGATTATCTCGGTAATCCATGGGTAGCTCTGCAGGAGGGCGGCAGGATTCCCCTCCTCGCCCTCGGAGAGAGCGCGTCCTGCCCGCGGCAGGCACGGCGGGGCTCTGGGCAGTGGGGCTGGGTGCGCTCCCGAGCCCTGCCGTGTGTCCTGGCAGCGGGAACCGTCCGGGATAGCGTGTCCCCTCCGGCCGCCGCCCCCGGGATGGAGGAGCCGCTGTCGGGAGGCTGGGGAGGAAGGAGAGGCTCCGGGCCTCCCCGGGAGCAGCGCCAGGTGAATGTCCCACAAGCAGGTTACTCACAGCGCTGCTGTCCTCCCCCGCCCGCCCAGCTGCTTCCTTCCCCTCGCACTCAGGCAGCTCCGAGGGACGGGGCTGGGGCCGGACACACGCCGGTCCCGGGGTCCTTGTAAAGGGCTCCCAGCTCTCCCCTGGCCCGGCCCGGGGTGCGGGGGCCCGGGCAGGCGGCTCTCGGGAGCTCCTGGAGCCGCTGGTTCCTCCCGCAGCGGGAGAGGCACCTGGAAAGGCACTTTCCCCTCTCGGGAACGGGGTCCGCCCGGCGCGGCTCGGGTCACCTGCCCTGGTTCCTGCAAGGGCGGAGGCTTCTCCGCCCGGTCCCCGGGGCCTGGGGCTCGCCGCCCTCGGGAATCCCCACGGACACGCACGGAGCTGGCGGGGGAAGTCAGCCAGCACGTACTTGCTGGCCACCTGGACCCCTCTAACATTCCCGCCAGCCTCTCCCAAAGCGGAGGGACGTTAGGGCGAGATTTAGTGGCGCTTGCACCAGGAGAAGGGTGGGAGTGATGTGTAGGGGAGATATATTCTCCCCCAGCCGCCTCTCCCCCTCCATCCCCGGCCCGGCCGTGCCTCCCCTCCCTCCCCCCGCGCGTCTGCTCCGGCCGGGTTCAGCAGAGCGGGCTGTGGGCAGCCCCTCGGCGGAGGTTGTGTGAATGGAGGATCGGCGTGGCTGACTCCTCCTCCCCTGCAAGCGCCTCTATTTGAGCTTTGCAAACTTGAGGGCGAGCAGGCATCCGAGGTGAGGCGTGCGCGGCGGCTGTGCCCCCCTAGCTCGGACAGGCGGACGTTCGTACGGACAGACAGACACGCAGACACGCGCACACCGCGCTGCGAGCGGGTGCAAGCCCGGAGGCGATCCTGGAGAACAACCTTTCCCTGTCGCTGCTGCCGGCTCCCGCAGGGCTGGACCCGGGGAGCTGCGTCGCGGAGCAAACTTCCCCCAAAGGGCTGAGCTCGCCGGCCTGGTGCCTGCAGCCGGAGCCGGCCTCCGGCTTGGCGGGCAGGGGCCAGGTGTCCTGGAACAAGTGCGGCCCGGGGGGAGACTGGCTGCCCGGCGGCCGGCAGAAGGTCTGCGAGCAGATGGGCTCCGACGTGCGAGACCTGAACGCGCTGCTGCCCTCCGTGCCCTCCCTGCCGGGCAACAGCAACTGCACCATGCCCGTCAGCAGCGCGGCGCAGTGGGCGCCCGTGCTGGACTTTCCCCCGGGGGCCTCCTACGGCTCGCTGGGGCCGCACTCCTTCATCAAGCAGGAGCCGAGCTGGAACGGGTCGGACCCGCACGAGGAGCAGTACCTGAGCGCCTTCACCGTACACTTCTCCGGCCAGTTCACGGGCACGGCCGGCGCCTGCCGCTACGGGCCCTTCGGCGCCCCGCCGCCCAGCCAGCCGCCCTCGGGCCAGGCTCGGATGTTCCCCAACGGGCCCTACCTGCCCAACTGCTTGGAGAGCCAGCAAGCCATCCGCAACCAGGGTAAGGGCCGCGCTGCCGGCATCGGGGGGCGGCCCCCGAGGAGCCCGCTCAGCCCCGCAGGGCCGCGCCTGATGGAAACCCCGAGCCCGGTGTTTGTCCGAGCCGGGTTTAGGCGAGGCGGCCCCGCCGTGCCTCCCTTCCCTCCCCGTGCGGCGGCCACGTCGCTCCGTTTAGGAGCTTTAGGAGCCCCCACCCCTCCTGCGGGGCAGCGGATGCAGCGGGGGCTCTGCCAGGCGGGCTGGAGCCCCCCGGCCCCCTCCCCGGCCTGGAGCAGCCTCTCGCCTTCGCAAAGGTTTGTTTGGGCCGGAGACGGCACAAGTCCTGCAATGGAGCTTGGGGCCCGCGGCCCGAGAGAATTCCCGCTGCGTATCTCGGGGCTGATGGGGTGGTGGCGGGAGTAAAGCTCCAAACTTCGTCCTGAATCCGAAAAGCGCTCTGTTTTCAAGCCCCTTGTCGAATTAACCTCGGAAGCGATGAGTATTCCCGGGCTGGAATGCTCAAGCGGGGATGCCTCGTCCTTTCTTGTCCGCATCTCCGCGGCCGGGAGCGGCTGTGCCGTAACTGCCCGCGGTGCCCTGCGAGGCTCCCGAGGGTTGAGCGGCCGGGCAATGGGTCACCCGCATGTGGCGCCGGGGGCAGACCTCATCCTTCTTCTTCCAGTGCCTGCAGTGTAAGCATTTGCGCCAGGGAGAAAGGAAAAGGGGCCAGAGACCTTTCGGGTGTCGCTCGCCCTCGTTCAGCTGGCCCCGGAGGGAACGGGGTGTGCCGGGCTCGGCCCGCACTGCCCGGCCGAGGGCAGCGGGGCAGCCGAGCCTCCGGACACCGGGACGGGCAGAGAGTGCCAGAGGGGCCCTGCCCGAGCGGGATGACCCGGGCCGGGGTCTCTGTGCTTCTAAGATGGGGCTCCCCGCACCCAGCTCGGGGTTGCTGTGCCCCGCGGGGGCAATCGCGTACCCACGGAGGGGCTGGGACACACCGTCCGGGAGGGCCCGGGGGGTTCGGGCTGCGGGGCGAGGGGCAGAGCAGCGGCCGAGGCCCGGGCGATGTTTGCAGCGAGGGGCAGGGGCCGTTCAGCGCACACCTGCCCCGGGCAGGGGCTGTTCGGCACACACCTGCCCCGGCCAGGGGCTGTTCGGCACACACCTGCCCCGGCCAGGGGTTGTTGGGCACACACCTGCCCCGGACAGGGGTTGTTGGGCACACACCTGCCCCGGGCAGGGGTTGTTCGGCACACACCGAGCCCGGGTTGTTCAGTTCGGCACACACCGAGCCCGGGTTGTTCAGTTCGGCACACACCTGCCCCGGGCAGTACCGGGTCGCGGTCCCGGTGCCACCGCGCTGCTGCCCTCGGCTCCCGGCCCCTGCCCCATGTAGCAAACTGCAGAGAGGGGTTCCTGGGCCTTGCTGCCGATGCCGGCCGGGAAAATGGGCGGCATCCCTGGAGCTGGGGAGAGGCTCGGCCCTGCCGAGGCCCCGGAGCCGCTGCGAGCCCCGCGGGGTCCCAGCTCCAGCTGCGGGACGGGGAGGGGAGCGGCCCGGAGCCGGGACGGGGACTCTGACCGGGAAAGATGTATTTCGAAAGACAGCTGAAAAGATTTTAGACCTTGCAGGGGATTCATAATCGCTGGGCGGAAATAGGGACGAGAAAGCGGAGAGAAGGGCGAGGGAGATAAATTCGAGTTGGCGAGGGACAAAAATAGCTGCGAGCCCGCTCCATCCTGGCGTGCGGGTTTCCCCAGCCCGGGGAGAAACCGAGCCTGTAATGGCCCAAGCCACGGAGCCCACGCTGGGCTCTCCTCGGGCAGGCACGGCACCTGGGGCTCAGCCACAGCTGTGTTCGGTGGCACACACAGAGAGGGCTCCTACGGCAAGGAGAAATTCGGCAAAGAGCAAAGAGTGTTTGCTTCTTCTTTTTTTTTTTTTTTTTTTTTTTTTTTTTTTTTTTTTTCTGGTGTATGGATAAAATGTTCCTGCTTTGGCTTTCCTCAAGGTTGAACTTTTTTTTTTTTGCTTTAGAGGTTCCTCCGACCGTGGGAAAGACGCTACCTTGGCTCTGTGATGACATTTCTGCCAAGTCTGGGATGGGATGGGGTGGGGGGTAGGAAGCTAAGGCTTTGAAACCTCTGCCCAATTTCCCTCTTCTCGTTTGCCTGCCTCTTTCATCCAGCTGGGCTCCTCCAACAACTGGATGCCTCCAGCGGGCCCCGTTCTCCACCAGATGTACAACTTTCAATTATTTTCAGCACATTTTAATCAGGCCTAGTTCTGATAACGCCCTAATTAAAGAGACCTCACTATCGGCAGCTCGGTTCAGAACTCAACTTTCTTATCACATTCCTGAAGCTTTGGGTCAGGCAACACCGGAAAATGCGGCCAAAACCTCGTCCTGCTCCGAGCTGAGTTTTGAAGGTCACCGAAACTCTGTGGCGGGCCAAAAGTAACGTAGAAAGTGTCAGTGTTTTCTGAAAGCGAAAAAAGAGACGGAGGGAAACGGGGAAAAGGGAGGTGAAGGCTGAGCCTCTAGCCTGAGGGCTGAGGGAGGAGATAAGGAGCGAGAAGCAGCTGTGGGATGGGAGCCCGCTGGGTACCGGCCTGTCATCGCTGCCCGGCGAAAGGAGCTCTGCTCCCGGGGTCAGCGCCATGCGAGGCACATCTGGCCGGTCCCGCTCCCATCCCAGCCCCGCGGCCTCCGGGCCGACTGAAAATCGCCGCCAAGGTGAAGGTTTTAAAGCCTTCTGGAGGATTTTCATTCCTCCGCTCCTCCCGCTCAGCCGCGCGGGTTAATGGAGTCCCGTAATGTCCCTGGCCCCAGCCTGGCCGCGGAGAGAATAGAACGGAGAAGCAACATCCGAATCGCTTTGCTGCCTCTCGGTTTCATTCTCTCCGAAAGCCGCTGTGATCACGGATCGTTCCTGAAGCGCACACCTGCCCAGCGCCGAGCATGCGGCGCCGAAAGGGAGCCCCAAAACAGCCCCGAGTGCTCCCTCTCGAGCGGCAAAACCCCAAAATCCCTCTCCAGCCACACGCCCCATCCAGACGGGTCCGTGAGGGATGCCCGAGCTGGAAAAAGCGGGTTAAGGGAGAGGAGAGTGACGGAGAAAAGCACTCGTAGTCCCTCTGCTTTCTTTCCCCTGCCCGCGTCGGACTTTTTGTTTTGTTTTGGTTGGGGTTTTTTGTTTTGCTTGGTCTTGTTGGTTTTTTTTTTTTTGTTTTTTTTTTTGTTTTTTTTTTTTAAGAGTGACTCTCGGAGGAGGTTGGTTCTCGGGGTAAATGCTGATGAGCCGAGAAGCCGCTGAGATAATATTACTTTGTAATTACTTTTTTAGCTGAAGTTGTTTAGCCAGCTCCAAGTCATTAATGAAAGTTGGTGTCCAAGCACCTGATTTACGATTCTGTGCCGGCCCGGGGTCAGCAGAGGTGGTCTCTTTCCATCTGAATCTGCTCGGTGTAGGAAACAAAATAGGCTGTTTATTATTTTGGAAGAGCAATTTTCGCTGAAAGGAGGAGTTTTATTTTTGCACGTAATATTCCGCCTCTTTATTGCAGACTCTTCAGAAAGCCGCCCTTAACAAAATAAAAAAAAAAGCGCGCAAGATTAAAGGCTGACTTCTAAATTGGAAGCGCCAGATGACTACACCGAGCAGATGGGAATCTTCCACTTTTAATACGAGCAACAATTAACGAAAACATCCTTTTTATTACCGAGACCGAGCTGTTCTCTTTAAACACGAACGAGACTTCCGACTTTGCGCGCCTGGCCGCGGGCTCGGCACGGCTCTGCCCGCACAGAGAGATGTGCGGGCGGTGGCACAGGGGACAGAGGGGCTCAGCGGGCCTGGCCTTGTCCTTGTGTGTCCCCAGGGGGATCGGAGGGACCCCGCTAACCCCGCTGTGCTCTCTCCGCCAGGTTACAGCACCGTGGCCTTTGACGGCACCCCCAGCTACGGGCACACGCCGTCCCACCCCGCCGCCCAGTTCACCAACCACTCCTTCAAACACGAGGACCCCATCAGCCAGCAGCCCTCCCTAGGTAATTTCTGCCTCCCGAGGAGCCCTGGCACGGAGCCCCGTTGAGCCGCAAGGGTTAACTCAGTGCCGCTCTCTCCGCAGGGGACCAGCAGTACTCGGTGCCTCCGCCGGTGTACGGCTGTCACACGCCGACCGACAGCTGCACGGGCAGCCAGGCGCTGCTCCTCCGGACGCCCTACAACAGGTACCTCGGCCGGCGGGGAGCTGGGCTCGCCCTCCTCCTTGTGCGCGGGTTGCTGCTGGGACGCGCTCTCTCTCCCCCGCATGCCGTTCGAACAGCTTTTCCTTTATGCTGGGAAACGGATTTAGTCTTCCCTTCTCAAAAAAAAAAAAAAACCAAAAAAACAAAACCAACACCCCCCCCCCAAAAAAAAAACCCAAAAAACCCAAAACACCCCCAAAAAACCAAACCAAAACAAACAAACCCAACAAAAAAAAAAATCCCCAAAAGCACCTCCCCCCCCCCAAAAAAACCCCAACCCACCAATAATAACCAAACCCCAAAAAAGAAGATTCACATGTAAAAAAACCCAAACGGTACCAAGGCAAAACCGCCCCAAACAAACAAACAAGCAAAAAGCTAACAAAAACAAAGAAACCAACAAAAATACCCCCAGAAAATCGATATCCCCAAACCCGCACAAAACGAAAAAAGGATGCCGCGCCCCCCGTGGCGGGCCCCGCTGTGTCCCGCAGGTTTCCCGGCCGGCCGGCAGAGCATCCCCGCTGCAGGTGCCGGGAGGGGGGAAACGGGAGCCGGGCTCGCTCCCCGCGCTCCCCGGGCCCGATGAATTTGGAGCTTGCCCTTCCCGAGGCCGGGAAGGTGTGGGAGTGCTGGCTGGAGAGCAGCAGCCATGGGCACAGCGCGGTGCAGGCAACCAAAACTCAGCTCCGACCGAGAGTTTCGTCCTGCGGGCCAAGAGCCGTGCCGATGGCTCCCAGGAGGGGTGGGAGCCGGCCTGTAGGGAGGTTATTTATTGAAATCGGGGCAATAAACCTATGGGATTTCCTTGCTGGGAGAAAGGTGCGTCTGGAACTTTGCCGCGAGCAATGAGATGTCTTTGCCAACAGACGGGCCCGTGGCAAGCGCGGCTTCCCGGTTGGTTTTTTGTTTTGTTGGGTCTGACGTGGGGGCTGGGCGTTGGAGTTTTACAACGTGTTTAGTGAGTGAAAGAAGTTCCCCAAAAATTTATTCCTCAACTTTTTGTGAACTTGGAGCCAGTCCCGTATCTCGGAGTTGCTAAGTAACTCTCGCACACAAAACAATGTGCGCCTCTGCGAAGGAAGCCGCCAGCGGCTCCTCTTGTAGGCCACTTCTATCACCTCGCATTAATCGACACTGGACATGAGACAACAAAATTCTGTCACTTCCAGAAGCCACTTCGCTAATGAACGTGAGTTGACGTCAAGGGAAGGAGGGAATGAGGTAATGAAGGAAGGAAAGAAGCCTATCCAGGGAGATTAGCTTGCAGAATAATTGGCGGGGCGAACTCCTGTGCTGAAGGGACAGAGATTGCGAGCCGCGCAGGGAAATCTATAAATATGGTTCGGAGGAGGCTTGGGGAGGGCAGCTCCACGGGCAGCGCCCCCCTTCCCCGGTCCCCCGGGCCCCGGGGCTCGCCCTCGCCCCGCTCCTGGAAGCGGCAGCGCCTGCAGGTGTGAACGCGATAGGGGAACGCTGATAGCGTCGAGAGCTCTCTCTTGCATGTGCCTCCGCTGGGGCAGGGGTGAGCAGAGGTCGCCTCCCTAACGCTGCCACCTCCCTCCCAGCGCTGCGCCACGGGGACCGAGTTCCTCCCGACCTCAGCCTTGATCCTGCCCCGCTCGCTGGGAGGTTTACGGCTCACTCCAGTGAGATAAGGATTTAAGCCTTTAAACCTCTCAGGAGCCAATACTGGTGCGTGGGGGTGTGAGCGAGGCAGCGCTTGCTCCACTGTCGAGGGCAGCCCCGGTTGTCCAGGGACGGTAGTAGAAGGGCTGGGAATGTTATTGAGGTGAGGATTAGTGGGATTCCTAGGAAGGATGGACTTGAGAGTTGGTCAAAGAAGCTTACGTTCATGGTCAGGTTCAGGGAGCAGCCCCCAGGCTGCTCCCGCAGCGGGGCCCGCACAGGTGGTGGCTGAGCTCGGCACGGTCTCTGCTTGTCCCGCATTGAACACATCCAAACCCGCCGGGAAAATGTGGCCCGGAAAGCGGCTGGGTCGTTGCGGCACAGAAACGGGCGGGACTCCTTTCCCGCATGGCCAACGCCCTGAAAACGACCGCACTGTCCTTAAGCATTTATCTTGATTTGGCAAAATCGTGATTTTTTTTTTTTTTTTTTTTTCCCCCCAAGACCGTATTTATCCCGCGCCTCCTTCTTGAAGATTTCTTTTGCTTTTCGCAGTTCAGGTCAATCTCGACAGCTCTGCTTTGTCAAGTGATTGCTCGGTGGCCGCATCCAAGCACCGGGGCTGGCGAGCCTGCCCACTCCGAGAGCGCTCAGGGGATGGGGCTCAGCCCGGAATGGGGGTTTGTCCGTCCCCACACTGCCTGGGGACATCAGGCGCTCCCGTCCGCCTTTGGCAGTGGAGAGGGGTGGGATGTGCTGGAGAATACGAGGTGGGGAATGGGAGGTGGCGCTGCCTCTGCCCCCGGCGGGATGCGGCGGCCGCTGTTCCCCTGCACCGCCTCCTCTCTGCGTCTTTCGGGACGCCCGAACAGCGCTGGTTTGGGATCCCTCGCCCTCTCACCCCAGCCAGGGCTGCGGCTCCGCTCCTTCTTGCAGCGCCTCGCAGGGACGGCCACCCCAATTTTGGACCAGCAAGGCCCGAGGGGTGATGCTTCGGGGGGCGGAGGGGGAGGCAGAGAGCAGAGGGAGAGGATGCGGAGGGAGACACCTCCGCGTGATGCTCTGGCTTCTCCCTCATGGCCATCTCTCCAGCTGGGTGCGAGGGACCCTCCCGGCCCCAGCCCGACCCGCGGGAAGCAGCGCCGAGGGCAGCCGGGTCCCGCCCGTCGGCAGTGCGGGGACACTCGGGGCTCAAGCGCCTCGCCCTCTCTCAGCAAGAAAGAAATGGTTGAACCATCGTAATTCTTAGGCTGGAAGCAAAACGATCTGTGAAATCTCTCGCCCCGGCCACTGCTCGCTCTGTGTTTATGGCCCGGCCCGTGGCTGGGGCTGGACGCGGGTGACAAAGCCGCGCAGATCTCAGGCAGGGCTTTGTGGCTCCGTCGCAAACGGTGATGTGAACTTTTCTACCTCGCGCTGTTTCATGTAGTAAACATGCTGGATGTTGAAAATTTACAGTGAGTCACACTTGCAAAGACTTTAAAAGTGGAGGAGGCTCGGTTCAGATTATAGCTCTTTCTGTGCAGAGGTCAAGAACTCGGTAATACTGCAGTGCAGGCCAAAACAAACTCTATATGATCTACTACTGGTTTCCTTTTAAGTTCCCTTTTTGCTCAGCGTTGACTTCCTTTTATTCCACTCCAACTTACATTAATCCCCGCTGTAGAAATGTTCCCCCCCCCCTTCCTCTCGTTTCTCTTTAAAAGCATCTTTGTAATGAAAATAAGTTATTTTTAGTGTCTTCTTTGTGGCCGCTCGAAGGGCCAAGGATTCAGATTGGAATCAGCGCAGGCAAATCCCTGGAGCCCTCGCTTTCCTCCTCCCTATTCAAACCCCATCCAAAGCCGAGATTCTGAGCGGAGCTGTTGGTTCCATGAGATCATCTCACGGTACCGTCGATAATAAACCGCGGCGAGGCGTAAATGGCGTTAGGGATGTCCTGTTGTCTCTCGCATGTCAGGTGTGAGGTGTTTAATCCGACCGGGCCGTTCTTATCTCCGGGTTAAGGGGCGCGAAGCCCCGCGGTGCTTTAACCAAAGCTCCGGCAATTCCGGACATGGGAGAATGGGAATTGTTCGAGATGTGAACCTCGCAGCTCCGTGGCTCAGCACAGAAATGCCTCCCCTCGTTCGCTGCCGGCTGCAGGGATGGCTCAGACCCCGCTCGGCTCACCCGGGGGGTGCAATGGATTTGGGGACCCTACCCAGACCCCGCCCGGGCTGCTGTGGGGTCCGGGCCAGGCCGGCACCTGCTCCTCCCTCGCTCAGCCCCCGGCTCCAGTGGGAGGACAAGGAGGGGGCGAGGGCCGGGGGTCTCTCCTCGCTCGGGAGACCCCAAACGGGGCGGACAGAGCGGGGATTAGCGCGGACAGCGGAGCTCGGCTCCCAGCGCTTCCCACCACGTCCAGCCTGCCCCACAGCCGCTCCGGGCTCCCTTCCCAGGCTGGAACCGGCTCGGGCTCCGCCAGGGAGCCGCGGCCGGCGCTGCAGAGCCGGGGACGGGGCTCGGGCAGCGCCTTTGGCCGGGCGGGCACCGGGAGAGCTGCGGCGGCACCGGGGCGCCTCGTCCCGGACACCGTCACCCAAGGGCGGCACGGAACACAGTGGCCCAGCGCTGTGACAAGATGAATAAGTGTATTGCTTTATGAAAAAGCAAAGGAGGAAAAAAAAAAAAAAAAAAGTGGATATTGTGGGGGAGGCTCTTATAAATGAACTGTCAAGGGAAAGAAAGTTAAAGGGAAATCTCCTGCTGTAAATGCATCGGGCGGGCACTTCTAATAAAAATCAGGGTCCTGGAGGAATTAATTACAGCAGCATTACAGGAAGAATTCGTGGAATTGCAAAACGTAGTTGGCACAGACCAGCACGGACTGCTATTGCAAATGGGGAAACTGCAGGAGAGTTTAACAATTCCTGAGCTGATATGCAGGACATTGTAGTAGCATAATAGCACTTCAGACACACTAATGAATAATAGTGTCCAGTGATACTGACAAATGATATTACGCATACTTCGAGATTGAAGTCACTTAATTTGTTTTTATATGCAAAAGCTTCCTACTGGATTCTGGCTTTTTTAGGTCGCTTCTACCTGCCACGAAGTTAAAAAAAAAATTAAAAAAGGAAAAAGAGAAAAAAGGATATAAATTCACGCCGTAAACCCAGCGAATTTAGGTGTAATTAATCAGCGGGGAGACTTGGGTTTATTGTGAGCGGCGGTGCCGGGCATCAATCACCGGAGGGGCCGGGGAGAGCTTGGCCCGGGGGAGCTTGCGGCACTTCGCGGCCCCGTGGGGACCTGTCCTGCAGGGAGAGCCTGCAGCGCTTCCTTGGCCCTGTGGGGACAGTGGGGAGAGCGCTGCCGGGGCTCCGTGCCGCTCGCTGCTCGGGGCGGGGAGCGGGGAACGGGGAGAGGAGCGGGGAGCGGAGCGGGACCAGGCGCGGCTGCATCCCGGCTGCCCGCGGTGTGTGCCGGCCGGGAAAGAGCGGGGAAAGGCGCCCTGCATCCCGCGGTGTGTGCCGGGGGGGAAAGAGCGGGGAAAGGCGAGGCTGCATCCCGGCTGCCCGCGGTGTGTGCCGGGGGGGAAAGAGCGGGACAAGGCGAGGCTGCATCCCGGCTGCCCGCGGTGTGTACCGGGGGGGAAAGAGCGGGACAAGGCGAGGCTGCATCCCGGCTGTCCGCGGTGTGTGCCGGCCTGGAAAGAGCGGGACAAGGCGCCCTGCATCCCGGCTGCCCGCGGTGTGTACCGGCCCCTGCGCTCAGCTCCGCTTATCGCTCAGCCACTCCATTTTTCTCCCGCTTGTCAAGCCCCTCTGTGTAGCAACATCCATCACGAGTCACGATAGCTGTTTCACTCCGTTACCCACGTGGTCTCTCACACTCCTGGTTAAAACAGTTAACAGATTTGAGTTTTTAAAACAAATAATCCTTTGCGTTACCCCGCCGCGCTGCTTGTATTCGTTTAATTCATTTCGACATATCAATATCGGATATTATTTTTCGGGAAGGAAAAAGTTTTATGTTTTGATTTCCAGCTCTTTACAAAGCGTCAGGCTAGCAGATTGAAACTGTCTTTTCGAACCACAGAGTTTCTTTTATTTTGTTTAATTTTATTTTTAAAAATTCATAATGCATCGAAAAAAGGGATCATATAAAACAAATTCACTTTCTACTGTTATATACTTAAAACAAATAACAAAGAAATCGTTGACATTCTGATGTTTTGGGTTTTATTTGATAGCTGCAATTTTAGTCCTAACCCTACATCTTTTCACAACAGCGACAACTTGTACCAGATGACCTCACAGCTTGAATGCATGACATGGAACCAAATGAACCTGGGATCCACACTGAAAGGGTAAGGAGCTCTGTTCTCTCCTAACCTGTTGCCCTAGTGAAGCTGCATCGCTGAGCTAACTTCATCTTGGATTTTCGAATTCGAAAAATTGTACGGAAAAAAAAAAATATGCACTGGCCGGTCCTGAGAGTGGCTCATCACATTGGCGTGTTTCTGATGATCCTTGCCCCAGCCTGAGCAGAGGCCGTGCCCGCAGCTCGGGTGTGCCGGGGCTATGGTGGCACCGGGCCGGCCATGCCCGCATCTCTGGGTGTGCCGGGGCTATGGTGGCACCGTGCAGGGCAGGGCAGTGCCCGCAGCTCTGGGTGTGCCGGGGCTATGGTGGCACCGTGCAGGGCAGGGCAGTGCCCGCAGCTCTGGGTGTGCCGGGGCTATGGTGGCACCGTGCAGGGCAGGGCAGTGCCCGCAGCTCTGGGTATGCCGGGCTCCGGTGGCACCGTGCAGGGCAGGGCAGTGCCCGCAGCTCTGGGTGTGTGGGGGTCCGGTGGCACCGGGCAGGGCAGGGCAGGGCAGGGCAGTGCCCTGTCCCGGTGCCCGGGCCCCTCCCGCAGCCGTGGCCACTTGGCGCTCCGCTCCTTGAGCTGCCGCCCCTTCCTAGCATCCCTCTTCCCTTTCCCTGCCTCCGCCAGGCCCCGCGTCCTGTGTCCCGGCCCGGCCGGCTCCCTTTTCCTTCCTCCCGGCCATTGTCGCCCTCCCACCTGCCGGGAAGAGGCTCCGGCCCGCCTCCCCCGGCGCTTCCTGCGCCCGCCCCGCCAGGAAGGCCCCGAGGCGCCGCGGGGCCCCGCCGGGGCGGCGGGCAGCGCTCCGGGGCTCCCATCCCCGGCGGAGCAGCGGGGCTGGAGCGCTGCCGCATCCTCACCTCGGTGCGGCCGTGAGCGGGGGAGCCACCTTTTGGTGTTGGCCAAGGGAAAGGCATTGTGCTCAGAGCGGATAATTCACTGCTCTGAGCAGATAACCCACTCTGCACACTCCCCCGCTGAAGGAGGTATTGGGGTGTTCTCTGTGTCCAAGGTGTGCAGCCTCTCTTTATCAGCAGAGGCTGATAAAAGCCTGCACAGATCTGTGCTTTCACCCATAGATGTGAAAGTCTTGTTCAAGATGGACTTTGTGTACACTGCTGTACTGTGATAAAGGAAAAAAATATTATGGGTCTCCTTGTAGCTCCTAAAGCAATGGTGTTTGAAGGTTAGAGGGAGTAGTGTAGTAAACTGTACTGAGGTGAGCAAGGGAGCTGAGCCTGGAGAAATCCATCGAGGAGGATTGTTCTGGTTAGAGAAAATGTCAAAATCCAAACTATCTGTATTGAGGTGAGCAAGGGAACTGAGCCTGAAGAAATCCATTGAGGAGGTTTGTTCTGATTAGAGAAGATCTCAAAATCCAAACTATCTGTATTGAGGTGAGCAAGGGAGCTGAGCCTGGAGAAATCCATCAAGGAGGTTTTTTTTTTTCTGGTTAGAGAAGATCCCCAAATTCTACACTTGTGCACAGTTCGCCGTCTTTGCTGCCTATCCCCTCTTTTTAAAGGTTATTTCCTACTTTTCTTTCATAAGTCTTTTTGGTTTCCTCTTGAAACTGGAGCCTTTAAAGATCAGTCATTGCAATATTAGACACTGTTTTGTCTCTTCTGAAGAAAATATCCTGCAAAATGGAGAAACACATCAACCTTGACCCAGGTCCAAGTTATTAAAGCAAGGAAGAGGTTATTCTTTGGGGAACTCAGTGAAAAAAATAAAAAGTCACAATAGAAATATTAAAGGAGTACTGAACAAAATAAATGGCTTCTTACTTGTCCAGGAGTCAGACTGTTAGCAGTGTAAAGTATGTGACCTAGGATGCATGAAAAGGGGGAAAGAATCAAGATGAATGATCTATGGTAAAACAAAGCTGAAAGTTTTGGTATAGGCCAAGATTGTAGAATCTGTGGAAAATCAGTGCTAGACATAGCCTCATCACTGGTAATATGAGCCAAAATAGTTATCTGTCTTTTCTGGCTGAGAGTTACAATACACAGTACCTCCAATCTCAGTTGCCATGAACATAAGGTATTCTTCCCAAGATTTACATCTTTAAAATATATGAACTGTTCATAAGTGATTCCCAGGCGTTTAGTGTTTCAGATGCTTTTCTCAATCTCCTAGTTGTAATTTAAGAATTTTGGAGTCAATCTTCCTGTTGAAATATGGAGCTTCTAGATTCTGTCCAACGATGACAGTCCTGTTTAGCTCCTTGCCTTCAGTTCTCCCCAGCACTTCTTCCTGGCTTCAGTGAGACTTTTGCACATTCTAAGAAGGAAGAAAACGTTGCCAGTAAGTTCTGCAAATAGTTAGAGAGCTCTACAGTTACATAAAGCTTGTGGGTCACACACTTTATACTTGACAGCAGACCAGGTCAGTAGCTTGCTTTTCTGGGTTCCTGTTTAACATGAGTTTAACAGACTGAAATGAAGCTTTTGCAGTGCAGTTTAGGTGGAGTTAGTTGGCAGTTTCTGTGCTGAAGTTGTTTAGCAGTTTATCTGACAGCATCCTGGTTCTAGCTCTTGTAAAGAGCCAATATTTGAGGGATCAGCTCCAGAATTAAAAGTTTGAAACTGGGCAAAGAACACTGTCAGGTGGCCAAAGCTGATTGTGAAAATCATTCCTGTTGAGTTGCAAGCTTATGGACTTGTGTGTCAGCAGCAGCAAGAGCCTGGCACCTGAACTCTTGAATGATTTTATCTGCTCAGAGCCTGCTTCAGCCTGTGGCTTTAAGGCCATGGAAAATTATTTTTCCTGAATTATTTTTCATTCATGGCTATTTTAATGTTGAATGTTGGAAGTTTCTGTGTATGAGTGGAGTTTGGTCTGAGTGCTTTCAGTGGGGGTAAGCATCAGGAATTTCTGGAAGGCACGTCCTGAGAGAAAGGCAGAGGTGGGCAGTGAAAGGTGTGGAGCAGAGATCCTGGCCAGCCATTGCTGGGTGGTGAAGAGAGACACCTGAGGTGGGCTGAGATGTTGTCTGAGACACCTGAGGTGGGCTGAGATGTTGTGCTCTGCCAGAGTAGAGCACTGTGATGGGCTGGCAGGGGAAGGGGAGAGCTCAATCAGAGCACAATCAATTTGGAATTCATGACCCAAGTGGAAATCTAAAATGCAGATTCAGGTCACTTGGACTGTATGGGAGCAGCAGTGGGTTGTCTTCTTCTCAAGGGGCAGCTCTTGGCAGAGGGAAGGTCATCCTGGGCCATCAGACATCCTTTTGGTTTGTCAGTGAGCAGAAACCCCCAGAACTCATGGCTGCAGCCTTTTCTATCTGCTGCCCTTTGGCACCACTGTTTGCTGATGATTTGTTCCTCGTTTGTGGTATTTGGTTTGGAGCTGCTGGGATCAGATTTATTCTGTTGCAGGAAAGTCAGTGGGTCTCAGACATCTCAAAATTAATGTTCCACATTAATGGACACTTTTGCCATTGGTTTCTCTTTCATATTTTTGTGTTGCTTTTTAATTTGTCCAATATGAAAATCGCTGCTTCCTTCCACAGCAGTTCTAGAGGAAGATCTCAGGGAATAAACCCCTCCTTTATATTTTGATGAGTTAAGTGTAAAAATGATATAGAAATAACTGATATCAAGCAGAAAGTGATACAGCATGGTAGAAGTGTAGCTACATTCCCAACAGCAAGACTCCATGTAATTTTCTCTTCAGCTGCTCGAGTAAAAAGCTTTGATCCAAATTTCTAGCAGTCATCTGAAATCAGGCATAGAACCAGACAACATTTTGGTTTTCCTCTTTTGGTTTTGCTTGGATATTAAACACTCAGCATGTTCCATGGAAATTGGTATTTATTGCTGTTTTCTCAGGCTCCCTGTAAGCAATATTGGATATGATCTCTGTAGAACACTATTAAACCACATCTTAAGCAAGGCAGGGAAAGCCTTTCTTGTTTAGGAGTGGTTTGTAAAGGCTTTTCTGTTTAGCTTTGGTGGTATTATTAGTAAAATTTGGAGGTGTGAAACTTGGGTTCAGTTCTGCAGTCAAGATGAGCTGAAAATGAGCAATAACCTCCAGTAACACGGAACTTATCCTTTCCCACCAGTCTTGTCCTGAAAGGAACTGTTTGGTGAAATCGCGATTCCAATCAGGTCTGTGGTAAAAAATCCCAAACCAAAGAAAGACTGTTGAAGTCAGAAACACAAAGATGCCCTGAAAATTCGGAGCCTTCCTTTCATTAGGCAGCTGATTCTCCCACTGAGGATGGCAGAAGGGCTCAAATCTGTGAAATTGCATTTTTAAATATTCCTTTGCCTTGAAAAGGGCAGATAAAAATGCAGCTTCATACTCCACCCTCCATAATAGCATCAGACAAAAACCAGGCAGAAACAGGACCTTCTATATAACTAATCAGGATCTTTTTCTGTCTCCATACATGTTTTTCCCAGGGTGCTAGGATGGTAAATATTTTAGCAGAGGGAATTAACTCTACTTCTCTTCCTTTATGTTCTGTTATCAACGGGACTAGCCCACACCCTCACTTTGCCTCATTTTTGGCTCTGTTTCTAAACCCTAAAATTCCTGTTCCTGCAGTGAAACACAATTAAATTGAAGCTTAATGTGGTGCCTGTTTTATGTAATCTTGCTTTCTGGCTTTTTTTTTTTTTATTCTTCCAAGTCTGAACCACATGAATCAATGTGTATTCACGTTTCATCTGAAATTTTCTAGCTCCCTTCAGTGTGTCCTAAAGCTTCCCTTTTTTGGTTTATGAAATAACAATAAAAAGCTTAACTCTTCAGATTAAGTTGTAGCTGCTTTATACATTGGACAGGCAATTTCAGTTTTACAAAGTAAAATGGTGTGAGAGAGAAATTGCAGCTTGATTATTTTTTTTAAATATTCAGATTAGAATGTCATCTTTTATGAGTTTTTTTTTTTTTATAACCACTTAGATTGATACAACTCTCTAAAGCTGCTCTGTTTTTCATCACACATTCTCATCTGTAAACCCTTCATTTTTATTAATCTCTGTACAATCTGTACAACTCTGAGATTAATCATTTTAAAAGAGCTACTCTGCGAGTGTTAAGGATTTGCTGGGCTAATGGTAAATGCAAGTGCTTCTAAATACTCCACAGCTCAGAGCTCTTCCTCTGCAAGTATCAGCCTTTGTTTCCCAGTTATCTAGAATTCCATTTTATGGCTGTGCTTCCAGCTCTGGCTGTCTAGATCCAAAGAACAAAATACACTTTTTTTCACCAGCTAACCCAAACTCTAAATATTTGCAGTGCATTTCTGGCTCTGAGCAGTTCTGATTGAAGTTGCAGCGAGTTGTATATTTACAAATAATGGCAGAGCTGGACTGAGTGAGGCCAAATCCTTCAGTCCTTGCTCAAACAAAAATTTGTGCTGGATCCTGGCAGGGCAGTTTGGCTGCATCTGGTCCTGCTGATTTTTGAGTCCTTTTAGGACCTGCAGAGGGATCAGCCCAGTGTGTCTCCTAAATGTGACTCTGGGCCTTACTGGGAACATTTTCTGGTTTTTTTTTTTTTTTTTTTTTTTTTTTTTTTTTTTTTTTTTCTGCTTTGGTTAATTCAGCTGAGCTTATAAGGCATTGTCTCTTTGCCTACTTTAACACAGAGTGCCTGACTAGAAAAGATGAAAGTTAAGGACTGTGCTACCCTCTGGAGATTTCCATTTAGTTAATGTACTGCGGGTATAAATTCACCAGTCACTTGTATTCCTCATGTATGTGGCATTGCATTATCTCCTGCATGAAATAAAGCAGGGTTTTGAGTTTAATAATGGATCTAGATTTGTATCTCCTCTTCTATCCCTGCCTTTATTGTGGGATATAAACTGCAGCCATGTGAAACAAGCCAGCTGTGCCAGCTGTGATGTACACCTTGTGGCATAAATCATGGCTAAAGCATGGAGTGAAGAGGCTGGAAGGGACAGAACTCTAATTTCCCCACAAGGATGCAGAGTGAAGGCTGAACTTCAAGAAAGCAGCAACGCAGGGACAGTTTGTGAAAACTCCTCCTTCAGTGTTCCAGTTTCCCACTGAAAGGAGTATCCACCTGTTAATTCCTATCTCCCCAAAGTGCACAGCACTCCATAATGAATAAACAGTGTTTTAACCAAGAAATCTCTCATGATCCATTTTGCTGTCAGCAGCCATATGGCCATGCTGAGTGCCAGCCAATGCTGATGGAAATGTGCCCAAAGTAAAATGGGAAATAGGGCTCCTGGTTATTAAAGCGTCTCTCCTAGGGAGCTGGTTAAGGACTTAGTGTATTGTGGGTTAAGGGGCTCAGAAAGCAGATTTTAATCTTCATGGATTCTTGTATGTGCAGTTTTAGTGAGGCACAACTAGAAATAAGAGGAGGAAATGTGTAAAAGGCTGGTTGTGGAGGAAGGCTTTCTAACTGTGCAGTAAAATCTGAGCTGGAGATCACCTGGGGGATACCTCTCATTCATGGAGCCATTCCTTAGGGCACAGACAGGGGCTTTGTTCTGCCTCTCATTCCTGGGAGGAATTATTTCAGAACTAGTTGGTCCTTACAAAAAGGGTTATCACTGAAAGATGAAAACTATGGGAATTTGGAGGGAAAATGGGGCTGTGTTTTATGGTATAAGATTTTACTACATATTCCTGCTTCTTCTTACAAAGTTTGTGTCCTGGGAATTCTTATCAGCCTTTGTGCCTGTTGTTTAGTGTGGTGTTTAAGGCTGTCAGGACAGGCGTGAAGGGGAGGTTAGACTCGGGGTGACCAGTGCTGAAGTTCACATTCACCCTTGATTTACTGCAGGTCAGCAACAGCTTCTGCTGCAGAGCTTCCTCCTTATCAGTGGTGGCTCCCATTCCATTCCATTCCATTCCATTCCATTCCATTCCATTCCATTCCATTCCATTCCATTCCATTCCATTCCATTCCATTCCAGTTTAAAAATGCACTGTGTAATTTGTGATCAACGTGGGTATCACCATGGCTTGAAGGATTTCAACACCCCTCTCCTATTTTTTTTAATATTAATTAATTAATTTATTTATTTATTTATTTATTTATTTACTTGTAGGGACTTGTTGCCTTTAAACAGAGAGGAAAATTTTGATGTTGGTGGGGAATCTGTGCTGACCAAATGGTGATAGCAAATGGTAATTTGTTACTTGAATTAGGCAGCAAAAGGCCACTTGTGGGCTCTGGGCAGAGAGCAGGCCCCATTTATTTGGAACATGGTGCATATCTACAGCATGGTTTAATCCATTTAAATCAACTAATGGTATCTTTATCTATTATTACAGAATTAATTACAGATATTACTACAGAACAGAGATTCTTTCTTGTCACCCCCCCCCCCCCCCATAACTAATTCCATTATGACCACCTTAAAACTGAATTAAAATTGCATTAAGCAGAGCACACCTTCCCAAAAGATGTGGCCTTTGATGTGAAGGGGCAGGTGGAGGCAGGATTTGAAAAGAGCTCTGCAGAGCAGTGGAAGAGCTGGCCTCAGAGAACACCTGTGCCAGGGCTGAGGAGGGCAGCCCACCCTGGGCAGGCAGAGCTGCTCTCAGACACCGCTCCCCTCCTCTGCAGCCAGCCCCACGAACCCTGTGCACACCTCCTGCATTCCAGCTCCACTGCCTGCTCCGCAAATCACTTAAGAGCTTTAAAACTTCCTTGTAATTCTACTCTGCACATGAACTTTGAGTGGAGGGAAGGGAAGGACCAGTGAAATGAGAGTCTGGACCTCAGGGACCCCTTCAAATTGCTGTTGCAAGCACTTGGCAGAGGCTGGGATAACATCCTACATATCCATCTCTGTCCCTAGCTGTGTGCCCTGGGGTTTTGTTCTGGGCTTTCCAATTTCTGGTGCTGTGCAAAACGTGTACACTTGCCATTGCCAATGTGCACCTCCACAAGTGATAATGTAACATACTCCCTCAAAAATTAAACCTAAAATGCATTTATGTGGTTCTGACATTAGGAAGGCTGCAAACAGGAGACACAGCAGTGTTCCAACATTCAGGATTTTGAAGACCATAATTAGACAATGACTGTGGCAACTCCAAAACACACCAAAATTTGCAAATTCTTAAAATTATTGTGAAAATTTATACCCAGTGGGGATAGCCTGGTTTTTTTTTGTTTGTTTGTTTGTTTTTTTTCCCCCAAATTTTATTTTTATAAAGGGTTAATTTGTAGTGTATCCTGCAAGCTGATACATGGGATAAATAGTTTAGACACTGATTTGTAATCTCTGTTTATGAGTACATGACTGCTATTCTTATAAATGTCATCACTTGCTTGGTAGTATCAGGTAATATCTGAGTCATGAGGTGCTGACAAAAATCCACTGCACTTAATGTGAAACTTGAGGCATTTTGCTCATTCCAAAAGATATTAGCAATAGCCAGCCCCACGTTTGACTGATAAATAATGTGAACATGTGCACATGACACCGTTGTGCTGCTATGTGAATTTTCCCCTCTTACCTAAAATCTTTGTGGAAATACATCAGAGTTGAAATCATGACAATTTCTTTTTTTTTTTGCTGTTGTTTTTTCTTTTTCCCCTGGATGTTTCAATGGATGCTAATAGATGTATGTATGGAGTCAGTGCACTGTGCCAGTGGGAGCAGATCCATGTGCATGAAGGCAGAGCAGGTTTCCTTTGGTGAATTTCACTTGAACTTGGATATCATGGCTGCAAAAGCAAACTCTGCATTTGTTACCACTGACTTAAGGAAAGAAACCTCTCACATGGAGCTGTGTACTGAAAAATATGTGATTTTTTTTTGTTATTGCCCTCTTTACTTGCAGACACACAGCGGGATACGAAAATGAGAACCACAGTGCTCCCATGTTGTACAGCTGTGGGGCCCAGTACAGAATACACACCCACGGGGTCTTCAGAGGCATACAGGTGAGCATTGGGGGGCATTCCTCACTGGGAAGGAAAACTGCAGCCTGTTTGTGGTGTTCACTCACTGCTTCACTGGTGTTTGTGAGCCCATCCTCGATTTGTGGCTTCCCCGCCTTGTCAGGAGATGCTTTATGTGAGTGTCCTGACCTCACTGAAGCCATTGCACTCTAACATAAGATTTCCTTCTGCCACAGTCCTTTAAAATTGCTCATCTCTTCTTCTGAAATAGTCTGCAAGGCAGTGTTCCTTTCTGTGCTTACTTACCTTACCAGCTTCTCAGGATGGCCCAAAATGAGTGATCCACTGTGCAGCTTCCAGCTCCAATCACTCTGGCCATGAGTGATGTAACCTCTGTGGTTATATCTGATGTGATCTAATCTATGTTTATAGGACTATATCTAATAATTACATATATCAAAGTGTCAGATTTCATTTTGCTTTTACGTGTTTCTCAAACTTTACTAATTCAAATGGATTTCCTTAAAACTAAATATGTGATTGTTTCCTAATAACTAAGTAATTAGTGAATATTTGGGAGGAACTTACCATTCACGGGAGTTCATTTCCTCCCTTTCTGAGACAGTCATATCATTATACCCCTGTAAAAGACATACCTTGTTAAAACTGATGGCAAAGTCATTACAGAGTGTCTGTCTCTTCTGTGTTGCTCTGTGTTGTCCACATACATCTGTGTTTTTAGATAGCATTTTCTCTCCTTTTCCTTTTCTGTGTAGTTTAGCAAGTCATTATTCAGTGGCAAGCTCTCAGAAACAGGCTCCTGAACCGGCTTTTGTTGGGTGAATAAAAGTAAATGGTCAACATGGTTTAAGGAAGTTAATTATCCCAGAAGGAGGAGATCATCTTTGATGGAACATTGTGACAGTGGCCAAAATGCATTAAGGCCAGCTCCACCTAGACAGTTGTTTTTGTTGTGTTGTTAATCAGTTTGTGTTAATCCAAGACATCCATTTCCTTGTCCTTTAGCTTTATATGAGTATTTAAAATAAAAAGGACAACACTTGTCTGGCTCACGCTCTTTCCTCTCACCCTGGTATAAACTTAAAACTATTTTCTGTGGCAACGGGAGTTCTGCCAGGGCTGTGTGGTTATACATGAGGTCAGTGTGGGCCATTCAATCTCTCACACAAACACTGGTGAGAGAATTCACTGAGCAGAGCTCACTGTGCTTCACCTCCAGATAATTTTAACGCTCTGCAAAGAACCAATTAAGGCGCACTAAAGTCGCTGACGTAGAATGAAGCAAAATTTCCCGTTTCCAGCACGATCCATCCAAGCATCCCTTTGTCCCGGGGAGGTGCTGGGGTGTGACCTGGGTGTGTGAAGGCAGAGATGAGGACCCCCAGGTGGGCTCAGCAGGTCTGTGTCCCCGCAGGACGTGCGGCGCGTGCCCGGCGTGGCTCCCACCATCGTGCGCTCGGCCAGCGAGACCAACGAGAAGCGTCCCTTCATGTGTGCCTACCCTGGCTGCAACAAGAGATACTTCAAGCTGTCCCACTTGCAGATGCACAGCAGAAAGCACACTGGTGGGTACGAATCACAGCACAGCAGAGTGGGCAGGGGGGGCTGGAGGTGGCGCAAGGGGCAAGGAATGCGCTGCCAGGTCAGGGAGCGCGAGAATCTGTCAGATCACTGAATCACAGAATCACAGAATCACAGAATGATGAGGTTGGAAGAGATCTCCAAGATCATGGAGTCCAACCTGTGCTCTAACACCTCAACCAGATTACAGCACCAAGTGCCGTGTCCAGTCTTTTTTTAAACACATCAGAGATGGTGATTCTACCACCTCCCTGGGAAGAGCATTCCAGTACTTTATTATTCTTCTGGTGAAAAATTTTTTCCTAATACCCAACCTACACCTTCCCTGACGTAGCTTGAGCCTGTGTCCTTGAGACTGTGATGAGTGAGCGTGTGCTCTGTCAGCTGGGCAACCCCTCTTTGTCACCTGGGCAACCCTTCTTTGTCACCTCCAATCCCTCTCTTGGAGCTGAAGCTCTCTGGATCCAGCTAAGGAAAACACACAGCAATCAGATCACCTCCCTCCCTCTCTTACTGTTACAGGGCTGCGAGTTGGTTTCTCTTTTAATTTTTTTTTTTATTCTTTCCCCTCTCATTTGGGACCATTGAATCTCACTGCAGATCTCATCTAATGTTAATTATGAAGAATTTTCATCTGCAAGAGGAACCTAGACATTCTGCATCCTCTGGCTTTCCTGTGTAAACCTTTTCTGGTAGGCAGGGATTGGCAAATCCTTCAGGGGATCTTTCCATGAAGGATTGAGCCTGAAGCCAGTAATTTGCAGGATAATGTCTGGATTCTCTCTGAGTTCAGGAAATAAGACCTCAAAATGTGGAAATCAAATACTCTGCTGCACCTTGCCAAAGAGCAGACAGAGTTATTTTCCCTGTTGGGAGATTGATGTTGTTGGATGTATAAAATTATGATAAATCTTTAGATTTATCTTACGGGTTTTCTTTTTTTTTTTTTTTTTTTTTTTGATTGCCTGTCATATTTTTATTTAGAAAGTTCTTTCTGTGCTTACCTAGAAGTCTGTGGATATAGTCTGTAAACATGGATGTTGAGTTAACCATTGATGTGATGGAAGACCAAAGGGATGGAAGAGAGCAGGAGGGCAGCCCATGCTGGGTGACCTGGCAGAGTGTCTAACATCTCATAAAGACAGCTGCAATCTTCTCCTTTTGGAGAGAACCTCATCATTCAGTCACTTAATTGTGTCAACTGTGAGAAATGCACACAAAGCACTTTTAATTAATGAATGGGCAAGTCAGAAAATATTGAGACAGCTGTCTTCTGAGGTGCTGAAATGAAAAATTTAAGATACTTCAGACTGTAAGTGCAAGCTCATCTTTAGAAGGGAAAGTCTACAGGAGTGCTATTCTATTTTCTATAAATAAATTGGAACCAAGAACATTTGGAAATCTTTTGAAGGCCATTAAATTCAGTATTGCCTAAACAGTTCTGAATTTTTTTCCTCATAATCACTGTTTCCTTCATTCCTAAATTGATTTACTCTGTGCTTTAGCAGTCATTATTTGTTTGCTCTGGTCCTGTATTTTATTCCATTTAGTTGCTTGGCTTTCCCAGTGTTATTTCTGGATCAATCACAAGGACTTCAGCTTACATATGTTTTTTCCTTAGCTGGAGAAGATTTTTAATATTATATAATATATAATTTAGGCTTGTAGAGTCAGAAAACCCCCAAAAGACATGGGGGATAGGCCTGTGTCTGTCTGACACCCCAGAGGAGGGTTAGAGGGGTCCCATTGTCTTTGGGGCCTCTCTGGTTCAGGCTGCAGTGGAACTGGGTAGGGATAAACCACTTTTTTCCCTTCCAACACCTTTTCTGTACAGGTGGACACAGATCCTTCTGCACACACACCCTTTGATATGCTGACAGCAAAAATTATTTGTTTCTCAAACCTTTGGAAGTTTCTTTCCATAAGAGGCCAGCTTGTTTCCCAAAGCAAAATTTGGAACTATTTTTTTTCCAAAAACAATGTGTCTGTGTTTGTCACACCTCTCCTAATCAATCAAACAATTAATCAAACAAACAAACAAATTAATCTTCCTGAAAGGGGGTTCTGGGCTCACTTATGGGTTTGGAGCTCTTCCACCTTATGCTGTCTTAGTGTAGTGCTAGGTCAAAGATTTTGGTCATTTTTAAAACGATGAACACATGATTTGAAAACAAGCTGTTACATATATATGATATGAAACCAACAGATTGTATCTTTGCAGGATACTGCTGGCTCTAGATTATATTTTTTATTTCTGTAATAGATACATACAAAGGACTGGCTCATCAGATCTTCCATCCTTCTTTCCCACTTGCTGTATTGCAAAACCGAGCAAGGCCCTGAAACACAAAGTTGGATTCTGTAATCAGTTTTTACCAATGTTTCAAACAGCCTCAGTTGAAAATATGTTAACACTTTGTACCCTCCGAGGCTGCTTATCTGTTCTTAACAATGCCTTCATTGAAACATGCACAGCCAAAAAAGCTTTTTTCTTATCTTGGTGTATTTTGCTGCAGCAGATAGGCCTCTGAAAGGAAATGCAGAAATACATCTAACTTTTCAACTTTGCAGCAAATAATGTGAGTTGTCATTCTGTGGCAGGCTTCAGGCTCTTCCCTGCAGAAACAAATTGATGTCTAGACCTCCATAAATTTCACTTCTGGTGGAAGCATCAGCATTCCTGCCAGAGACCCTTTGGATTCAGTGCCACTCATTGGGAAAATTGGATTTATCCCAACACAAAGCTGAGCAGGAGAAAATCCTGCAGATTTTCTTTGCAGAGGGAAAATCCTCTGCCTGTTTGCCAGGGATGCTCTTTAGTCTAAATGGGTTCATGCTGGCAGGTATGGGCTGCAATGGAGTATGAGAATCTGTAGCTCAGGAAGGTTGTCCTTTATGGGTGGGTGTCAAGCTGTACCCTTTCAGGCTGATATTTCTACAGCATAAAATAAAAAATGCTTCGGGAACTAAAATGCAAAATTAATTTCAGAATAGTAATGACATGCCACAGCTGAGCTATGGTGTGAAGATGACAGAAAATGTTAACTGTAAAGGCTCCCTAGTAAATAAATAAACATGTATTTTCTGTGAGTTTGCTAAAGCAAATGATATTAAATAAAAATGTAGCATTAGCAAGACAAAGTTGTGATCATGGGACTTGTTTGATTAAGTGGGTACACTTATTTAAGAAAAGGGGTTTAAATTGGTGAAGGATGTATAGACCAGCCTTTGGGTTCTCATTCCCACTTGCAGGCTCTGGTTTCAGAATCAGCCTCCTTTTCTCATCTGTTCTTGTTAGCAGCTGGCTTTTACTCTTGCAGAAGTCCTTAATCAAAGCAGTGACTGTGAATATTTTGTGCAACCGCTACAGCAGTAGAATTTTCTGTTTTCCCATGCACCTGAGCAAATGAATTTGCTCCAAAGAAAACATGCACACTTCCCTCGGTTTAAATTAACTGCTTTTGACAAAAATCTGTTTTATTAGAAACATTTCTTGCAATATGTGCAAAGGCAGATTCACTCTTGTTTTACAATTCTTGACCTTTTATTTTAAAAATTGTTCTCCTAAATATTCAAGGCATGCCATATTAAGACATGCCATTCCCTCTATCCTCTCTCATCTTTATTATTTCATTATGCCCTTTTTTTCCCCACTACTTTCAGTGGTGTAAGTGATGATGTCTCAGGCAGAAGGGCTGGTGAGGCTCCATCTGCATCTCCTGGCCTGTTTTGGGGCTGTGTGTGCTCACATGAGGAGGTGACAGCATCACTGGATATTTTCATACACAAAGAGACTTGAGCCTCTTACTGGAGGCTTTGGCAGGGCTGGGGAAGCGAGACACTCTCACTGTGGGAATTTCATGGGGGACTGACAGACTTTCTCTCATCTGGGATGTTTCTGTCGTCCTGTTCTGAGGAAATTTATGTGGCAGTCAGCTTTGGCAGCTGACACAGAAGATGAAAAAGGAAAGGGGAATTAGGATCTCTGTCTAATGTTGTGCCTCTTTTTGTTTATTTGCTTTTTGTTTTCTTCCCAGTGTCATCATATCCCTATGTAAAAATTTTAGATTGCTTCCTTTAATATCTTCATGGGTTAAATCTGACTGTAATGTGACCAAGATTATTTTCCAATGTATTTAAAGAAATATTTTCATGTGCATGCCATCAGAGCCTCTATGCTCTTTTATTCCAATGCCTCCTTAGCCATCTTCTAAGTTTATATTGCAATTAGCAGACAATCATCCTGTCACTGCACTCTGCTCTGCTGACATTCCCCCTCTTAAATCTGCCAAAGGGCTGAATTCCTTGGAAGTAAGTGGTTTCTGGAAAGCAGGCACCCCCCAGGGAGTCCTTGTGGTCAAAGAGTATGGAACTATTTCAAACACCTGTGGCAACTTTAATCTCCTATGCTAATAAATTAAGCCCAGCAGACATAGAAATTGTCCACACCTCGGTTTGAGAGTCACTAAACTCCTTGGGGGTGGCTGCCACAGGAAGTCAGCTTGTTCTTGCAGATTTAGTTGCTTTTGTAAAATTTTTATTTTAGCTGCACCAGGATGAATTTGGAATGCTCTCCTTAATGTGCTGCTTGTTCTCTGTCACCTGGGTCCAATGCATCTGCTTTAAACTAAACTGGTTTGCTCTGGTGTCTCAGAATAGCAGTGCAAGCAGGATGAATGTCCTTGCCATAGAATCAGACATGCAGACACCTTCAGTGGAGGTTAAAATGAAACAGGGAGAAACCAACCCCTCTGCCCACTCCAGGTGGTGTTTTCCTGCAGGAAAAGGTCCCACAGGACCCTTGGTTTACATCTCAGCTTCCCACAGCAGGCAGAGCTGCTGCCTCTCATTTAAGAAAAGGGGTTTAAATTGGTGAAGGATGTATAGACCAGCCTTTGGATTCTCATTCCCACTTGCAGGCTCTGGTTTCAGAATCAGCCCCTTTTCCTCATCTGCTCTTGTCAGCAGCAGGCTTTTGCTCTTTTTTACTCTTTTACTCTTGCAGAGCTCCCAGACAGAGCCCAGCATCCTCCAGCTCTTCAGCTCCACTCCTGCTCCTGCTGATGCTCTGTGCTGTGCCCCTGAACCAGACCTTCTGTGGGCAGAAATGCCATTTAGTGGAATTTAGATCTATTAAGACATTTCTTAGATGTAATAGGTGGCTGAGGCTTCAGCAGGATTCCAGGGCTGTGCAGAGGGATCTCAGGTTAGGAGTGAGTCAGACCTGGAAGATCATGGAGCTGCTCCTGTAGCAGCATAAGGATTGTTTTGGCCAAACTTGCCCAAATTTCACCACCCCTGTGCTCTGCTGGCAGCATTTCCCTCTTTCCTCAGACACCTCAGCTGCTGCATTTTTTTTTGCATGTTTGTGTGCATTCCTTTGCATTGAAATCCATGTCCATTTGAGACACTGGCTCCTCATTTTCCTAAAAATCTCATCCCAGAGAAATCCCACCCTGAGGATCTCTGCTGAACTGCATGGCAGGAGGGGAAGAGTTTATATTTACATGAGGTTTTGCAATAATTCATGGCTTTGCCTGTGGGAGCTGTGCAGCTACATGAGAAATTCTATTTAATAGCACTTTATGGAAGAAACCTAATTTGTGTTTTGGGGAAGAATATGTCTTTTTCTGGGGTTGAATTTTTTGCTCAGTTTTCTTTTTTTTTTTCCAATTTCTAATTCTAATGCGGTTAAAACTGTCACCTGTGTGGATGGAACTTATTTAGTTTTTGCTTTAAACCCAATTTAGTTCAAACTGTGATTTGCTCCTCTCTATGAATTATGTGCTGCTGAAAGGGTTTAATGGGGTTTTTAGGGAAATAAAAACCAAGACATTCCTGTTCTTGGTTTCCAGCAGAAAAAAAAAATTAAAAATTTTTATTTTTGCAGCTTTAACTTCTAATTTCTTTAGAGCGAGCAGATTCAGTCTCAGTGTCAATGCAGTAGAATTTTCCCAGCCTTTCCAGCAGAGCTGTGTGGCTCTATGACAAATCAGTCCTGGTGTGCCACTAGACTGCTTCAGGCTGCAGAGAAATCTTTCAGAGCAGCACATTCCACCTTCTGGTTCAGCTTGAGGTGCTCCCTCATTTTGCCACATTTTCTAACAAACTGTTTTTCCTGCCCAGGTGAGAAACCCTACCAGTGTGATTTCAAAGACTGTGAACGAAGATTTTCTCGTTCAGACCAACTCAAAAGGCACCAAAGACGACACACAGGTTTGTGGACAAGACCTGCCTGCAATTAGAGTTCATACAGGAATTGTGATCCTGAAATCACACTCCTCAAATTTCCATTTTTCTGATGTTGTCTGCTCACAACACCAAATTCTTGGAGTTAATTTTAGGGGGAGGCCATGGCTAGGTTTTTAACTGGCCTTTTAGCACTACTGACACCATCATCCTGACACCATCTTTTGAAACAACTTTCACAATGAAACTGTCTGCTCTATATTCTATGAGCATTAATTAAGAATAGACTGTGCTTAAAACGAAACAGTTCTGCAAGAAAAAATTGCCAATGTGTAAAATTTGCCCAAGACCTATGTGTTATATATGAACTAAGTTAAACCTATTGGGAGCACATGAAAATAAATTTCTGCACGTTGATTTCCTTCTGTCCTGTTTGCTCCTGCAGTATACCCTGAGTGGCAAACCTCAGGGTCAGGATTAGCAATTTTTGCAGATGATTTCAGTGAGGGTTTGTTTATGGTGGAGCTGTTCAGATGCTTCAGAGCCAGGCACTGGCAGAGCAGGTTACAAAGGGTGGGGGCCTCATCAATGACCAACTTTCTGTAATGTGTAGGCACAGGGATGGGAGGAGCAGTAACTAGGACAAAAAAAAAAAAAAAGAAACAAAAGAAAAAAAAAATAAATCCAGGCTTTTGAAACTTCAGAAATATCTGATTTCATTCACCCTTTCAAAAATGTTGGGACGTAAGAAGAATAGAATTTTTTTTTTTTGCCTCTCAGGTGTGAAACCCTTTCAGTGTAAAACCTGTCAGAGAAAGTTCTCCAGATCTGATCATCTGAAGACTCATACCAGGACTCATACAGGTAAAACAAGTGCGTAAACTTTTCTTCACATTTATATTTCTTTTTTTTTTTTTTTTTATTTTAAATCAATGTTGTTGTGAACGACATGGTTAGAAAGTGTCTTAACCAAGATTTAAATATTCAAAACAGCAGAAAGAATTCCAGTGTGCTGAGTTTTCAGTGTGGCTGCTTTCCACAAGTGTGATAGTCAGTTTTCACAAAGGGATTTAGGTGATTTTAGAAACTATGCTTTCTTCCTTCGTGTTTAAAAAAATTTCAGCTTGGCAAAATAAATTCTGTCAGTTATTATGAAATGAGCATCACGGTCTCAGCCCACAAATGTCAAGTTGATCTACTGCCTTTACTGAAAGAGCCCTACAAGATAGAAATTTTAATTCTAGCTTTAGCAAAGGTCTGTAATCTAAAGTATTCGTGCCTACTCATGCTTCTCCCAAGTGTCAGCTGAGCCTAATGCAGGATAGCACAGCAAAGCTCCTGCTCTTGCTGCTGGTGCTCTAATCTCTCCAGCAGATAAAAGCAGTGCCTTTTGCAAACTCACACTGACAGACACTAAAGTAAAAGCTTACTCAAATATTCAAGGGCCTTTTAATTTTTTTTTGGTAGAAACCGTAGTATTTCATCTAAAAAAGGGGGGAAAAAAAGGGAGGCCATTTTAGTCTACTCTGCCCTCACACAAATGTAAACACCATTAAGGAGCAACTGCAACAAGCTCTGCATTTTAGTTTTAAGTTTTAGAATTAGTCCTGTGTACTGACATCTGCTGTTCCTTCTGCTGTGCATGCAGTGTTTTTACCAAATAATTGTTTACCAGCAGTGTTTTTACCAAATAATTGTTTACCAAGCACTTTGGCATGTTGTTGGATGTCACAGCGTTTTCCATACTGGTCCTTAACCTTTTAAATTCAGTCTCTGTACAGATGGACAAGGAGCCTGAAAATCTTTTTCTCCCTGCTAAGAATTCTTTTTTCTCTTCTGGACCATAACAAAACACCACACATTTCAGACTTCCAAAAAATAAAAGAGAAATTTTAATAAAGGAAATGATTCACCTGAGAACAGTGGCATTTTCTGTGGCTCTGGCCAAATAAATGCTTCACCCAATGGCCATGTCTACACTTGCAATCTGCAAATGGCAAAGCTGTGCTCCTGGGCTGTCCCCATGGTCCTGGTGAGCTGCAGGGCCTGGCTCTCTGTGCATTTCCATGAAGAGAGATGTTTTCTTAACCAGCAAGAGGTAATGTTCTGGGAGAGACAAAATGGCAAGTGGTGGTAACACGCTGGCAAGCTGGGATGAGCTGCATTCCCCATCACATTTCACTGCTAACTGAGATGCTAATTCAGGACTTGCATGACTCCAGCCATTTTTTATAGCCCAGATTAACTAGAGTGAAGAATTTGCTCTCTTTGGTGCCAGTGAAGCTCCTCTCCCTGTCCCAGCTCCCCCTGAGATCTGAGGCCCACCAACCTTGCTGTGGCTTTGCTGCCTGCCACTGGCACATCTGGGCTGGGGTTATGGAGCCAACACTCCATGACAAGAGTATTGGATGTGTCAGCTCCTGAGGGGGATGAGCATGAGTGGTGGGTGGGGATTTTTCATCCCCACCTTGCCCTGCAGCTTCCTCCCTTTCCTTTCCTTTCCTTTCCTTTTCCTTTCCTTTCCTTTTCCTTTCCTTTCCTTTCCTTTCCTTTCCTTTCCTTTCCTTTCCTTTCCTTTCCTTTCCTTTCCTTTCCTTTCCTTTCCTTTCCTTTCCTTTCCTTTCCTTTCCTTTCCTTTCCTTTCTTTCCTTTCCTTTCCTTTCCTTTCCTTTCCTTTCCTTTCCTTTCCTTTCCTTTCCTTTCCTTTCCTTTCCTTTCCTTTCCTTTCCTTTCCTTTCCTTTCCTTTCCTTTCCTTTCCTTCCTTTCCTTTCTTTCCTTTCCTTTCCTTTCCTTTCCTTTCTTTCCTTTCTTTCCTTTCCTTTCCTTTCCTTTCCTTTCCTTCCTTTCCTTTCCTTTCCTTCCTTTCCTTTCCTTTCCTTTCCTTTCACTTTCTTCTCTCTCTCTCTCTTTCTCTCTTTCTCTCTCTCTCTTTCTCTCTCTCTCTCTTTCTCTCTTTCTTTCTCTCTTTCTCTCTTCTTTCTCATAGCCCTTGAATGATGTGACAAAGCACCCAGCCCAAGTTACCTTGCTCCACATTGAGGAAGAAAAGCAAAAGTGGCTTCCTTGCAATTCTATCCTAATTTTACTCAGCTCCCAAACTATTTGTTAGGATTCAGGGATTTTTTTTCTTCACAAGCAATTTCACTGTGACAGCAATCTTTGCTGTTGAAAGCAAAAAAAAAAAAAAAAAAAAAAAAAAAAAAGAAATAATAATCAAAGGAAGTTTTATCCATCCATAGACATGTTCAGCAATGGAAATGTGATCCCTGATATCTGCACCATTTCCCCCCACTGTTTTATGCACTTGTGGGAGATAGTTGATGCTTTTGCCAGTAGATAAAGTAGATTTTAGGAATTCCCTTTCAACTTAAATACCTCACATGGGAGTTTGCAAACAGAAACATGCATTTATGCAAATCTCTTTTGTCTGAATTTGGATCAGGTTTGTGAAATTCCCAGAGTGTGAGGTAAATAAGAAGATGCCTGGATGAGGTTGTACCACCATCCCAGTGTGTCTGGAGTGTGTTAGAGAGCATGAGGTGTGTAGACAGCACTGAAGAGCCCAGATCCAGAGCTGAACATACTTTAAAATATTGCGTTTATTTTGAGGGAAAAAAAAAAAAAGAAGAAGAAGCATGAGTCACTGGGCACTGCACTGAGCTAGTGAAAGAAGCATTCCATCAGCATTCCTGCAGCATCACAAACACAGCCTGAAATTCCACTTACACACTGCAGGAAATCAGGAGACCAGGTTAAACAGTTAAAAAGTGGTGGCATTTCTTGTTAAATTGAATTGTGCTTTGCTTAGAGTTATTTGCAGTGAATATTATGCCATGAAAATGTTAGAAAAATGCTTATTTTGAGCATTTTGACATCTCCATAGATGTGAATCCACTTTATTTAGGTAGGGCTGGAAAACTTTGCGTTTGGCTCAGCAGACTCCATGCTGAACCCCGTTGCTTCTACCATATTCACTTACACTCACCAGTTTAAAGAACTTCAGACAAATCTCGTTGCATTAGCTGGGAAAAACTCCCCTTGACTGGAGGTCAAGCTCTAGAAAGTCCCTGACAGTTTCCACAGTGACTAACAGTGTGCCTGCCCCACCGCGAGGTGTGACTGAAGCCTGTGTGGATGCCAGGGTGACTCTGAACCTTGGTCATTCGAGAGCTAAGAGCAGCATAACGATGGCAGCAGGGTGCTCAGCAAGGGCCTGTCCCCAGGAATGAACCACTGCAGAGTGTCCTGCATCACCTGGAAAGGCTGCTGGTAAACATCAGCTGAGGCAGAGGTAGGAAGGCGCCGAGCGCTGATGTGAGCAGGAGCTGGGGGCACTCCCAGGCCCTCTCAGGACAGCCCAGGGTGCCTTTCCTGCTGACAGGGGCTCTGCCAGCTCCTCACAGGAAGAAAACAACCAGCAGTGTCTCGGATGAGCTGTGTGCTCAGCTAATAACAGGGTGTTTTGTTAACAGGTGAAAAGCCTTTCAGTTGCCGGTGGCCCAGCTGTCAAAAAAAATTTGCCCAGGTCTGATGAATTAGTTCGTCACCACAACATGCACCAGAGGAACATGACTAAACTGCAGTTGGCCCTTTAGACAGTTCAAACAAGTGACAAAACCAGATGGGACATTATAAGCTACTGCAAACTTTCTCAGCCATCCTCGATCACCTCTGTCAGAGAGCTGCAGCTGCCTTCGCATCCTATCTGACACAAGTTAACTAAACGTAGGATTCTGCTCAGCCTGCCCTTCCTTTTGGAGCTGCACCAGTTCCTAGCCAATAAGTCCAAGAGATTTTTACTTGTGGTTTTGTACAGAAGTAGGCAAGACCTCCACAGTTTCAAGATTACTATAAACTGTGCTCAGCTTTCATGTCCGTCTCCAGCTCTTTTGTGTTGTTTTCACTTGAACTTTTCCAGGTACAAATTGCTGTACCTTTTTAATTCCTGCAGTGGGTAGGATGATTCCTCCCTGTTGAAGGTCTGCTCTACACTTACATCACCCCTGCATATGCTGAGGCTCCTGAATGCTAGTACAGCTTTCCTCACAAGATGAAGGAACAGTCACCTGAGACACTTCTGGTAACACTTTTAGAGTTGGAAGCTCTGCTTTTGAAATTTCACTAGTCAAACCTTTTTTTTAAGGTTGTCTTTCTAGAGCAGCTAAAGTCAGATGAACCAGAGCCTCTCTGTACAAAAAAATAAGAATCTTACCATTAAGTTAACTTGGATTTTAAAGAATTGCATAACTGAACCCTTAAAACTGTTTTGTTTGTCAATTAACTCTCTCTTTCTCTCTCTTTCTTTTTAATGTATTGGTTTAAATTTATTCTATCACGAGATGCATAGATCTCCTTTACACAAAACTAATTTCAATCATTGTAGACATTTGGGATTTGTTACAATGTAAAGCCACACTGGTTATGTGGCTAGCAAGCTGTATAAACTTAAAACTGAACTTCTAATGGGGCTGGTCCAGGATCTCCATTAACAGATTTCTCTTAAGATAAGTAACTTAAAAAAGACTCTTTGTCAAGTATATGTGAAAAAGACATTATTAGTGTAAGGAAATATATTATTTCAGGGTTTTGGGAGGAGGGGTTTATTATTTACTTTTAATTGCTTGAAATTGTGTGTATATATATATATATATCTGATAATGTATTGCTCTTGGACATCTCCAACTAGAAAATGTATAAATATTAGAAGCATCACTGTTCTGATGTTGTTGCTGTTACGAACTATTGATAACACTAAGAATGTAACCTGCATTTTTCACTGAGCTTTCAATTAAAGCCCATTCAAAGAGAAACAAATGAGAGTCCAACAGATGTCTTGTTTCATGTCTGGTATTAAATTTCAAATGCCCTGTCCAATAGTATCCTTTTTTTTTTTTTCTTTTTTTTTTTTGTATATAAAGGTACCACCAGCAATGATGACCACTAGTTAACCTGTCCAGGTCTTGACCACAATTTATCCATCTCACTTGGGAATCATACTGGCAGCAGAAAACAGTGTCAAGTTTCATATTGTGCTATAAAGCAGTTGCTTCAACCCTTCGTCTCCTTAGCCAACCATTCCTTCTCTTTCGAGCGTGAGATTTGTGTAAGAACTTTAGAGAACAAGCAAAATCCCATTATAAATAGCAGAACTGGCCTTCTGTAGAACTGGGCTGAAACCATAAGCACAGATAACTTCTTAGATTAGGATGTCATAGAGTGACTTTTAAGTAAAAGTTAATTTAGAGTTGGGGTGGCTTAAATCAGTTCAGCAGGTTGGAAAAGACAGTCTTTCACAGATGATGAAGTGTGAAAACGAAGATAAAGAAATATTACTGTTTCTTTGTCATCCTGCCTACTTTTCTCTGGAAGTAAGTACAGCCTGCCTCAGCGCCTTTGCCCTTGCAAAATATTTGTATCTCTTAGCAAAAAATCTTTAATGTATCTTGCCAAGCTTTTTTTCTCTAATGTACACAATGGAGTTCTATGATGGGTTGAGCTTTCTCTCTTAAAGTGCAGCTGCATCGTCAAGAAAACTCAACAGTTAATTCTTCAAGTCCTCTTTTTCGCCTGGGTATTGCATCACTGTTAATTACTGTTGGGGTACTGTGACTCATTTGTATCAGTCAACTTTATCTTTTGCTGCCAAAAGACAGCATCTCTCTGGAGAAACTCATAACAAGTGTGGCAAACATCAAATATTTGGAGCGAACGGTGTACGTAAAACTGCAGAGAATTAAAAAATAAAGCAACTCCTCTGCTCTCTTGAAAGAAAAGCTCAGCTGCAATAACAATGTCCTCTGGTTTACCCAGCAGTTCTCGGCAACTACAAAACAATCTGTTTTTCAGTCTGCACCCAAAATAGAGAGCTGCCATGAGTGTTTATACTAAAAGCCAAAAAAAAGAAAAATCAGCCTCGGTTTTTGCCTGCATCGGTCAAACATAAATAAAACTATCTTCTGTGAAATACAACCAAAACTCCACTGCAGCACAGGCCAGACTTCCAGTGACCTGTAATAGCTACAGCCATGGTTTGCTGCCTGGGGAATCACATGCCAAATAATAATAGTAGATGGCTACAAAAAATGGAGCGTGGGTTGATGAGTGACAGAGCATGTCCTTTTGCTTGTGCTGTCACCACTTTCTCAGTCAAAGACTTACTGCTGCTCTGCTGTTTGATGGTCATTGTGCCCCCCAACCTGCCAAGCACAGAGAGGACGATGGTAAATATTTGCAAGGTTTTAACATTTTTATTCCCGGTGTTTGTTAAGAGAGGCATTTCACATCTCTGCCTTTCGTTTCCCTGTTTTTGGGATTCTATCAGCAAGGTAAGCCACCTTTATAGAAGTGCTTTAGTGCATGAATTTCTCAGAAGCAGCCCCCAGATGCTGGCTCTTGCAGCATGCAATTCCTCTTTTTGGGACATGCACAGATTGATCAGCAGGCTGAGTTTCTGTGAGCTTGACCTCCCCATGGGGGATGAGGAGGCTGCACTCTATTATATCTTACAAGTATCCTCAGCTCTCTGGAAAATTTCAATCCCACAATTAATTGAGCAAATCTTTTGTGCCTCTGCCCTGTGTTCTTGAACTGAGCATGGTGACTGCTGTTGTTTTGGCTGATGGTTAATGTCTCAGTGGGATTGGCCCCCCTCTTCCTGTCCCAGGGCTTCTGTAGCTCCCCCAAATGGAGAATGTTCATTATATAGAAAACATTTCTCCTTTTTCTTGCCACTTCATGAGATACCATATGTTGATGTAGGAAAGGGAATGTGATTTCCTCCCTCTCTGATGGTGTCAACCATCAGAGCTGACTTGGATGAATATTTTTGAGGTAGGTGAATCCAGCAAAGTGTCTGTCTGCTTTAGGAAAGCACCAGAGTGAACCTGCCTGGGTTTGTAGCCCCAGGATCTGCTCCTGGAACATGTCTCCATGGCTATGGACTGTGCTGGCCAAGCAGGAGGCTGCTGCAGTTAGGGAACCCACCTGGAGCTAACCCATCCTGCAGACAGGTGATGGTGCCTGTAAGGGAAGGGGGCCGTGTAAAGAAGTAGTTCTTTCCTTCTCTTTCCTTCTCTTTCTTTCTCTTTCCTTCTCTTTCCTTCTCTTTCCTTATCTTTCCTTCTCTTTCCTTCTTTTTCCTTTTCTTTCTTTCTCTGTCCTTTTCTTTCCTCCTCTTTCCTTCTCTTTCATTTTCTTTCCATCTCTTTCCTTTTCTTTCTGTCTTTCCTTTCCTTCCTTTTCCTTTTCCTTTTCCTTTTCCTTTTCCTTTTCCTTTTCCTTTTCCTTTTCCTTTTCCTTTTCCTTTTCCTTTTCCTTTTCCTTTTCCTTTTCCTTTTCCTTTTCCTTTTCCTTTTCCTTTTCCTTTCCCTTTTCATTTTCCTTTTCCCTTTTCCCTTTCCTTCTCCCTCCTTCTCTTTGGTGTGTTAAGCAAGTTGCCCATCTCAGCAGCCACTCCAACCAGGCCTGTCTGTTTCAGGGTGTCAGTAGGATTCATTTCCCGTGCTCCACCAACCCACCTTTCAGCAGCTGGGGACAATTCCTGGAGGTGCAGGTAGGTGCCTTCAAACCAGTGTTTTTTCCTCCTCCCTGCTCCCCAGAAAAGGAGTTTTCAGAGAGAAGCCTGCTGTGTTTTTGTCACCCACAGGACCCCACAGCAAACCCAGCATGGTAAGCAGCTGCTCCCTGCACTTTGTCTAAAAGCCCAAGGAAGAAAAAACTCTGGAGCAGGTCCCTCCTAGCAGCACGAGGTGCCACCCAAAGGCCACCAGCTGGCACAGGTGGCACCAGCTGCCAGAGGACCTGGGAGGTTCTGCTGCTCTGCCCTGCTTGAGCCCTGCTTGTAAATTCCCCCTGGGACAAGCAGGAAAAATCACTGAGATTTCCCTTGTTTGGGGAAGACCCTCATTCCCCTCCCTGCCCTCCAATTATCAAAAAAGTAATTAAAGGCAGTGCATGCAGTTCAGAATGGCACTAATGGACAGGAAAGTCCAGCTGCAATATTTGGGAAGATCCAATAAAAGATTCATTAGGATTCTTTGAGCTATTGGAAGCCCTGATGACACAAGGGAGCCTAATGAAACAGAAGAGCTGGTCACAAGAGTGATGAGTAAAAAAAGCCCAAACCCAAACCCCAACCCCACTGACACCATTCTAAAAATTAGACAATTAAAAGTAAAACCAGGAATGCAGCCAGAACTATTCCACCTCAAATAATAAACACAAGGATAAGTTGCCAAGCAAGGTCAAAGAAGCAAATGGTAAAGTGAGTTTAAGAGACAGCTAGACACTTTTATGGGGAGAGAGGGGATTGAAGGATACAGTGACAAAACTGGGGGTAGAGCTGAGATAAACCCAGAGGACAGTGGTGGGCCAACAGCCTCAGGGAGTGCTCAGAGCCCCAGCTGCTCAGCAGAGATGTGGAGCAGCTCTTGGTGCTCAAGGGAGCCTTACCAGGGCTCTGGCAGTGTCCTGTGAGGGGTGGAAAAAAAAAAACTAAAAAAAAAAATTAAAAAAAAAATCCCAGAAGAAAACTCCCCCCCCCCCCTTTTTTTTTTTTCTTTTTGTTTTTCATGAAAGTCTACTTATAACATAGGAAAGAAAAAGGTTGACTAGAACATGATTCAAATGAGGCAAACCCAAAATATACAGAGGCTATGTTCTCTGCTTGTACAGAGCTTTGCATAATTTCACGTTGTCAGCACAGCTTGGGGGGATCCCAGACAAAAAAAAGCTGGCAGAACTCCCCTGGCTCCACACAGCAGCATGGTGAAACCTGGTTTGAAGTGCTTGGGCACTGACCAGCAGGTGCTGGTTCCACCACACAGCAAGGTGGTAAAATGAGGGTGGGGGAAAACCAGGTAAGTGAGGCAGAGAATCAAACAAACAGAGTGCAGTTTTCTATCTGATTGCAGTCCAAAGACAAATGCCAGTTTCTGGGGCTAAAAGAAGTTGGCTCTGGTGCCCCAAAGAGCTTTGAGTAGTGAGGATGGTCTGAAGGATGGTGTTCTCCTAGAACACACACGTAACATGGACAGAGATCTGCTGGGTGCTGCAGGAACGGAGCAGCAGGAAGACTCTGCCCCAAAGAGGCCACAGATAAGGCTTGAAAAGACAAATGTTTAAAGGCATGGAAAATCTTGAATGAGAAAGTCTTCTTGCAGGCAGGACTTTGCTGTTCCTGATAGCTAAATAACTATCCCACAGGTGTAAATATAATTTAATTGCATCACTGTTTTTTTCAATGATGAATAGACTTGTTATGTTCTGATGAACTCTGGCAGAACTGAGATCCTAATCTGCAAAAATAGGCTGAGCAGTGACAGAAAGACCTGGCTGACCATCCTGACTTGAATGGCTAGATAAATAAAACTAACTGTTCTTCCCCAGCATCAAAAAAAAAAGCCCATTTAATGCAAAGGAATTGTAAGAAAACACAGGGCACTGAGGTACCTTAGTATGGAGGTGCAGGAGAGAAATACAACTGTGTTTGTTCTCAGGCTGTTTCTTTTTATGGCTCATTCTCATCTGAGTCATGCCCCAGAACTTCCCATTCATTTAAATGAAATGTTGAAAAACATAACCACAAAAAAAAAAAAAAAAAAAAAAAAAAAAAGTAACCTCACTGCCTGGAAAAATCCTGCCCCAGGATTTCTTGGGAAATGGCGTGTCCTCCTTCATGTGCTCTCTTGCTTCAGGAATCACATCTGCCTAATGTTTCCTCCAGGGAAGGTCTCTGACATTTTTAACTCTATCACAGGAGCCTTGAGGTTCAGTTCTGGTGTGGCTGCGCAGCAAAGGTGCACTGGAAAGGCAAATAAAGGGTTTTTATCAGCTCTGTGGCCACCAGAGCACAGCCCAGAGCAGGAGGGTGCTTTTCACAGAATTCACAGAATTCAGAGTCACTGGGTTGGAAGAGACGTTAAAGATCATGGAGTCCAACCCAGCCCCAACACCTCAACTAAACCCTGGCACCCAGTGCCACATCCAGGCTTTGTTAAACACACCCAGGGATGGTGGCAGCACACCCAGGGATGGGGACAGCGCATCCAGGGATGGTGACAGCACACCCAGGGATGGTGGCAGCACATCCAGGGATGGTGGCAGCACACCCAGCCAGGAATGGTGGCAGCACACCCAAGGATGGTGCAGCACACCCAGGGATGGTGGCAGCACACCCAGGGATGGTGACAGCACATCCAGGGATGGGGACAGCACACCCAGGGATGGTGGCAGCACATCCAGGGATGGTGGCAGCACACCCAGGGATGGTGACAGCACATCCAGGGATGGTGACTTTTTTTCCCAGCCACAAGGTGGCCTGGCCCAGTGGGATGGCTGGCCCTTGGGACAGCTGCCTTCCCGGGAATGTGGGGCCACCAAGCCCCTGCTGCAGCTGGAGGAGTCTCCAAACTCGCAACACAAAGCCCCAGCCTGACAAGCAGCAGGCAGAGCTGGAGGCTCTCGTGTGATGTGGCTCCAAATGCAGCTCAGAGCCCACGGGTGCTGCTGTGCTGCTGTTCCAGCCACACATTGACAATTAACAAAGCTCAGATCTGGCTGCCTGCGGTGTTCTTCAAAGGCCAAATGCTCTGCTGTCCTTGAGGCTCCCTGGGCTGCTGCTGCAAGCTCTGAAGGGCTCCAAAGCTCTCGCTGCTGGTACCTCAGAGCTGCGGGGACGGCTGCTTCTGCTCTTGGGAGGAAAAATGACAGAGGATGGAGGAAAGGGAAGGTCCCAGGGCGCTGGTTTGGCTGTGGGGTGGGTGAAGCCCTCAGTGAGCTGCTCTCCTCGAGTGCAGCCAGCCTGGGCAGGGCGAGCTGCAGTTTGCAACGCTGAAGGTCACGGCACAAACAGCCTGACAACAGTCCAGCGTTTCTGAGCTGCAGAAATTCCTGGTGTCTGCTGCAGGCAGGATCCAAACACTTGTGTCAATTCTGTACCATGCCCCAGACTGCCAAAAAACATTAATATAAGCATATTTATCTGGGCTGCAGTGTGTTACAAGAATTCATTAGGACAATATGTGATATGGTGCTGAAACAGAAGGCTGGGTTTCTCTGGCCAGAGATGAGGAAGTCTAGTCCCTGCTGAACTTTTACTACTGATAAAGACAATGTCTGCTGGCAGCATTCATTTTTTACTAGGCCATCTGCATCTAGTCAAGGATAACTTGACTTTCTGAAAAAGTCATTCATCAGAATCAACCCAGCACAACTTTCTCTTGATGAGTAAAGCAACACAAAGAAAGAGCAAGATGGTTAATAAACTTCTCTGGGAGCAAAAGGTCAGTGCTGCTGTAAACAAAGCAGTGTCATAGTGCTACACAGAAGCATTGAAGTTCCCTGTGTGTTTATGTGGCTGATGCCCCATTTATTTTTTATCTGTGTTTGTTATCGTTTATTTTGCTCTGCTTTAGCTGATCTATAAATCTTTATAACAGTGCTCTTTATTTTCTTAATTTTTTCGTCTCTCTTATCGCCCTTTTATCACCTGTTTGTGTCCAGTGTTTGCCACTCTCTGCTGCTTGATGGCTGCTTTTTAACCCTTTACCTCCCATCTGCCACACACAGGTACAATGCTCAGGTCTTTCAGAACTTCCCTAATCTCAAAATAAAGAAAGTGAATTTTTCATAGGGAAGAGTCTCTAGACTTCACCTTCCTTCTACTGGTATGCTATTCTGTTATATCTAATTAGATTATGGAAAGTTTTGTATGGACCAGATATCCAAAATAATATTAAAAACTGCGTAACTGAAATCAATTTTTGAGGGATAGGCTCAGCAAAGCATATATTGCTCTTTTTAAGGTTTTACATCTTGAAACATTTTACTTAGTAGACTCTTGTGCAATGTAATTGCTAATACCACTGGAGTATTTATTGAAACTGGATCCTATAGGGAACCAAAAATGCTAAAGGCCCTGATTTAACCATTAATTTTGAGATAGCCAGTTAAAACATGAATCTCCTTTGTTAATAAATGTAATATAATGTAATGCACTTGTAACAGTGTGAGCCTCTGCTGGAATTGCAGCCTTAGGCTCCTACTTAGAAATGCCCCATGTTCATTAATTAACACGCATGAGACTTTTACCTGAGGGAAAAAATTGCTGGGTTGGATTCCAAAGTCAGTGTTTATTCCAGATTTGGTGTCCCAGCTATTGCACATGAGCAGGCAGTTGGTGGCTGTGCTGTCACAGGGAAAGCAAGACCATAGGAGGTTCTATGTGCTGGGATTATATTCTGAGTATTTAATAGTTCAGCTGCATTCCAGTACCTCTGGTAGGTGTTTCTGCCTTTAACATGGTAACATTTTAAAATTATATATAAGCAGAATGAAATTCCAGGTGACAAGAGAAACCTAGAGCAGGTTTTTTGTTGCTTTTGTTGGTTTAGTGTTTTTTTGGTTTTTTTTTTTAACCTTCCCTGTCTGCATGGAAGGATTGTTAAATTTTAGGAGATAGGGGTGAGCTAATCTTCAGACCCATACTGTCCCAAACCATGAAGTCACTTTAGAAGAAATGTAGTTAATAATCATGAAAAAATATAACATTGTTCTCAGTCAGAGGATATTTTGTCAATTTGTATTGTTTAACTTGGCCATTTGCTGGAAACAACTTAGTGCATTCCTGGCTCTTTTTGGCATCATCTTTAGATGCAGGGTTGTTGGTTTAGATTTTAAAAGTTTTTATTAAAACATATATAAAACTAAAAAAAAAAAAAAAAACACCCTCAGAAACTCAAGTAACCCAACGGTATTTTTCAATTATATGTTTAAAAAAAATACTGTGATTGAATTTTAAAATCTGTTTTATATCAGTGCATTTGGAATTCTGACCCTCCCTGAAAATGTCAATAACTGGTGAAAACAATTTTGCCTTCTATTGGAGACTCCTCTGCCTACTGCACAGATTGCTTGAGCTGACTGGCATAAAATTTAATTTGCATTAATTAGCCACAGACAAGGGCAAAGTGAAATGACTGTGACCCCTAAGGGTGGGATTTTAGAGTGAGATGGGCTGCAGAAATGCTGCATGTGAGAAGGCTGGGAGCCTTGACTTGATCTAGACATGAATTTTCCCACCAGCTGATAAATCCAGCCCATATTTACCCTGCAGGTACAAGTACCTGCCTGACTGAGCTGCTCCTTGAGAACCTTTCCAACCACACCTGATTTAATTTCCATACCTTGCTTGGGGTCTGCACCAGACAAGAAGTGACAAGTGGGAGGATAAAGAGTGTTTTTAAAGCCACAGAATGTAATTGTGCACTGACAAAATCATATATTTTATTTAACCATTTTTTCCATTTAATTTTTCCATTTAACCTTTATTTCCAGCTCTGTGAATGCTTCACATAGCTCAAAGTTACGATGATTGCTTTTTGCATGTGATCCTGCATTTGGTGCTGCTCAGTGTAAACATGCAAGGGAAAAACATCACTACTCTGTTTCCATAAGGATGAAATTTCCTGATTTTTTAACTAATTTCCTAAATTTTTTACTAATTTCCTAAATTTTTTACTAACTTCCTCCATAACATTAATTCCTCCTGGCCTCTGGTGGGGAATAAATGCATTGTTGTGGTATTGATGTGGCTATGAACTCTGAAACATTGCACATTTCTAAGTTAATTAGGGTTTTGAATTAATTTTTCAAATGGGGCATCCAATTCTTGATATCTATCCCAAGTTTCAAATTAATTGGGCCAAATTTACATTTAATCTTTTGGGGCCTTTTTTATTTTTCAAAAGTAAAATACTGGAAACAGTTCTGTCGAGTTGAACAATGTGTTTCTCTCAAACCCCAAACTAAATGTTTTGTTTCAGTATCTTGAGAAAAAAAGCAAAGGGATTGAAGGGTACAGATCTGCTCAACAAAGAAGTCTTGTGTTCAGAAATATGGAATGAGAGCATTTGGGTTGCAGAAAGTGAAAGTTCAATTTTCTCCTTTTCTTCTGGTGCAACTCCAGTGAATCATTTTCCTAACAAACAAGTACAGCACGGAGATTTCCACCAGGCAAGCAAATCACATTTTTATCTACAGATACAGGAATGCTGGGTTTTTTTAGTTTTTTTTTTCCTTCATTACACCAGATAAATCAGAAAAACTGATCCTGCTGGTGATGGGAGAGCTTGGTCAGTGCCCACCTACTGCAGACCACTGAATCTGTCAGGTAACAAGGCTGCAGACACTCAGGGCATCATTGGTGAATCAAACCTTAAATCACTTTATTTTTGATTTACTAGTTGAGCTCTCAGTCAGCCCAGAGAAGAACAAAAACTGCTGCTCTCTGCAGGATGCCTGAAATGAGGCTTTTAGCCTGTGCTCTGCTCTGCAAGTTGAATTCTGGCTGACAGCACAGTGAAAACTCCATAACTGAGCTGCAGAAGCCACCAGAACCTCAGCCCACAGGTACCTGCACTTAAGGAACTGCCTTGAAATTAAAAATATAAGAGATGCAGAATTTAAAGCCATGGAAGAGTCACACTCCATGTTTCAGAGACCTGCTGTTTCCCACCATAAACTAATCAAAGTGGGTCCTGGTAAAACAGGGATGTGGGATGCAGTGGGAGAAGTGTCTGCTGCAGAAAACTTGAGGGAAGTGCTTATCTCCTTTATTTGTTCCCATTATGTAATGAGCAGCCAAAACAGCACTTCAGCATCCCATTGTGCCTCAATCATTTTCCAAAATAAGGCTCTATGACAGTTCTCTGCAGCAAAAAGAATTTTCTTCTTTGGGAAATATCTGATTGTATCTCAGGATTTTAATAAAAACTAGGGAATGATCTGAAATGCTCTTTCCCTTTACAATTAAAAAAAAAAGTCATGGAAGCAAACAGTTTTTGTAAATGGCATCTCTCATTGCACTCTGCTCTGTTTGTTAATTTAAGGCTCACAGTCATTATTATTTCAAAAGATGAATTCTGTTTAAATAATCAATTGAGCAGAACAAGATGTTAGTGGGGTAGTTAGCTATGTGTCATAATATACTAGATAAGGGATTATACCCCACTTCAGAATTAATAACATTTTAAACCTCTACATAAACTATTTTTTTTATCAATAAACATGTCTCTGACTGAGGGCCAGATGCACTCACATGTCTTAATTGTTCAATCCAGTGACTAATCCCCTCTTGATCAAGATTTTACTGACTTAGCAGCTGTCAGGAGAGTGACAAATTTATGATTCAATTGCAATTTCATCTTCAGCTTGAAGCTGCACGATCATTTGTGGGAATTAGCCCCTTGATAAGATAAGGAGGGTGGAAGAAGTGCACATAATTCTGTGCAGCACAATTGGGGTGCTGCAGAACTTCTGAGGATGCACTGCAAAGGCACAAATGGCCATTAAGGGATTAGCCCATCACTGATTGAGTTGGGGTTTGCTAAATCACTGCAGTCCCAGGTCATTATCCTTGGATGCAGGAGACACTTGGAGCTGTGTCCAAACACACCAGCAGTAAATTGGAGTGAATGGATTGTGCCAAAAAACGAGAAATGAAAACCGCTGAACCCTTGTTCCTCAAGTGTTCACATTTCCAGGTCATACCCCAAGTTTTTTTTCCTTTCTTGGCATAAAAAATATTTTTTCACTGCCTTTAGTATCAGCATATTCTTGTCTCTGTAATCTCTTTTGAGTGTATTGCTTACCCTTACTATCAAATTTGTGCTTAGTTAGCAAATGCTGAAACTCAGATAACATTTCAGGAACGGATTAGGAAAGCAAAGTTAGGAGTTTCCCTCTCTGCTTTCCATGGCTTGTGCACAGTTCCTACTAAAACTTTAATTAAAACAAATGAGTTTCCCCCATTTGGGTTTTGTAATGATAATGTTTTGGTAAACCCCTCGATTGCTTTGTGTGCCATTGACATGTGAATCAATAGCGCTCTAATAGCTCTGTTTTCAGAAGTTTATGACAAAAGTAGCGCTCTTGTTAAAAATAAACACAAATCCAGCTGTTTTCTTTTCTGAAGGAAGAAATAATAAAATTATCTGCAGGAATAGCACAACATTCCTGCCTTCCTTTACCATGTGTTGGTGCAGCTGATGAGTAAAATTAACCAATGAGCAATTCCACTTCAGGGCTCTGTAACAGTATGCCTAAAGACCATTTGACAATTCAAATTAAAAACTTAAATATGTCAAATTTTGGAATTTTTGCAGTGCTGGCCGTGGCCTTTGGCTAGCCTGAATAAGCTCAGGGTCCCCTGGGGCTATTTCTCTGTGAGTTGAACTTAGTGATCTCTATTCCCAGGGTATAGATGCATCTAATATTGCTCAACTTATCTCAGCCTAGAGGGACACATAAGTTTGGAGGGGCTCGTTTCCTGGAGCATTTCACCAGAAATTTGTGAGCTGGTAGATTGGAAAAATCACCTTCACAGAAATATGCTTAATTTTCATCATGCAATGAGCAATTTTCGCTTCTTAACATGGCAATAAAATAGGCAGTATGGAACAGAGATGGAGCTGGAGGCCAAACTTGAGTATTAACAGGGAAGGAAGGTGAATGTGTTCAGCAATAAAAATCTTAGGCTAGGTAAACTTGCTTACCTGAGCCCAAAAATGTTCTTTTTGACCCGATGTCCATCAGGTGGGCAATGTTTTTTTAAATTTTCCAGTTCTTCTGTCCTCTACCAGCCCCAGTTTAAATGTCAAAAATCTACTGAAGTGCTGAATCTTTGGGAACATACTAATACCTTAAAAAGAAATGAAGAGAATCCAGTCCAATTGACACTAGTGGAAATAGGAACAAGATAAAACAGGGCCTAACATAAGTTTGGGGGAAATAAATTAAAAGGAAAAATTAATATGCAAAAAACCCCAAAAACAGAGGAAGTTACGGTTTTGTAGATTTGCACACCAGTCTAATGGCAAGCCTGGAGGTTTAAACTAGCTGAAAATCTTTATCCACATTTTGAATGTTGAAATCCTTGGCCAGCTCTGATTTCTAAGATTCAACTGCTGACCAGAAAATTTGGATGGACTCAGTAGGTCTCAGAGAACAAGCTAAAAGGAAGGAAAGTGCAAGAAGAAAATCAATCTGCCAAATTAGACAGAGCAAAGGAACAGGAAGAAAAACAGGAAATAACCTAATAAAATATAGTGGAAAATAAATAACTTCCAGCGCCCCAACAATTTCCTCTTACAAAAAGTATTGGCAGTACAAAGCAAATTGCAGGCACATTTCTGTCTGGCTGTGGAAAGTCATATTTGGGGACAACATATGGCATTTCCTGCTCCATCCAGCACCAAATGCAGATAACAGTGCCCAGCCTGGGGCTGGGAGTCCCTCAGGTGGAGATCAGAGCAGAGCTGGGACCCAAGCAGGCCGAGCTGAAGGGAGAACCAGATGAAGGAGAAATTTGGGGGTGCAGCCATGGAAATCTCCACCTGTTTTAATTATCTCTGCCTCAGGGTGACAGAAAATATGGGAAAACTGAAGGGATGAAGGCAGCACCTCTATGCCACAGCATCCTGAGCTTCTAGAGGTCAGGCAGAGCTGGGCACAGTGGCTTTGGGGACTAGAGCAGAGAAGGTGTCATAATATGCCATAAAATTATGACATAGACATAGGGACATAGAAGATTTATGAACTTCCTAGGTGCTGATCTCTCTCTGTTGATGGCAAATGACAGCATTTCTTTAGGAGTGGTGCCACAGCCAGGGTTTGAAGCAGTTTTCCCAGCAGCGAGGTGTGAAGATACCTGAGTGAGAGCAGCAGGGCTCCCCCAGCTGCAGGAGGCTGGGCAAACCAGTAATGGATCTGTTTCCAAGTGGAATCCAGGCTCTGCAGTGTTTACAGCTTTTGCACTCCACAGAGTGTGATTTTAAAGGGGCTCAGCGCCTACTTCAAATTATTAAAGTAAACACTGGAGCATTAGATTTTAGCCAAAACCAACAGAAGTGTAATTAACTTGAGTAACTCTGTGCTGAGCAGCAACATACATCATTTACTTATTTCCATGAGTTTAGCTGACCCTCCATGGAAGCAGAAAGCACATTGGAAGTGCAGCCCAGTCTCTTGAAACTTAAAGTGTGTCCTTTAAATGAGCCAGTAATTCCTCTGAAGGATTCCACAGGTGAATGAAAACACAGTTGTAATGGTGTGGTTTATTTACATATATTTCATCCTATGTTATGGAGATTAATTTGTTTTCTTCTATATCCCCCAGTATAGGGGATATAGAAGAAAACAAATTAATCACAAAGTGAACACAAACTGTGGAATGCACTTCATAAAATCAGAATCTTTAAAAATGTACACGCATTTTCAGCTCTGAGTTTAAGTGGAATAAAATTACTGTCTTTCACAATACTAAAGAAAAAAAAAAAAAGAGAAAGAGCTGCTTTTTAATTTACATCATTTCTAGCTTTAGAATGACAAAATGAACCAGGGCGTACCATGCTACGATTTCACCCGCTGACACAAAGGGAAAGGATAGAACAGACATAATACATCTGCTTTACGACTTTTAATTGCCTTTGTGACCCAGTTCATACCAAATCCTCTCAAGGCAAAGTCTCTTTCTTTCTATGCATCGTGGGGCTAAATCTCTATCTGAAATATGTTGCTTAAAAAAACACGGCCATGGTAAAAAGTAACAATATTTCTTGCTCACATAAATCTCCAGTGCTTGCAGGTGACCTGAGAAAGTGAGAAGTGGAGAGTTCAGTTGTCTGGTGAATGAGTGTGTTCAACTTTCCAAATAAAAGCTACTCTTAAAGCACCAGATTCTTTCAGCAATTAATCACTATGCTGTTGTTTATTAGGAAGACACGCCTGGAATTTTTTAGTAACTCAGGTAACCTTTCATGCTTTGATGGATACAAAAGATAATTGTGTCTGCAGTGATTTAATGAGGCTCTCTGATGTAATATAGCAGGCTGTGACTACTGAGTTGGTATCTCTGTCCTGGGAATAGGGAAGGGTTTTGGAGGAGGGCATGTGTACAGAGACACATCGTTATAAAAACAACCTATTGCTAATCAGTCACCAGAAATATTTTCTGTGTCATGCAGCAAGCCAGGGCAGGGGCAGCAGCTCTGAACCTCACCAGCAGACTGGAAATCCTGTGGCAATGCTGAGGGACTGCAACACAGAGGTTTGGCCGGATCAAGAAATGAACAATGTGGTCAGCGCAACGTCCTGTGGACACAAAATCCTTGGGCTTTCCTGAGCTCTGAGTGCTGCTGCTCTTTGAAGGCATGGATCCTCAGCATGGATCCTCAAAAACTCTGCTGCAGTCAGGAGGTGAATCACTGCATGCACTACATCAGATGATGGTGATGATAGTTATTTTTGTAAAAATATACAGGCTTCTGAAATGTAGAGAGTGTTGTCCTCCATTGTGACCACCCTCTCTCTGAGCCAGGCACTGAATCTCTGCCCCCCACACATGGGGGATGGATTTAACCCTGCCCTGTGCCCAGCAGGGTTGGCTTCCTAAAAACAGGGCCATCCCTGCTGCTGCTCAAGATATCAGAACATCAAATGGAATTTAGCAGAACCTTACTGTCTCCTGAAGCAGCCTCTCTAAGTTCCTTCTTAGCTCCCAGTTTGTAAAGTCTGCTTTCAGGCAACTGAATGAGTGACAACTATTTTTTTTTTCACTCAACTGCTCAAGTTCCATCTGACTTTCAAATGGCAATATAGCATTTAAAATGGCAATGTAAAATTTAAAATGGCAATGTAGAATTTCTCCTTCAAGGAGCCCATTCTTTCAGTTGTATCTAGCAAATTTATTTCTAAACAATATCTTTCCTCCAGGGTTTTGTCTTTTTTTTTTTTTTTTTTTTTTTTTCTGGTTTTTTTTTTTGTTTGTTTGTTTTGTTTTGTTTTGTGTGTGTGCTCTTCCTAGAACAGCCAACCCTTGTAATTCTAGGATGTAATTCTTTCTTGTGCTGTGTGGCAGTGAGTATTCAGCAGGTTCCAACTGTATGGTTTGTAAGAAAACATTCCCATTCACAAAATTGCTGAATAAGTCTGCAGTCCACCCACAGTTCAGAGTGATGGATTTGCTGAAGTGCATTCCTGAATGAGAAGCAGAGAGGCTGAAATGAAGGTGGTGAGCTCTCACAAATGTACCTGAACAATTCCTGCCTGTAATCATGTGAAAAAGGGGAAAAGTCTCCTCTCCAAACATGAACTTGGAAAGGTGTGTGTAGAGAAAATCAGGTTCTCATTTCCAACCTGAGCCCTTCTGGATGTGGAACAAGAAGCTGTTAGCATAAGAATCCACAGTAGTTTTGGACATACACAACCTATTAGTGGTAGCTAGAAGCCTTGAATGCTCCCATTTTCAAGCAACCAAGTGGAGACACACCAAAGATATACTGTTTTCTAAAAAGAAAGTTATCTTTCTGAAAAAGAAACTACTCATCTGGTCCTTTGAAAAATCCCAACCTTCATTTCATGCTGTGTAACCAAAATCATGACCAGCATCGGGAACTTTGGCAGCATCAACATCAGGACAGTTCATACTGTTTTTATGTGCTCTGAATTGCCCTTAACAATGCTTTCACCAGCACTTTCTTCAGAAAATTCAGCGTTTCCAAATATTTAGTACACATATTCAGAAGCAAAAGCTTAAGCAGCCTGCAAAATCCCCAAATTCACAGTGATGGTGCTTCCAAGAGATGTGACACCCATCAGATCATTGACATTTTAGGGAAAGCAAAGAGTGTTGAACCCATTTGGATGAAGGAATTCTGCAGATTCCTCAGCTTCTCTGCCTTTGCAATACATCTGTACCCCCTTGCAAAGGCATTATCTGCCAGTGCTTTCTCAACTTTGTCCTTTTAGAGCATTCCTAAAGCCAAAAATACTAGTTTCAGATCTTGGTAGGTTAAGAATGAGTCTAAATGATTTTTAGGGGATGAGTGTCTGAAAACATGATTTGGTTTGAGAGCAAAATTGACAAAATATGTGCCCCGAAGAAAAAACCCCAACTAAACAACAGCAAAAGGATAAAACTTTGAATACAGTATAAAATGAAATACACCCATCTAAACTTATGTCAGAAGAACAACTGCTGCCCACTGTACTTTCTGAGAAATTTGGAAGAATTTGAAGGATTTTTGCACAATTTGCAGGAATTCTTGGTATGATTTCACCATACTCCAACTCTGACAGTTAACATAATTATATATTAAACAAATAATCATTGCTGTATTTCCGTTTTCTTGTCTCATGTAGATATTAGCTGTAGATTTTCAGTGCTCAGGTGAGATTTTTCTCTTGGTTTCAAACAAACATGGATTTATCCCACAAGGTGCTGGACACCATCCATTCCCATTCACCCTTTCCCAAGTTTTGCTGCTTTCCTGTGGGAATAAAGCCTTGGCAGGCCTGAAGGGGATCTCAGGATCTATTGTTGGTGTCTTTCACAGAGCAGCAACACACACTGAAGGTGTAAAGGTATTTTCCAGTCATTACTTCGTAGTTACAACCTGTTCAAACTCCTTGCCCTATGGCAGGATTTTATTTGCTGGTATTAAGGGAGCATCCCCCATCCTGTGGATTAGGAAAATGACATTAATCCCTGTCAGCTCTGCATTGTAATTTCTGTTTTACACAGGGAAGTTAACCTAATTCAGCAGTTTGAGCAAATGAAACTTCACTTTCCATTTAACTGTGCAAGTGTTACAGCACTGAGAATTTGGCACCAGTGGTTGAGCTGTTTGTGCACAGGTCACCTTCCAGGTCTTCCCCACCAAACTCTTATGTGACAAAATGGTTTATATCCCAATGCAAGAAATTTAGTTTTTTTACTGTAAAACAAATGATAATGAGTAGCTCTTTAAACTAATGTTTTACTTCCAGTGAGTCAAAGTTTTGGCATTTGTTTCATGGAAAAAGCATTAATCTTCACCATTGAAATAGAAAGCTGGTTGACCAAATATGACCTGACAAAATTAATTTTGAAGAATCATGAACAGATCTTTCCCATCAAATTTTAAATGGTTGCTATTGACTTTTAAGGACTAATAATTTTTTTTTCTATTATCATTAGTTCTATTTTTAGTGGGGATTTTTCTGTGATTAGTAGTAATAATAGGACTAGTATTTTTTTTCTATTATTATTTCTATCATTTTATTCTATTATTCTAGAATTATTTATATTATATTTATATTATCTATTATTCTATTTCTATAATTTATTCTATTATTACTATTTTTTTTTTCTGTTCAGTTCCAGTTGCCATGTCATTCTGGCTACCAGAACCATGAAGGAAGAACTGTTGAAGCATCTGCTGAGATGTTTGTGTATGTGCAAGGAACTGTCAGTTCAATAGAAACAAACATTTGTTACTTCCATTTAACCTTTGCTTAACTAATAATGCTGTGAGTTGTAGTTCACAGGAGCAAAAAAAATGTTTGTTCCCAGCTGTGCAATACAGACGAGCCTTGAGGGCTGTGGGGAAGTTCTTTGAATTATTTTTTTTCTCTTCTGTCCTGCTGGGAAATGTACAGAAATTGATAGAAGACCCCACTATCATTCATGTGGCAGCAGACTGGGAATGACTGCTAGAATGTCCAGGACATGTTTTATGTTTAGTGCTGACAAACTGAGCGAGACAAATATGATTTATGGCCCAATAGTTCAGATGGGGAATGAATGGAGATGTCTTGGTGAAAATATCAGCCTAAGTAGGCTGTGAGAAGGAAGTGGTTTTAAGGAAGGATCTAAAGGAGATTTGGCATGTGGCAGATGGGAAGTTATTCAAACTCTAAGAGGCAGCATGGAAAAAGAAGTGAAGCTGGGAGTGGGAGAAAAATATGAGAGGAACAGTAGGACAGAAGGGCGCTGGAAAAGACTGCAGTTTCTTTCCACATAAAACTAACCAAAACACATCTTCATGGCCTGGAAAGGTGACTAATGAACTTCTGGTGTATCCCCCTAGACAACAATTAGTACCATTTCAAATATCATCAAATCTTTCAAACCTGGATACACCTCCTTAATTAACCAGGAATTTACTGAAATCTGAATTTAAAAAAAAATCTCAGGAATCAGTGTTTTTATTACTGTAGCACTTTTATGGAAGAGCCTGTTCTTGTTTGGAAGAGTTTTTTGTCTGCTTGGACAAAGGGAAATATTACCAACAGATTTCTATTACAGAAGAAGGAAGAGACCTGCCAGAATCAGGTGATTTGCCCAAAGATGTGAAGGAATCTGAAATAAGGATGAAACTGAGACTCAGCATGCAGACCTTCCATCAGGTTACAGCTGCAGCTCCAGCTTCCTAACAGCTAAAAATCATTCCCAGCCACTCCTGGTTTGATAACAGCCTCCACACACTCACACTCCACACATTAGCATCGTCCTGCATCACTCTGGAAGTTTAAATGTATACTTGCAGATAAGTCTATAGGAAACTTATGCAATTATACTGATTTCTTAGTAGACTTTTATTCTATTTTAACTTTCTTTTCCTTGGCTTAAAAACCACGTGCAGTTTTGCCTTTACCTTCCTAAGTAACATTTCCCTGCCTTGTCTTGCAGACGTCACAAGCCTTGGCAATCCATTTGCTTTCTGCTTCTCCAGTAAATTTGAATTTTGCAGGGTGTGCCATGCTTAACAGGCAGTGAGGAATCCTTTCTCTGAGCTGAGCCCTGCTGTCTCCCTTCCCAAGCTCTCCTTCTCCCATGTATTCACTGATGTATTAACTAAGCCAAGATGTAGATGGGTAATGAAAATAAAGAAGAAAAGTTAACATCACTGGCATGTGAGTGGTTACAGAGTGGCCATCCTCTCTGTGGTTTGAGAGAGAGCTAAAACCAGAATGTCTGAGGTAAGGAACATAAAGGAATGAAAAAGTGTGATGTCCATGTACATAAAATCAGATGGATGTGTAAAGAATACAAAAAATGAATATAAAAAATTCTACCAGAGCTCCAGACCAAAGGCTGCCAGAGGTATAAATGTGCCAGGACTGGCACCCACAGCAGCACACCTTGTGTACAGCAGGCACTGGGGTTCAGTTTACCCTATTACTTAAATAACTCGGTGAGGAATCTTCTGGCTTGAGGATAATGCAGCCATAAAATCTTTCTCTGCACTATTCTGAGAATGAACTTTATTCCATATCTTATCTTCTGCTTGAAAATGAACATCCTTTCTATTCTTATCACGTTTCTGCTTTTTTTTTTTTTTTTTTTTGAATTGTTGAGTGTCAGCCATATTCTGCTTGGCAGTTCTGCAAAGTTGTTCCTGCTCAGCTCTCTTGTGCTGAGTTACCTTTGAAACTCAGCCCTCTTTTTATGACTACAATCCAAAGGGCCTTTTAATAACCTGCCCAGGGCTAATAGCACTTCCAGAAAAGCCAGTCTTGCTCTGATACGCCCACCCCTTTCTCATTAGATGGTACAAACCCTTCAGTGTGATTCAATGGGGTCCATAGAGGAGAAAACCCCAGGTAACCACGTACCAGAGATCTGCTTTGTGCTGAAGCCTTGGGTGAGGTGACAGCATGGTGTTCACCTCCATGCCATCTAATCTGGATAAAACAAGGCTCTTTTTCCTTCGTGAGCACATTAGGGATGCCAGATTTGGGTTCATTGAGTGGTCAGTGCTATATCATGGACGGTTTGGAACACGCTCATTTTATTTCTCCATCATATTGATGGTATTCATCTTTAGAACAAATTATCCTCGAAAATACTGGGGCAGTCCTGCAGCTTGCAGCTATTTCCCGAGGTAAGGAGGCCAAATGCAAGGCCTGAAGAGACTGCCCCTTTCCTCAGAACACACACACACAGGTCAGGACCTTTTCCCTACCCTGAGCCATTTCTCAGCCCTCTCTGGCAGCGGGGTCTGTGCTCCCAGCACCAGGGCCATACCCGTGGGAGGCCATGGTATTTCTGAGCAAATCCTGGGATCTCCCTCACAAAAAATGCCATGGAACAAGCAGAGGGTTGTGGAGTCCTAACTTCTTTTTGTTAGGGTCGGGATTAAATGTGTGAGATGGTTGGGACCCGGATGTTTATTAGTTTTTTCTGTGTTACAGTCTCACAAACTGTGAGTTCTATAGCACTTCACTCTAACAAGGTGAAATGGAGCTGTATCTCTCTCTCTACAAGGCTTTTAAGGATAAACTGTCCAATTAAGAAATGACACCTGAATTATTTCTACTTTTAACCCAATAACCAACCACCCATGTCTGCAATGTGGACTTTTTATCCGATTACACCAAACCACCCAAACCCAAGGAGAAGAAGGTGAAGAACAAGGACCAGCCTCTACCCTAAAACCTCCATCTTGCTTTATATATATTACTATATTCTGAAACCTTAAGCTCGAAGTTTTGATATCACACGCTTCTATTCAAACTGCACACCCACAATCCCAGTCCTGTCATCCCACTTTGGAAGATTTCTCCAGGTGAAATGCAGTGTTCTCTTGGGGGTCAGTGCCTGAAAGTCTGGAATCCTCAGCACCCAGGGCTCCATCAGTGGGTCACACTGGCTGGCCTGGGCTGTGTCACAGTGGGGACACGGGTGCCAGCCCTGTCCTGGAGCCCCTGGATGCTCAGGGATCTCCCTGTCCTTGGGGAGAGGTGTGTGTTTGTTTGCCTTGGGCAGTGTGCACACAGAATCGTCAGGAGAGAAGATGAATTCCAAGGGAAATGTCTTTTTTTTTCTCAAAAAAGAAAAAACCAAAAAACTGGATGGATTTCCTTGCTTACTGGTAAAAGCACAGTTCTTGGCAAGCTGGACCCTGTCAAGGCTTTACTTGGAACTTCCAACAGATACTTTGGTTAAAAACCCTTAAATCTTTCCTTTGCTTAACAACAGCATGCAGTAAGTAAAAAACAAAGAGGAGAAGGTGAATTTAAATGATTAAACTTCTTCTTCCAGATGAAAATCTTCATGCAACCTACAGAAGTAAGAATACAGCTTATGTTCACTTTATTCTGAGGGAAGCCTGTAACTAATTGGCCTATCTGTAATGTTTTTGGAGTGATTCCACTATAAATAGACTCTTTATAATTAAACTAACTGGCTGATTTATAGACCTGCAGTTCAGATACTGCTGCACTTAGGGGATTTTGTTGCATTTCTTTTAATAATGATCATGGTCTTTTCAGCTGGCAAAATTTAACTTCAGCAAATCTTTGGAGATAAAAATTGCTTGCAGGTGTTGCAGAGTAGTATTTTCAAGGTTTAGCTGGGGTGATAATCCTTTCAATTTATGAAAAAGCTTATGGAAAACTGATTGAAAAGGTGTGGCCTTTTAAAAAAAAAGTATTTATTGTATCCTACCTTGAGTATTTTAATGGCTTTCAAAATGGTAATGGGCAGAATGTGGTCTGTGGTGCTGTGAGCAATGTGGAGTCAGTGCAGCTCTCATTGCTTCTGTGGAGGGAGTCACACTGGCTTCTGTGGAATTTGGGTGGGGTTTTGTGCTTGTGAATTTATTTTATAAAGTTATCTGAGAAGTGGAATAAGTACTTGTACGAATAATCACTGGGTGGAGGATTTTTCTCTCTGGTAATTTACAGTTTTCTTTCTCAGAGTTGTTATGGAGACTTAAATATTGTAATAGGATAAGTAATTTTTGAAATATATGTGTTATATAAAAATAGCTATTGATTGAAGCTCTGGATTAGAAGTGAACTCTGCCTGCTTCTCTGCTTCTTATCTTTTTTTCTTATCTATTTGCTTGATTGGTTTTTGATTTCTGGGTTTTTTTAAATCTTTAGGCACTTTGGTATAAAAGAGTACTTCTTTTACAGCGACAATTACATCTCAAACTCTTTTTTGGAAACACTGTTTAGCTGCAGTGGCAAAGATTGCTAATCACAGGCAGGAGGTGGTTCTATTTAAGTTGGTGTTTTGCAAATGTGAAACTAAAAGTTTTCTTTAAGGACCTAAAGAGGGAATAGCCCTGGGTATTGGAGAAGGTGGTTTCCAGAGAGCAGACACAGGAAGTGCTCCAGCTGTGCTCATCTGGAAGAACATCACAGCAAACTGTGGACACGAGCTGGGCTTGAGCACCTTCCAGATTTCTGCAGAAGGAAGGATCACTTTTGTCAGTAAAACCACTGGGTCCACCAGGCTTACAGATTCCTCTGGGTGCATTTCAGCGGGCACTGCAGTTTCCTACTGCTTTCCTCAGGATGTAAGAAAACCTGTACAAGCAAGCTGACCTTCAGTATTTCCTTAGAGCTTTGAAACAAATCAGAATGCAGGAGCACCCAGAGGCTGCTGTGCTACCCTCTGATGGAATTCACTGGCTTTACAGTGCAGCTGCGTTCCCAAAAATGAAATTACTGCACCCAAGTCCTCTCCTCCCCAGGAATATCTGCGTATTGCAGTGAGGGGGGATAACAGCAATCAGCTGCAGCTGCCACTGCTCATTTTGCTTTTACAGGGAGCTGCACACCCGTGGGGGACAGGGCTGGGAAGGGCAGGGTCAGTGCGCTTGGGCTGAAGGGGGCTCTCATTTTTGGTGGCGTTCTCATTTTTGGGCGGCGCTTGGGGGGCTGTCCCGCAGCAGGCCGAGCTTCTGTGACCCTCTATGCGAGCTCCGAGTTTTTATTTATTTATATTGAGTTTTTATTTTATTTATTTATTTATTTATATTGAGTCTCTAACTCTTATGTCTCACTCGAAGCCTTGGCAAGGAGGGTCACACGCTGCCCGACTGCTCCCTCTTGTGCTGGCTGCCAGAGGCTCTGTCACACTGCCCTGCCCCTGGCTGCTGCTCTCCGCCTGCTTTTGGGTGTCTGAATGGGTAATTCACACCGCATACATCAGCTCTATTAATGATTAATTAATTATCAATCATTAATTAATTAGTTATTAATTAATGCTTAATAATTATTATAATATTATTATCGTTATTCTTATAATTATGAATTAATTATTAAATATACATTAGTTATATTAATTATAGTAACTAATATATATCCGTTATTAATACATTATTAGTATTAACGAATATACATTAGGTATATTATTATTAGTCATTATACATTATAACTAATAATACTATTAGTTATTAACTGATTTTTGTAAAAAAATTATACATTATACATTATTGTATAATTATTGTATTATATATTATTGTGTTAATAGTTTAATATAATTATAATTATATATTATACCATTATGATATAAATTCTATAATTATTATTCAATATAATCAGTAATTATAATAACTAACAACAGCATATTAATAATTATTAACAATTTATAAATATAATTGTTAATATAATATAAAATTATAATATAATATAATATATTTATTATATTATATATTATATAATATATGATATTTATAATATATATGAAAAATATAATATAGTAGATATAAAATATATATAATATTTATTATTATATATAATAAATAATAATAAATCATATCTACTATTATTATATTGTTAATTTATTAATTTATTATTTAAAATATTATTATTTTATTATTTTATTAGATTATTATCACATTATTATCTACTATATTAATGATTATTAATTAATTATTAATTCTATAAATACTAATTCTATGTTAATTCCATTATAATAATTAATTATAATGGCAACCAGGCCGAGTTTATGCTCAGCCTGGCTGCCATTAATAATTTTACATGGAGCCAATGCATCTCAGATTCTCTGGAACAAAATGCTGCATGCTGTTGTCTGTACACCTCAGCTGCCAGGATTTTCTGAGACATGAGACAGTTTGATACACATAAAAATATGAATAGAATTATTAAAAAGAACAGCATATTGAAAAAACCCCATATTTTTAAAAGCAGGGTAAGGTGTGCATACCTGCCTTAGGATCTTGTTCCTCAGTTAAAGGACCTGGTGTATTCCCAGATGCCAGGAATAGTCTGGATGCAGCTTGAAAAGATGATAGTGAGATTATTCAGGTAAAAGTAGCTAACAAGAAATTCATCTCATTTTTAAGGGCTGTGTGCATGGGGTAACTAATGGTTGTAATACATTTATTTTACTATTGTATGCATTAGATGATTCTTTTCTCTTTTTATAGTATTTTATTGCAATGTATTTTAGGAGATTGGAAATACCTTAATACTGCATCAAATATTACTTTTCATTTTTATTTTAATACAGGTTGTTGAGGGACACAAGATTTTTGGAGCATACTTTACATACTTGGTGTAAAGTTGATTTGAGCTTGGGTCTTTTTATATTTGAGCTGATAAACATTTGCTAGACTTAAGAAATACTTGTGAATATGAGAGACCACATCTGTGTTGTCTTTTTAGACATTACTGGAGTTTTTATTTTTACAGAGGAACAATTTCCTGGTTATTGTGTCATGCCTTTGCATTTTACTGCTCATAGGACATGTGTATTATGCCAAGATCCATCCACTTAGTCCTTAAGTACTTTCATGAAAATTAATAGGTTTTTATTTAAAACCTGGTTTTATTTATTTTATTCCTTTATTTAAAGCAGCAGCACTTTAATTTATGTAAGTAGCTTTTAAATATCAATGGTTTTCAGCAGTGATTTCTGATTAAAAGCCATAAAATGTATTGCCAGCTGCTGTCTGCCCCTCCTGCCCAGACAATGTCAGGTTTTTGGAGTGACCCTTATTCTTGAAACCAGGTGTGGTTACAAGAAAATAGAGATGAGGGGAGATACAAATGCAAAGAGACTACAAAGCAGTGGCTGTGTCATAAAAAGAAACATGTTTTTGGAAGTGGAAGAGAAGTTTTGAAAGTTATGCAGTATATCACACACTTCTCAATCATTAAAATCAAGGCGAAAATAATTGACTTAATTGATATTCTCTCGATGTTCTTTAGTTAAGAGTCACAGTTATAAAACTGAGTTTTAGAACTAAATTTTAAGACTCATTTTGTGTTCCTGGAGGTAGGGCAGTGCTGAATATTCCATGACAGCAACAGCAGCAGTTAAAGCCATTAATGCAGGACTGGAGGCAGTGCACACAGGTGCAGGGATCCTTTGTACAGCACTTTTTCACCAGCTAAAGCAGACACTCATTAATACAGCATGCTCTGAAATCTGATGGTGTGTGGTTAACATTTGGATTCCTCACAGCTCAAGAAGTTTGGCAAGTGACAAACAGCACCTTTAAACGCTTCCAACAAATTTGTGCAGTGGATTTCTTTTCTTAAGAGGTAAAGGGGATACTGCATCCATTTGGTGTCTTTACTGCTGTAAAAATAATGATGAGCAGAAGTTTTTTTGTGTTACCTTGGTAAAAGATCCTCTGGAAGTCAAACACTATTAACTTTAACGAAGTAGCTTTGATGGCAGGGAAGAGACAGCTGATACTACACTTCCTGAACAATAAACCACAGTGACAGATAAAAACAAACATGTGCACGATAACATATAGCATTTCAGAGAATGGGGCCAGAAACTAATGCAGACTGAAGTGATCTTTGCTTTCTTTTGAAGCCTGTTACTGCTTTGGAAACTGTTCTTTCTGAAAAAGAGTTAAAATTAAGTTCTGATTCTGTGACAAATTTTTATCATGCCGTTGAAATAAACAAAAGCAAAAACAAAAGCCTCATACTGTTTTGGGCTTCAATTTTTGAGATTTGTTTCATTGTGCTTGAATTATACACCATGAGTAATAACTTAATAGGAAGAAGCAGTCTGTTCTTTCATGTGTTTATTCCTCCCTCTGTTTCCTGTCTTCTTTCCCTGAACTTGCTCATTTTTTGCCCTCAACTCTGCATGTCACAGAGCTGCTGCTCATTTTTTTTACCTGAGCTGGAGAACCATTTTATTTTCCAGTTATGTTTTTATACTGAGGACAAACAGACATAATAAACTTGCCAATGTAAATAATAATGAGGAGAAAAGGCTGGTTTTTGTTTCAGGTGATCAGAACCTGTGCACGTCCTCTCTTAGGAGAGGTGGCAGATTCCTTCCTTGTCCTGCTGCCTGCAGCCCAGTAGGGTAGGGTGTTTTTATGGAAGACCTTTTGAATTCTTTCTCACTGAGGAGTTTTTATTATTGAGTTTCTTGTGTTTTGGACAACCTGATTGCTGTTGGATGAAGTGGGTTGTTTTCACTGGGCTTACTTTCAAGGAAAAGTGAACCACTCATCTCTATCCAAAAAGATAACTCAGGCATCTGAAGCTTAGGATAGGGTTTTGAGATGTGAGGAAGAGTCTAATCTAGGAAGAAGGTGAAGTTTCAGACCTGCAACAAAGCATTTTGATCCTGATGGCTGCCCTGTTCAAGTCCCGCTGTAAATTGGACCACACTCTCTGATGTCTCATTGACAGGAATGTCTTTCCAGCCCATTTCCTGCTTTTAAAATTTCAGTAGCAAAGTATTTATTCAGAGAAAAACAGTATGCTAAGGTCAGCAGTGTAAAAAAGATTTAAATGCTATGGCCAAAGCTGTTTTGAGATTATGATGTATCCTAGAACCTGCTGCATGTGTACTGGCTTATGCCCCAGTCACGCCTGTATTTTACAGAGTTTTTTAGAGCAGATTTCCTCTGCACACTTGCTGTCAGCCCCTATTTTCATTTGCATGATTCTTGTGAGCTGCTTTTCAGACTGCATCTTCCTCATCCAGACCTCACAGTGAATTTCCTTAGGCTTTACCTTCCCCATGAAAAGACAGGTTCTTTTAAGCCAACCAGACAAAGCCGTTCACTGCTTATATGAATTGTCAATAAGTGCAAAAAGCTGCTTGGAGATTTAAATGTGGCACCTGGGGACATGGTTTAGCGGTGGATTTAGCAGTGCTGGGTTGCTGTTAGACCTGATGTTCTCCAAGGTCTTTTTCAGCCTGAATTATTCTGTGATTTATTAACATGATCATGTGCTCTAGGAGCACCATTCCTCTTTGGGCAGGTGAATGGATGGGCTTGGCTCCTCTGAAGGCAGGAGGGATGACTGTAAATAATGCCACTGGTATGGCAAAAGGTGCACTGGCAAAGCGTGGGCACAGAGTTTGTGGTGGTTGGGAGTGGAGCAGTGGCCCAGCCTCATCCCTAACTGGCTGCAGCTGTGAAAAACAGGTGACTAATATTAAAAGTAACAGCCAGTGCCCAGTAACAGCCAACACCCAGGAGTGCCCAGGGGTGCTGAGCAATCACACAGAGGGCACACGGGTGCAGGGCATCAAAAGCAGGGCATAAAAGGCTGGGCTGAAGGACAGGAGGAGCAGATGCTCCCAGCCTTCTGCAGTGCCATAATGCTGCTCTGCATGGGCAGGTGCCTGAAGCCTTCTGATGAGGTAGGGTGTTATTCTGGTTTGGGAGTGCTTAAAACCTTCTGAAATTGTGTGGTGGCTCAACTCCAACATATGCTTAGGAAAAGAGACCAGCCTTCGTGCTGGGAGCATCACTGCCCTGATTTTAGGGATGGGAGGATGCACAAAGAGCTGCCCCCACACCCCTGTGAGTGGAAACTTCTGTGCTTTATGTGTGTGTGGTGCTTTTTTTTTTTAGTCCAGGCTCTTCACAGAGTGGTGAGGATTTGGCCTAGAACTTGGGTTTTACCTGTTCTGGTTCTCTAATCACTGGGAGATGTTTGTGGAAGGTATTTGAGCTGGCCGTGGAAAAGCTGTAGTAGAATAATGCAGTCAGGTATTGAAGGGAGTGGAAAAGCTGTAGTAGAATAATGCAGTCAGGTATTGAAGGGAGTGGAAAAGCTGTAGTAGAATAATGCAGTCAGGTATTGAAGGGAGTGGAAAAGCTGTAGTAGAATAATTCAGACAGCTCTGAGCAGTGTTTCTTATCAGCCCTGACTTTGTCCAGCTTCCTGGGGCTTGCACAGGGCTTTTGAATACATGTGTTCAAAAATTGAATTGGTATTGCTTACCAGCCCTACAGAGTTAATTTTGCTCCCTTTCTAACTCAGCAAAGGTTGTTGCGTTATTGACTATCAGACAGCTTTTATAACTAAATTTTACAGTTTCTTTGGATTATCTTAGAGCACAAACATTCTATGTAAGGGGAATACCTGATTAGCTATTGTAGAATACAGAAACTACTGAGCCTTCCAATCTCTCACTTTTTTCCATAATCATTGTGTCAAAAATAGACTGATAAGCTTAGTCTCAAGGGGTTAGAGCAGGGAAGAATCCTATATTCTCATTTTGTTTCCCCACCCTTATCAGACTGATCCTTTTCCTGAGCCATTCTGTGTTTCCTTTTCCAGGATGTTTTATATTCAGGACCTTCAGATGTTAGTTGAATCAGTGTCAGATTTCCTGAAATAGATCCTTCAACTTGTACAGGCTGCACATTGCTCTAGAGGTCCTGATTTACTTTTATCTTATGGAGATCTTCTGTTATTTCGCTTACAGCATTTCAGTTCTCATCTAGTACCTGAAATTATTTGTGTATAAGATTTCCTGCCTCTGCCTTATTTTTGTATGTGAGCTTTGCATGCAGGAAGAATTGATTTTAATTTGGCATGTACTGGATATGAATACAGCCTGCAATTGCACATGAGCTGTGCCCTCTTGTGTTCACTTGGAAAAGCAACCAAAGTGTAAGAAAATAAAGCAAGCCTCCTGAAATTGAGTTGGTTGAAGTGGATTCATCTCATGACCCAGCAAAAATCTCATGCTCTGGAAACACTGCACTCAAGGACTCCAGAGTTTGATGATTTCTCCTCTTCCCAGTGCTGGGCAGCACAGGTTAGATCACTTTCATTTAATTTTAAATAGAAAAGTGAAAGACCAGAAAAGACTAGAGTGTAACTATAAATAAAAATATTATGATATTATAAATATTGTTATGAATTATAAATAAAAATAATTATAAATTAAAATAATTATATATAAAAATTCATAGTTGGGTCATTTTCCTGCTCCAGGAAAGGAATATGCATTAACAGAACTTTTGCAAACAAAACATGCCTAATTGTATTCTATCAGTCTCCTAGAAGGTGATTTGATATGCTCTGTGCTTGCCTAATGAAACCATTTGATCATGTGCAATCATTTTGTTAATTAAATTAATTACGAGGCTAAAAATATGGTCACAAAGCCAAAACTCAGTGAATTCAGCTTGTTTTCAGTGGGGCTGTAAGTGTTTCTTGCTAGTCTCCATTCAGTTAAAATCTACAAAATAATAGCTATAAATAACTTGTTTTAATGTTTCTCACAATTCTGGTTTAGTTTATTCACACTGGAATACCTAGTGGCAATTTTCCAATGCACATTTAACTGCTAATGTCATATTGAGATGTCTGCTGTGCCCCTTCTTTCATGTTTTTTAGGTTTATTTCCTGTAGAGATCTATGATATATGCCAGCTATGACTTAGCTTGACCTCTTCTTTCATGTGGAGAGTATATTTTGGTTTGCAGGGATCATTTTGTCATTTTTGCTTCATCCCTTGATGAATCATTGGTGCCATCATTTTGGAAGCAGCATTGTTATGTTTAGTGAGCATGAAGTTTTTAACTTGTGATTTTTTTGGGGGAATATTATGATTACAACAGACTTTTTTTGTGGCCATTGCTAATTATTGATATAAATGTCTTTATGTGTAGCATCTCAGTAAGGATTTGGAATTTCAGGTCAGTTGTTCCCTCCTGGCTCATGGCACTGTGGCAGGGAATCAGTTTGGAGCAGGAACAGGGCTTTGCTTCCACTGGAGTGGCTCAAACAGGATTTTAAGTGTCATTAAAAGTCAGAAACAGCCAATTTGGAGGAGTCTTGGTGAACCTTTTGCCGAGTCTAATCTGAATTTCTTGTCACCCTGAGTAATTTCAGTGGTTTTCTTTTGCAGGAAATTGCATTGTGTGCTTGCCTTGTAGGGGCTTGGACTCAGATAGGGAATGTGTGTATGAAATGAGATCATTCCCTGGCTTGGAATGAATGTTGTTTCATAGCCTGTGTTGATACTCTGGTAAAAACTGAGATACAGCTTGTACAAATTTTGAAGCCTTGAGTGAATTGTCAAATACTGTGGAAAACAAGATTTTGAAGTAAGACTTTTGAAGTAACCAACTATAAATGCTGGATGCTTTTATAAAAATTAAAATATTTATATATACTTAAGGTTCAATATTTAGATTGAGAGTGTGTATTTTTGAGCATTTTGTATATTTGAGTTTGTGAAAACACTTTGTATTTTGTGATTTTGTATATTTGAGTTTGTAAAAATACTTTCCCACTTGGAGAACAACTGATGTATCAATGTGTAGAAATCCTTACGCAAGAGAAAGAATAGGAACCCATGAGGCATCAAACTGATAATTCACTTTACTAATTATACCCAACACAAGAGAAACAGCTGCAGCAAGAAGAGTTTTTAATGGGGTTACCCTTTTCCCTTTATCTTGGTGTAATTTGTGTAATGTTTGCTTTTCACTTATTTACTTCAATTTGTTGTGCCTTATTAAAGTGAGAGCCCATCTCTGAGAAATTCACTGTGTTTAATAGAATTCTGTGCAGCTCAAATCCTTAGAGATGATATCTGTAGATCACACATGCTGTAAAAAAAAAAAAAAAAACCAAAAAAACCCCGAAAAACTCCAACAAACTTGAGGCTATTGGTGAAAACATTGACTGTGATTTAATGTTGAGGACATGCTAAGGATCAGTAATTTGTGATCTTTGCTTTTGTAACTGGAAGGAAAAGGTATTTGAAGGTGTTTGTTTCCTCCCAAAGCCTGGAAACATGGATGTTGTAGAAATATGAGAGGAGGAGTGGCTCCCAAAAATGTTTACTTCCACTTTTTGCAAAGCTCAGTATTTTTTTGTGGAGGCACAGGATTGATGGTAACAGGAATTTTTCCTTTGGGCAAATTGGTTTGAGTTAGTCTTACTGCTTGGATCCAGTGTGGGCGGGCACATCCCAGGGTAGCAATGCCTGCCTGTCCCATTCTCACATTCCTCACCTTGGCTGCTGGTTTGATTCTTTTGTTTGAGGTGTTCAATTCCTGCACCTGAAGAGCAGATGTCTGTGGTAACTGCCAGAATAATTGGTGTGGTTTTTATTGTTTTGGTTACTGCCAAGATGTTTCTGTCTGAGATTGTTAAATTTTCTGTAAGTAAAGGCAGTGAATTGCTGCCAACAGGAATCCAGAGGAAGATGGGAGAGGAGTGCCAAGTGGTATCAGTGTGGGGCATTTTAGAAAACAAACTGCAATTTCCTGTGTAAGCCTGCTTTTATTGCCTCTTCAGCTGTTTAAAAGCGTGTTAACTTTGGATAAACTTTTTTCTTCAGGTACCCTACACGATCTCTAAGTTACCCACATACAGCTAAAATGATCTTGTAAACTTTTGCTGTGAACTTCCTGATCCCTGTGAATTATAGCACTTGGAATTGCTCTGTAAAGACAAAAATGTTGATTCTGAGAAGCAGCACTGAGCTCCTGTGTTCTGATGGAAGGTTTTTAGTCTGTAAAATGAAAATCACTGGCACTATACTCAGATAATAATGTCGAGGCCATACTCTGTGCCTTGAAATGTAGCAACATGGCAAGACCTTGAGAAAGGCTACATTGGGAATGGGAGCTGAGGAAGGCCATTGTACAGGGGAGTTTTGTCAAGTTTAGGCATTGCAATGAATCCTTTGCTACCTGAAAAAGAGCTTTTCGTTGCCTGTGGTTTGTGGTTAATCAGGTAATTTGAGCAGAACTCTTTCTAAAGCAGAGGGAAAATAAATATATTTACTTATGGAATATTACCAAAGGCATGGGAAAACACTTTGGTAGTTTGGGGCTGAACTTAGTGACCCTGCAGTCCATATATCCTTTAAAAATGTGTGTGCTTTGTGCATATAGATCACTGCAGAGCTGATACTCAACATCCTTATGTGGCTTCAACAGAAGCCCCAAGGGTCCTTTTACTCTGTGCTCTGAGACAACTCTAGAGCTGAGGGTTGGTTTGTTTGCTTTGTTTTGTAGGTAGAAAAATCATATGCTGCAACGTTTTGCCTTTTAATTTTGAGCTTTTCTTAACATATTCTCAGTCTGCCCAGAGCTCTTGGTTCATCTGAGCATGAGTGTAGAGTGTAGAAGGAGCTGCTCTAGTGGCACGTTGTCCCTCTTAATTTCTAATTTGATTGAATTGATAATGGTTGGCTTTCTTTGTCAGCGACATAGATGTGATCCCTCAGAGTAAACAAACAAAAAATCCACAAAAAAGATTACATGAGACCATTTACATCTCTTTTCTGCTCTCTGAAAAGATGTAAATGCTTGTGAGTTCTCAGGAGCAAAAGTGTAAACCCCAGCACGTGTGCTGCTTTAGTCTGGTGATGCTCCAGGCTGCACACACCTTTTGATGTTTTAAACTCTGCAGATGCTGGAATTGCACGTTTCTGTGTGCCACAAGCTCCCCTCTCTCAGTAGTCTGGGGCATTTTGGGGTGGCTGGATCCCTGAGGAAGGATCTGTGAGCTCATGGTGAGGGGTTGGATGCTCAGGCTCTCCACAAAGCACAGGGCTCAGCAACACTGGTTGTTTGAAACACAAATGAAGGAGATAGCAAGCAACTTCTGATATCAGAAACAGGAGCTGGAGCCAGTGCCCTAAAAGTTGGACTCACCACCGCAGCTTGGCAGTAGTCTGAGCTTCTAGATCTGCCTGCTGAGTCAAAGTTTTTACATGGTTACTGCTTTAGTACCCAACTTTTAGCACATCTTTTATGGGATATAACTGTAATTCTGATCCTAGTGTGCTACTGGTTTATCCTCTTTTCATATGTAGGCCTGTAAGAAATCAAAACATGCACATTGGTGTTAGCAGCAGCTTTCTTCTTGCCTGCATACCCAGATTTGATTTATCATCTTGATGTTGTCAGCATCTGACTCTAATTAACTGGATAAATGAAGCTGAGATCTTGACTGAATTAGCAGTTGAAGAATGCATCTTACCAGAAGCAGATGGAGAGAAAAAACAGTGTATTTAGTTTATGGCCATTCCCCTGGTTTATGGCCATTTCCTATTTTTAGGGGAAAAAGTTCTGCCAAATCAATTCTTGTCAAATGCTAATTAAATTATAGTGATGATTAATCCTGATGTAAATACATTATTTCAGTGTTTAGGAGAGTTATAAATAGTTTAAAGACTTAAGAGACGTTGTGAATACATACTTAATCTGGAGTGCATTTGGGAGAGAGAAAATGCCAATTAGATAATTCAGTGACAGTTTATACAGTTTAATTTATCCTTTGTAAATAATGTTTGTTATTATTAGCCTCTGTTGCAGATAGAACTCAGCTAAATCTTTTTGTTGGTAGAAGAATTCCTCATAGTGACATTTATGCTGTCCTCTTTAACATCTTTCTTTTCTTACTAGAAATCTTAAAAAAAAAAAAAAAAAGAAGGAAAAGGCAAGTGCTGTCATTTCTAGGCTGTGGAAAAAGAAAGTGAAGCAGGAAGGCATTCCCTAGGGTCACTGAGCAGGCTGAGAACAAAATCCATGTCTGCTAGCTAGCTCCATATGGTGCCTTAAATGCTGTGGAAGGAATATCCATCCATGGCATATGGTAAAAGAAAGTGGGCAAGCAGTGACAGTGGTTGCATTACCCTGTGTCTGGTCTGGACTTTGATAAGACCCTGGGAAATGTGAATCTGTGATGTTGTTAATTAAAAAAGAACAATCCCAAGTGCTGCTTCCAGACTGTTTTATGTGCTGCGAGGAGGGGTCAGCCCCTTACTCAGCCCTGGTGAAAAGAGATCCTCAAAGAGCTGAGGAGCTGTTAACACTGTTCCTGGGCTGCACAACTTGTTTTCTTGCAGCCAGACGCTCTGGTCACCAGTCAGTGCTCCTCAGGAATGTGTTTGGAGGCAACCTTCAGGGAAAGCTCCATTTGGGTTCCAGATTGATGAGGCAGAGCACCAGACCTTGGCGTTTCCTTAGTCCATCACAATGGCGCCTGCAACACCTCAGTTCACCACTGTGATGGCAGATGGAGAAAACAAAGCTGGAGGTTAATTTATTGGTAGTGGAGAGAAGAGATCTCTGCTCCTTCATCTGCAGTGTTCTATGAATTATGTGCTTTTGCAAGGTGAAATGCTGAATTTTTCTGTGCACTGTAATTTACAGTGCAGTTGCTGCTAACACAGGAGGAAGATTTGCCAATTTTCAGTCGTGCACCTTCTATATACAAGCTGGGAATAAATATTTTTTTTTGTCTTTTGAGGCAAGGTTCAAATTTATCTGGAAATGAAATGTAAGATAATGCTATGCAGCGTCCACATGTGTAGCCTTTTGGAAAGGAACAAAAAAGATTTCTCTTTCTTCCCACAATAAATGGTTTGCCATTGGAGGTAGAGTTGTTTCTAATAAACAAACAAAACAGTTCTGGCAATAAAAGTAAAAAATCCTGCCTGTGCCTGTGGTGGTCTTCTCAGGGGTCCCAGGACAAGGGAAGAGATGAGAATCTTGACTCCATGTTTCAGAAGGCTGGTTTATTATTTTATGACATATATTCTATTAAAAGAAAATGATACGTTAAAACTATAGTAAAGAATAGAAGAAAGGATTTCATCAGAAGGCTAGCAAGGAATATAAAAGAATGATAATAAAATCTTGTGTCTGCTCACAGCCTCCACACTGTTGGCTGTCATTGGTCATCAAGTAAAAACAATTTCACATGCTGGGTAAGCAATTCTCCAGATCACATTCCAAAGCAGCAAAACCTGGGGAAGCTGAAGCTTCCCAGCTTCTCAGGAGAAAAGATGCTAATGAAAGGATTTTTTGTAAAATATGCCTGTGACATGTGCCATCCTATTGGGACAAATAGTGTGTGGAGGTGCCAGCCATGCAGGGAACACACCAATATCCCCTCATGGGTTTGCATCAATTCCTCAGGCCCCAGCTCTGTGTCACTGAGGGAGCATTTTCTGATGTTTTCCTTGGTGAAAGGGCAATTATTTGGCTGTTATCTCTTGATTTATTAATATCAGCACCAAACAGGAGGGTAAAGGATTATTTCACACAGAGGATTATGCCAGTGACAGATCAGCTGTGTGGAAGAGGCAGTGATTTTGCTGCTGATAAGAGAAGCTATTAGTGTAAAGACAAAGGTCAGCTTGGAATCTGACTGCTGTTGAGTGACATTTAAGGAAAAATGAAAACAGAAATGAAGCTCTGTGCTGGTATAACCTGGTACAAGTGAAACTTGAGGTTGTCATTGCAGCTAATCATTTTGGTCATTTGAGTTTATAAAAGAAACAGCCGAAAGCCTGATCCAATTTATGTGTAAATCAAAGAATTTCAGACTTTGAGAATTTGGATTGGACCTTGACAGTCCTTATACAAAAGCAGATTTTACTAAAGAAGATACACTCAATCCTTTATGGTGTCTCTACAGTTTCTGTTTTTCAAAAGAGTCTGATCAACCTTTTGTTGTTTTCTATTTTCTGGGGGGGTTTTGTGGTTTTTGCCTTTTTTTTAAATGACCATGTCAACCTTTGAAATTGTAATAGCAGACATTTTGCTTTAAAAACCATCAATACAAACACCACTATTTTTGTGACTGTAATTCATTGAATCTATAATAATTTCCCTAACTTGCCATGGATGTTCTGCAAGCGGTGCTCGTGTGTTTCCATCAGATTTTTCAAAAGGATGAACTGATGAGGAGAATTTTGGGGAGAGGGTTTCAGCTGGGCTAGAGTTAATGTTCTTTGCAGTGGCTGCTGTGGGGCTGTGTTTGGATTTGTGCTGAACACAGGGCTGGTCACACAGAGATGTTTTTGTTGTGGTTGTTGCACAGAGCCAAGGCCTTCTCTGCTGTCTGTGAGCCCCATGGTGAGGGAGCTGGGGGTGCCTGGGAGGGGACACAGCCAGGACAGGGGACCCCACTGACCACAGGGACATTCCAGACCATGTGGTGTCATAGAAAGTGGGGGGAAAAGGGGAATATTTGGAGTGGTGGCATTTGTTTTCCCAAGCCACCAATCCCTGTGATGGGGCCCTGCTCTCCTGGAGAAGGCCGAACTCCTGCCTGCCCTTGGGAAGCAGGGAATTAATTCCATTCCTTCCCCCTTCCATTCTTTCTTTCCCCCCTTTCTTCTGTTCTTTCTTGCCTCCTTTTTTCCATGAGGCTTTTGCTTTCCCTGCTAAGCTGTCCTTATTTCAGCCCATGAGTTTTCTACTTTTTGTTCTTCCCATTCTCTCCCCGAGCCCACTGGTGGGGAAGTGAACCAGGAGCTGCCTGGAGCTTGGCTGCTGGCGGAGGTTAAACCATGAGAGATGGACAGGCCTAAGAAGACTTTTATTTTTTAATATAGTATGTCTGAAAAATCAGATGGGCCACTTTATTCAGGTAATATAATTCAAAACTTTCTGGGAAACCAAATGCTTTTAAAGTTGTGCTAAACTTCAATGTAAAGTACATGAGATGGAATTGTGGCTTGGCTAGAAAGACAGCAGGTTCATTGAGTTCTTCTTGGCTTTGAAAAACAATCTGGGTTTTAAAAGTCACTTCTCATTTACTGCTCACCAAGAGGATTCTGATGATGCAGCCTTTTTTTTTTAATGAAGAAAATCTGTGTTGTATGAGCTGACTTGGACTTTACAGATAAAGAAAATGAGGAAAAACTTGGTTTGCATTTAGCCAAATGTCTGGAGCATTATTTGTGAGTTACTTAATTTGAGCAGAACTCTTTGTAAAGCAGAGGGAAAATAAATATTATTGCTACTACTAAATAATAATACTGCCAATAAATAATATTATTAGGAGTTACTTGTATGGTGGAGAGCTGTACTCACACATTGCATGTACAGAACACTCAGCTCCTAACATCCTTTGGTACATGGACAAACAGCCAGGGATCTTTGGGTTGTGTAATATGAAATATTTTTTAACTGAAACATCTATAAAATTCATGAGTGGGTCACAGAGAATTGCTCTCAGCTCCATTGAGAGTCCATTTCAATTCCTGAGCTCAGTTTATGTTTGTATCAGATTAAATCAGGAATAACTTGGCTAAAACTGAACTTCCAAAGTGGAATAAACAAAGCTTTCAGAAACCTAGAATTGAAGGGACAGTCTCATGCTTGGAGTAAAGCTATTTACGAGGTTATTCACCTGAAGAATATTTCAATTTGCTGTTGTTGCTTGAATTTTGCCTTCTGAGATCTGACCATAAGCTAAAATCACAACCTTTGCTGGTAGCTGGCATAAAGGAATTTATTTATCATGTTGCACCAACCTGAAAACAAACTTCTGCTCAGTTTTTCTGGAGATATTTGCCTTACTGCGTGGGGTGAGCTGAGCAATCTTGCCTTCACATACTGTGAGTTTGGTTTAGTGACAGATTTACAATAAAAAGCTATGGGAGATAGTGGGAGAGGAAGTGAAAGATATATGAAAAGCATTATTTGATTTCAAACCTGTGGAGTTACTTCATCTCATGAGGAAGGTCAGGAAAGGCATCGAGAAGCTGTTGCCTCCTTGAGGCTGTGGGACAGAATCCAAGGGCTTTGCCCTCTTGTGAAGGGTTAGAGGGGATGGTTGTGCACAGAGCCCAGGGAAGGTCAGGGGACAGGGACGAGCTGTCTGGGAGGAGTCGTCACCTGGGAAATCTGAACACAGCTCAGTAGGTGCAGCTGGAGCTCTCCTGAAGTCACCTCTCTCTCATGACCTCCTCCTTCTTAGGAAGCTGGCGCTGCATTTTAAGCATGTGTTGGGAAGGATGAAAGTTTGACAAGACAGTCTCACAGATATGTGTGCTTGGCAGAAAGATTTTTAAATATAGAGTCTGATGAAGGGATAGAGATGGAAGCAAGTTTGGATATAGAAGAAAAGAATTGCTGAGCCAGTCTCACTGGATAACCAAGGATGCAAAGGGTGTGTGAGTTAGAAGGGGTTTTTATGACAAGAAGATGTTTTTACCAAGCAGAAAGATAGCACAGGCAAATAAACCAGCAAAGTTGCAAATAGAAAAAAAAGTCTCAGAATTTTCCACTGCATGAAAACCGAAAAACAACTTCTAGCTTAAACTGTAATGTACTGACTTTGAGTGATTGGAGAATAGTGACATGAATATGGTAATTAGTAGTTATGATAGGCTAGAGATAAAAGTTAAGGTATAGATTGGTTCTACTGTATGAAGATGCTCAGCAAAGAAAAGTCTAGAATGCAATGTAACCTAAAGAAAAGTATATAATGCACTGTAACCAAAACCAAAGGGTCTCCAGGCCTGCCTGCAGCTGGAGCTGACAGCTGTGGGCACAGCTCTGTCACCCACCACCCTGGACTGCTGTAACCTCTTAGGTGGAATAAACTGCATTTTGGAGAGCCCCTGGAGTCCCACATCCCTCATTCAGCTCGTACAAGCCTGAGTTTTAAATGTCCTACATTTCTTGATGGTAGTGAGATTTTTTTCTAAAATATCCAAATTCTATGTGGTAGGGTACGAAAAAAAAAATTTCCTGCACAAGTGGAATTGACTGCAAAAAGGTGCTAAGTTTGCGAGATGCCATGTTCCTTGTCATAGACTAATATTTCTTCTCTTTTCCTCTGCATTTCTTCATTTGTAAAAAAATTTTTGCAGTGTTTTTGTTTATGCTGCTTGGGGATTAAAAAAAAATACATTATTTTAATTCCAAAATTAGCCATTTGCTGACTGCCAATGAAAATACCACGGGGGCTGGCCAAGGTTATTGACAAAGCCTTTTGCACTGTGGGCACAGAAATAACAAACTGGGCATTGCCCTTGCTTCTGTGTGAGTGGAAAAATCACCTGTGAATTTACATGAAACAACAAAACAGCTGCTGTCGAACTGGAGCTCAACCCCCAACCTCACTCACCTAAAGTGCTTCTGATGCTCCTAAAACAGCTGCATAAATGTAATGTAGGTGATGGCTTCAGAGTATATAATGCATGTGATAATTGCATCACTTTCTGTAGCACTTATTCTAAATTATTACATGGAAAATAGAGTATTTGACTTGTGGTTTGCTGCACTAAATGCAGTTAAAGAGAAACTAATGGCACTGTGGTACCACGAGGGCAGGAAGTCCAACAGGTCACCTGGATTTCTGGTAGGATAAACAATTCAAAACAAGCACAGCTGAGGAAGGGATAAATTGGGAATTCTGCACTTAGGTGCTTTAAGTGCTGGAAGGAATAGTAATTTATTATACATGGTATTAAAAACATGGTATTAAAAACATGGTATTAAAAACATGGTATTAAAAACATGGTATTAAAAACAATTATATATATTATCTATAGAATATTATACATTATATGTGATACATTATATAATATATATATTATATGTATAATTATATAAAATAGTTATTATATATTTATTTTATATTTATATTTACTGAATGTATCAATATGTTAAATATATATTTACATATTTATTCATTGTATTATGAATATAATATAATTATAAAATACATTGTACTATATATTGCATATGTTATAATATATTGTAATTAATTATACTATTATAATTATACTAATAGATTTTTTGTAATTTTTTTTGTAATTTGTAATTTTTTTGTAATTTGTAATTTTTTTGTAATTTGTAATTTTTTTGTATTTTTTTGTATTTTTTTGGTGGGTTTTTTTTTTGGTGGGTTTTTTTTTTTGGTGGGTTTTTTTTTTGGTGGGTTTTTTTTTTGGTGGGTTTTTTTTTTGGTGGGTTTTTTTTTTGGTGGGTTTTTTTTTGGTGGGTTTTTTTTTTGGTGGGTTTTTTTTTTTTGGTGGGTTTTTTGTATTTATTTTATTTTATATATTTTTATATATTTATGCAAAGCTTACACGTATTCATGCAGCCCAGGAATTCCACAGAAGGGATGCTGCCTTCCAAGCAGCTTGGCCTGCAGGAATGTTTGACTTTGGCACAGCTGCAAGTGTCTCAAGGAGCACTGGTGACTCATGCTTGGCTAGTGAGTCTCCCTGTAAGAAGTTATTTTTTCAATAACTTGCCCTGCCATAAAACAAGTGCATGAACTGTTAATGGTCAGAAATTAATTAATTTTATTAGGCTGAAAACAAATGCCAGGCCAGTCACAAAGGCTTGTTTTAAAGCCTTACACTCCACAAAGGGTTTTTGTTTTGAATGTAACAACTGCAGGGTTTTTTTGAAGGCTATTGTTTGATCGTAGTGCTAATTTGTGATCATAACACTCTATTCCCATGAAACAAAATAAAGAGAAGATGTTCCCACAGAACAGGATATAATTCTTGAAAAAATATTCCTTTCAGGTAAGCAGAAATGATTCAGATTGATTCAAATGAGTGAAAAAAAAAAAACCAGGAACCTGTACAAAAACACCACAGATTCAGAGCCATTATTCTGTTCACTCAGCCTGATGAATTTGCTCTTTGCAAATTATTTTGAGTGCATCAACGAGCATAAATAAACCATATTTTAACTGAAATTTCAATTATCAGCCTGGAAGAACATATCAGAGGTGCTGCATTGCTAATGCTTACGGCACAAAGGTATGTTTTAAAGGGTGAGAAATTCAGTTTTTGACTACGGTGCTGTCAGAGATGTTTGGATTTTCAAAGACCAGTGGGACCCTTCTGTTGAAGTGGCTTGACCTGTGCTCCTTGGAGCAGGCATTTTTGATTAATAAATCACTGTGGAGCTTGTAATTCCTGCTTGAGCTATAGCATCTCTATTTGGAAACAAAAAATCTGTTTCTGAAAGAAATATTTCTAGTGCTGAAGAATCTTGAGTGTATGGTGCCAACAATTAATTACTGCTGCTGTTATTCTCTTTTAGCCAGTTTTCCTAGCTGTGACTTTTGGAGAGTGCATCCTGGTTAGGCCTTTTGCTTCTGCATTCAAGATCCCTAGCTGATCTAGATTAGAAGATTTTCCTTGTGCCAATATCTGCTGATCTCTGATGAATTCTCTTCCTGTGCCAGCTGAGACAGCACATTGATTAGACCCTGAATGGGAACTCTTTCTGGGCTCTTAGTTAAATATCTAGTAAACCAGTACTGTACAAGGAGTAACTTCCTTTCTTTGCACTGGTTCACTCTCATCGCTGCACCCTCCTCAGGATTTTTTGCTGTTTGTATAAAGCAAGCTTTGCTCTAGGAATTAATTTTCTGTTTTTTACTAAGCATTACCTCCAAGTAATGTCATTATTTGTGGGTTTTTTAAGCTGTGGATGAGGTTGCCATCTTAAAAGTGATTTGTATCTTATATTATCAAATTAGCATTTAAGTGGATTAGCTGGCTTTGGTAAGTGATATGGCTCAAGCCAATGACTTCTGTTACAGTGATATTGAATATATTGTTACCAGTGATATCTAACCATTTTCTTCCAGTCATTGATAAAAATATCAAAAGTCTCTGAGACTACTAAAATACCCCTCAAATAATTCCACATTAACATATTTTTTGTGATCTCTCTTTACTGGTTCTCAGCGTTTCTGGTGAACCTCATTAAATTTGTGTAGTGACAAATGTCACTATGGAAATTCCATGCTTTAAAGAAAACACCATGCAGTCTCATTTGTTACAGAGCATGGTTAGGGTCAGCCCTGTTACCTTTTCAGTATTTTAAACAGTTTGCCAGGCTCTGCTTTCCATGTAACTGTGTTGGTTGTTTTTAATTCTCCTGCTGTGCTTTATTCCTCTGGGCATGGGCTACCTTGTCATGATTAAGCTTTGCAGTGATGTTATTCTGAATAACCTGTGGTGCCTTGGATTGGCTGCCTGAAACAGAGGCTAGACAAGATTAAGAGAATAAAATGAGCTATTTATTGAGGGCCTTTAATAGCTTCAGCTTGGGCAGCCTCTGGGATGGATGACAGTCATGAGCTTTTTATACAGTTACAAGTTTGGTCCAATAATATATCAGAGAGAAATCCTCCAATTTACAGTTTCAGGTAATGAAATAATTTACTCCAAGTTTGTCCCTCCCCAATTCACTACTGTTTCCATCTCTTGGGGCCTGAGACAATGAGGTGTCTTTTGAGTTTCAGGCCTAGAGAGGAATTATTCTGCCTGAATAAAATGGGAGAGCAGCAGCTGGGAGGCCATGGATTTTTGGAGTTATACACTAAAGCAGTACAGGATCTGAAAAACAGAAAAGCTAAATCCTAAGGCATCACCTGTAGTTAATTGGGTCATTTATTATTCACCATTTGAAGGTCCACATGTTGCCTAGAGAGTGGCAGTGTAGAAAACATTTCCCCTTCATGATAAGGGAATAGTATCTAATTTCTTTTCACTCCATCTATGGCTGTGGGAACCTAAGGGCTGGAAAAAAAAGCCAGGGCAAGGAAATGCAAAACCAAAGCAGAGGCAAAGGATTGAGCCAAGCAAAGCTATATCTGTATCAGTAAATGTGGCTGCAATTCCCTTCAAAAGGCTGATGTGGTGTGCAGTAAATGTTAATACACTGATTTGTGATGGTGGATTGTGTGCTGTGTGAAGCACACTGAGTGACTGTGCTGGTAACTCTGTGTGCTGGGCTCTGGATGCAGGCACAGTGACCCACACTGTGCTGGGAGAGCAGGCTGCTGGAATGTGTTAAATGTTAAATATTGAATGTCCTCACAGATACACTGGGATCTATCCTCACAGATACGTTTCAAAATCCAGGTACCAGTTCACATTCCTGTTGTGCTCTGGGAGAGGCATGGTGCTACCAAATATGCCAAATGGGTTTGGATCCCTCTGAATTCTGTATGGGGGGGGAAAAATCCTTATTCTGTGCTTTAGCCAAGCTCAAATGCTCTGAGACCAAAATTGTCACTGTCACATTTTCTGAAAAACCCATTCCCCAGGATTTCTCCTGAGAAGATGAGAAGCCTCAGAGAAAAAACATTATCTCATTTGCTTCTCCCTGTTTTGCTGCTTTGAAATGTGGTCTGGAGATTGTTTATCCAACAGGTGAATGTTTGATTGGTTCCATGTGAATTGTTTTTAATTAATGACCAATCACAGCCAGCTGTGTCAGACTGAGGAGTCAGTCACAAATTTTTATTATCATTCTTGTTAAGCCTTCTGATGTATTATCCTTCCTCTTTCTTTTAGCATAGTTTTAGTATAGCATTCTTTTATACAATATCATAAAATAATAAATCAGCCTTCTGAGAAGATGGAGTCGGATTTTGAATTCCTCCATCATCCTAGGGACCTCACAAACACCACAACCAAACTTTAGCTTGAAATATCTCTGCTAATTCTTTTACTGGAGGAGAGTGGTCGTGGCATGCTCTGCAGTCCCACACTGAAACAAATTTTCTCATGGAAGTTGAGGTACACACTGAATAATTAATGAGCTGATAATTTATTTATAACAGTTATGGTTTCATTAAAAATGGCACTACCTGCTGGGAAGCACAACTATGCTTTTAACAGTTTTTATCAGGCTGTTAAAATTACACAGATGATGAATATTTCAATAGGGAGAGAGAGCAAAGCATTTAACAAACTACATTGGTTTGAGAGTCTTATGCTGCCTAAAATGGCAATGCCTGTTAATTTGTGTAAATAACTAAAACTGCTTGTTAAGAAGGGGAAATTGAAGTTTCCCAAAGCAATTTCAGCAAGTCAGAAAGGTGAGTTTTTTGAAAAGCCAAATCAGTGTTAAGAGAATGTTTTAGGCTGCACTGGACATAAGAAAATGAATGTTTCAAAGGAGCAGATCCAGCCAGAGGGAAAACTAAATATCTTAATGATGTTGAAGTTGTTCTTCCCTCCAACCCCAATCAATAGTGTGATTAGTGTACACTGGTAAAAATTATGAGTTATAGGTATGGATAGCCTACTTGTTACTCATTGAATATAATTGGATTTTTGAATATTGGTTGTAATTATAATATTAATTTTTGTCCATGAATTTGCTTAGTGTAGTTTTAAGGATTTCCACTTGGTGGAGCTTTATGATTGAATTTTTAATACATAAAATTCCAAATATTTGTGATTCAGATTTAATAACTTCTCTACTGCAGTGAAAAAAAAATAAACTTGAGAAAATGAAGAGTAAATGTTAGGTATTTATTGTTCCTTTTCACTTGGATCAAACAATGATGTTTTTTTACAAGGTATCATTATGCTATTTGAGACATCATTTAATACAATTAGTTTTAATAATTTGAAAACAGGGTGGCATAATAGCTTTAATAGGTGCTGATATGTATATTCTATTCACAATTAATGTTTCCAGTTTGTAAATAAGTGTATAGGTATACATATATATATATTTTAAAAAGCCCTCCATCATTCTTAGCTAAACTAGTGAAATAGTGTAAAATTATCTTTTATTCTTACTGCATAGGTGTTTATTAAATTCTGAAGAAATTTAGAAATTACTTTGTCAGATGCCTGAAAAGATAGAAAAAGATAGACTTCACACTAGAATGTAGGGAGGGACAATGTGTAAGGTTTCTGTCCCTGAAAGGACTCAAAATTAGACTGGGCAAGCCAGAGGACAGGACCTTTCTCTTGGAAACCCCTTTCAACCTAAATTTTTCTGTGATTTTGTAAAGAAAAATTTTACCTATAAATTGTGATAACAGACACACAGGCACCAACTGTTTTTTGGGGTGATTGACTTGTTAAGTGGAAGATTTTGGAACAAGCAGCATTTTGATAGCACTGAGGATAATTCAGTTTATAAATGAGTAGAGAGCTGTCTCCTGTGAGCAATTAATAAAAGCAGTATGTGATGGCATTGCTTTACCCATCACCAAAGCAGATCTGAATAAACTGCAGCAACATTTCAGCAGCCATGGCAGGTAATGTGTGAGGTCCTGCTCACATCCCTGCAGCCTCCAGGAGAATCCTGTGGGAGATTCAGCTCCCACTTATCCACATTGGAGAGGATTTGAGGAGAAAGTTGCTGCTTGCATCTTTCCACCCTGGGTTTCCCATCAATTTTCTCCATTTTCTGAGAGATATTTCCACTCCTTGTGTTACTGATGCAGCCTCTGATTTCCCAGACTTCTGAGTTGGTACCTTGTGTTCTCAGAGTTTAATATCACTTTTCTCAAACCGTGGTTTGGATTATTTTTAAGATTTGCAGTATAAAAAAAAATACATTTTTCACTGAGACTTAAAAGCAAAAGGACCAAGGAAAGTTTAATGTTCTGCAATACTTTGATATAAATCTGACAAGATATTCTCTTTGTTTTACTTTGCCCTGTTTGCCTCTAAGGTGGACAAAATTTCTATGTCTATATCGAAGAATTTTAATTAAAAACTCAAACAAGCAAAATCACCCCAATAAACCAAAGAAAATCACCCAAACAAGCACCCCTCAAAAAACTCCAACTAAACCAAAAAACTAAACAGAAATAAACAAGTTTGGGTTATTCTTGTCTTAATCTTTGAAAATTAATGGCTGTTGTTTCTAAATATTCTTGGCTTTAAAATCTGAATGTATTGGGGAGGAGGTCTAATAATTATCAAAAATAATTGCTGCTTTTAAATATTAATAATAAAATAATAATAAATATAAAACATAATTAAATTACTTCAAACAGAATGAAATTATAACTATTCATTATATGAAATACTATTTATATATTTAAAAATATTATAATATTGTATATTAACGTATGTTATTATATATTTCTAGATATAATTTATGTATTTTATATATTATTTCTATTCATATATATTATAAATAATATATTCATTATATTAAACATTGAAATTATTTTATTAATAAAATGGTTTAATAATAAAATATTAATAAAATATTATTTACAAAATTAGTAATAAAATAATAAAATACAAGTAGTTAATAATAAAACAAAATAATTAAAATAAATTAACATAATGAAACAGTACAATAATAATTATAATAAAAATGAAAATTAATAAATATAAAAATATCTGTGGGAGATAGAAACACCTTTCTGATCTTTCCGTGCTCCCCTCATGCAATGAAGATACACAAGTGGAGTTCTTCTCCAGGCATTGATGACATGGTTGAAGTGCAGGCAGATTTGCTGCCTGCATAAATAGGGATTGGTTTGTCCTAAATTTTTAATATTTTATTGTAGTGACTTGACTTCAGTCACTTCAATGGCTGACCCTTTTTTCTCCTCTCCAAAAATTCAATTAAGGCAAACTGAGGATAATTGGAAATAATTGAGGTACTGAGTACTGTTCAAGGGACAAATCAATGTATCATACCAAGCAGTTTCCCAATAACTTTTGAAGTCTTTTCAAAAGATTTCAATTTCAATTTTTCTTTTTGTTTTTGAAATCTTCTTCAGCTGCTGTCCTGTGAATTGAGGCTAACCAAAGAAAGGTGTTTGCAAAGAGGTTTCTTCTTTGCTATGCTGTTTTTCATGCTGGTATTGATCTACTGGTATTATTCCCTGTGAAAGTAGAGTAGAATCCCCAGGTTCTGGAGTTTCACCTGCTGGGAGGCCCTAAGGCATGATGCAGCTACATTTTTCAGTTGGGACAGAGGAAAAGCAGAGTTCAAGCAGAGTTTGGGGACCTGTGTGATCCTCACAGACACAGACTGTGATCAGAGGAGCCACCACGCCCAGATTATTTTCAGTGTTTATTTAGTGCAGATATTGTATAATACAATATAACTGCACAAATACCGTGAGCAGCCTCCCAGTGAAGGTGCCTGGGGAGCTGCCACCTCCTGCTGACTTTCCTGGCTCCAAATTTGAGCCCTCAAAGAGTTTCAGGCAGCATTGCTGTGAGCTTTGCCTCTTCATTCCTGGTGTGTGTGTGTGTGCAATAGCTTCAAAAATCCCTGCCAGAACAGCTGCTCAACAGCTGCAGGTGCTGCTGGATGGAATATGTGGCACTCAAGTGGGATCTTGCAGGAAGAACTCATCAGATGAGATGTGCATCCTTGCTTTTGTGCAGTCTGATATTTGGGATCTGGTCTTTCTCCTGAGATTTGTGTAACTTGGGCAATCCTGGCTCTGTGTGTGAATGGGGCATTACTGCCAGTCTTGAATATTCTGGGTTTTTAATTAAAATTATTAGGCACATCTGAAATTATAAAAATATCACTGTTTTGGGTTTAACTTTTCCTGTTTAGTAGGCTTTTGTTGTGTGTCTAAGATTCAAAGATGAGTCTTGATCACCTATACACCTGCGCTGGTTTTGGCTGGAAGAGAGTTCATTTTCTTCACAGGGGCTTGTTTGGGGCTGTGTTTGGATTTGTGTTGGAAATATTTTGATAATCCTGGGGGATTTTTGTATAGCTGAGCAGAGTATACACAAAGTCAAGGCTTTTTCTGCTTCTTAGCCACTGCAGCAGTGAGGGGCTGGGGGAGCACAGGGAGTTAAGAGAGGGCATGGCCAGGACTGCTGACCCCAACCAATGCAGGGATGTTCCAGATCTTATGGCTTCGTGTTCAGCACATGAAGTGGGGGAAGAAAAGGGAAATGCTTGTGTGGAAAACCCAGAGTGATGCATTTGTCTTCCCAAGTCACCCTTAGGGGTGCTGGAGCTCTGGTTTTCTGGGAATGGTTGATTCCCACTGCCCCTGGGAATGGTAAATGCGTTCTTTGTTTTAATTTCCTTGTGGGTGTGGCTTTTGCTTCACCTATAAACCAGAGGGTTGAGATAAACACAGTTTTTCTCATTTGCACTTTTAATTCTCTCTCCATCCCACCAAAGGGGGAGTCAGCAAGTGACTCCCTGGGTTTTGGTTGTTTGAAATAAAACCACCACAACACCCTGAGTGTATGAAAATGAAGATGACACCTCTGTCTTTACCTCTGCTCCATGACTTTCCCTACTTCTTTTCCCAGCCCCAGACCTTTCCCCATTCCTTTTTGGTTTTTTGGGGGGCTATTTTTTTTAGCATTTTCACCTTCTTTGTGGATGGTGAAGATTTGGAGTGATGCACTTTGGCTGTAGCTGTGCCTTGTCAGTGCTGCTGCAGTCCTTGTTTGGGTGACAGAGGGAGATGGATGCCGCTGTCTGCATTTGGTGAATTTATTTCTAGGTGGGAAACTGCTGTGCCGGGACCCTGTTGCCTACAGTTGCTACCTCAAAAGGTCACACCCAGCCATACCACTCAGTAAAATGCCCAGAAATGGGGATATTTCTGAGGAGCTGCAGTGCAGAGTTTGGTGTAAAGGCAGAAGCTGGGCACTGTGCTGCAGCATGGCAGGGTTTGGGGCAGGGGGGACAAAGGCAAGCTGGCAATGCCATCAGCTGAGATTTAGCCTGGATAGAGCAGAAGCTGGGCTGCAGGGACACCACAGGACAAGGTTTTAATCTGGAAAGACAGATCTCAGTGCTGGAGATAACTCTGCAAAATGCTGCATGGGATCATACCTGGAGCAGGTTATTAGGAACTATTGACAAGCCTTAAACAGGGCCTGGGAGCAGGGGTAAGGGCACCTGTAGCTGAAGACTTGAGAAATTCCCAGCTCTGGTTTTGGTGGACTGATATGTTCTATTATATATATACACTGTATACTATATGTTAGATATACACACACCACACTGTATGCTTTTTTATATATACCTATATGTTATATACATATACAGTTATATGTTCTTATGTATAGACTATGTTTTTTATAGATATAAACGATATACTTATCTATTGTACTATGTTTTTTGTAGATAGGCTATATGTTTTTATAGGTATACTCTAAGTTTATGTATAAACTAGGTTTTTATATATATACACTGTATGGTTTTTATAGATATACATGATATGTTTTTTATATATACACTATATGGCTCATACATGCACTATATGGTTTTGTATATGCCATATATTTATACAGATAGTATGTTTTTATGTATATACTATACTTTTATGTATATACTATATATTTTATGTCTAGATTGTTTTTATATATATACATTGTGTGTTTTTATATATACACTGTTTTTATATATACTATATATTTTTATAGATATATAGTATGTTTTTTGTATATACTGTTTTTTTATGTATATAGTATAATGTTTTTATGTCTAGATTGTTTTTACAGATATAGATGTTTTTATATACACTATGGTTTTTGTAGATAGACTATATGTTTTTATATATATGCTATAATTTTTATGTATGTACTATGGTTTATATATATACACTATATGGCTTTTACATATACACACTATGTGTTATTTATATATATACATTATTTTTTATATATATTATATATTTTTATAGATATATGCTATGTTTTTATATGTAGCATATATGTTTTTATATATACACTATATGGTTTTTATATATACTATATATTTTTATAGGTATATACTATGTTTTTTATGTATAAATTTTTTTATAGGTATAGACCATGTGTTTTTTGGGTATATACACATTATTAAACCTGCAGGTGTGCTGTTTGCTGAACACAGAAGCTGTGCTGGTTTTTCACTTATTTTGTTCATTGCAAATGAAGAATTGCCATAGCAACTGTGTCATGTGTGGTGGAGGTTTTTGGTGTTCTGAACGTTGATTATTTAACTGGGATATGAAAACTTAAGGGTGTCTTTGCTCTTCAGATAATGGAGCAAAATTACATTAAATAAAATTGCTGCCTTATTTCTATATTGTTTTTCTGCACAATGATATCTTGAATTTTCTTTGGTTTCCTAGTTTGTTTTATGTATAACTCTTTGCTTGTTTTACTGTTTATGTTACTTTTAATCAGCCAGTTAGGAAAGGAGTCAGAATCTGGGATTTTTACTAGTGCTCTGTTGGTATCAGCTGCAGCTAATGAGCTCTCAAATATTTAATGAAAAAATATGCAACTGAAAGCTGGGATTGGTTATTTAGAATTGCAGAAATTAACAGAAACCACATCATAAGTCAGTTTTTTTTTTAAATAAAAAAAAATATATATTTTGGACACCATTTTATTTCTTATGTTACTGCAGTTTCACTTTTTCATCAAAAGCAGAACTTAAAGAAGTCAGAGCAATTTAATCTGCAGAAGGTTTTCCAAACTCAGAAGTGTATTTGAAGGCTTCAGAATTTAACAGTATAAATTACTGGTTCACATATAATCTAAGATTAACACATTTAAATATATTTTAAGTTGAGGGAGAAGTTATCTGATGCTGATGATATTAAAACTCTTCTGTGGGAGGATTTTGGGGACATTGCTTTGGCATTCAACAAGTTCCACCTCAAGTCAGTGTTAAGCACTCAGCAAAACAAACAATTGGTCTGGGTTTGAGCTTTCTAGTCTAGATTTTTGTTGAGAAATATTTGTGCTGCAATATTTGGATGAAAATATTGCCTGTAGAAAGCTTCTTCAGGGCTTTGTTATCATCAGATCCAGAGGGTGCCCCATCTACCCAGACAGGAATGCCTATAAATATTAACAAATGAAATATCTGTGGGGTCAGGGAGAAGTCTTACCTGATTTACAGTTGAGAACAGTCATAGGAGGACTAGTTTCTAAATTGTGCTAATACAGCCAGTCTCTGAAAGAATTGGGAAATTTTTATCTGCTAGCTCAGAGTTTTCTGCTCTAGAGATTGCTCTTTCTCATTTATGATTTTTTTTCCCCTTTCTGCTTGTTCTTTCATAGGTGTTTCATGTGCATACAGGGTATTGCAAGATTGTGTTGCGATTTTATAGTTATGTTGAATTACATACCATGTACCATATAGAAATGTAAGATATATTAAAAAGATAGAAATGTAATAGATAAAATATATTCAAACAGAAATATTTATAAAATATAAATACAGGCACAAGTAGATAATTGCCTTTTTTAGGTATCAGTTTGAACCTACACACATAAAACCAGGAAATTTCAATCCCCAGGAGTAGTAGTTTTAAGGTATTTTTGCATGCTGGTTATCTTTTTTTTCTTTCAGCTGCACTATCTGTGCATTTCATAACTGAACAAGTAAAATATCTGTATAAAAGGTAGCATTTTTAACACCATGAATGAACTAATGCTTAGCCAGCAGAACTGCAAGACATTTGGATACATAGGAATTCGAGTTAATGATGTAGAAATTGTATATATGCACTGCCTGGAAATCAGGCTAAATGGCATTGGGTCAGCTTTTACATAAAAATGCAAGGAAAATTAGTTTATTTTACAGATTTTGAGGAGTTTTAACTGTAGTGATTGTAGCTTAGAAAGCTACAATCCAATAAAATTATTTAGCATGCTACTAATGGAGAATTTTTGGCATGCTTGGGGACCGCTTTAAAATGCTCCACTAAGGTCTAGGTATAATTTTTGTGTCTATATATAAATTTTTGGTGTTAAGTGAGAAGTTCTCTTAGGATAAACACAAACTAGAAAATGTGGTACATGAAGTATTGGTGCTGTAAAAGTCATATTGCTAATTGTATATAATACATTGTTCTTACCTGGAATATTGAATGCATTACTAAAATAAGAACATTTCTTGCTGTGTCTTTGCTAGGTATATTTTTTCCTGCTTCCCTTGGTCAAATTTTAGTCAGATAATTCATAATTTCCATGGCTTTCTAATTCCAGGTATGAACAGTAAAATTTTTTCACTTCAGCTTTTTGCTGCTGTTTAATGAAGTGTAGATCTGGTGTATTGGTGGCAGAAAAATTATTTTTATAAATGACCCATTTTTTTGTTTTCCTTTTGCTCATTTTGGATGAAGTACTGTGATTTGTCTCTTAGAGCTAATGAAAGATTGTTTGCTATGATTTGAAAATGCAGAAATAAGGTATGAATTTTCTTTAGCAACTATAATATCGTGAATTGCAAGGCTGCTCAAATGTGTATTATGATGTTATTGAGGTGCTCCAGCCTTCATAGGCAATTTAGATTTTGTCTTTATTCTGTCCAGATTCCTTACATTTGAGTAAGATTGTTCCAGGAATAGTGAAATTCCTGGGATTATGTGTGTGTAGGGAGCACAGGTGCATGCCTTGGGAAGAGAGCTTTATTTGCTTTTGGTTTTGTGTCGTTGCTGAATATAAGAGAGATTTTCATTCTCCTCTGATGGATTTTATGAGCTCACACTATGTCAGCCTGGAATGAAATGAACTCACAGGGTGGTAGAACTGGAGAATATTTCTGTCCTGAATGTTGCAGATGCTCAGATGAGGGAGCTATTGGCCTGGAGACACACTGGCACTGGGGAAAGCTTGGGAAAATATTCTATTTAGAGACCACTCTGCTTATATGTCATTTTCTGTATTTATCTGACCTTTTGCTCATTCTTTATTACTAGGGCAATTTACATAAAATAGGATCTATGCCATTTATGAGTTCATGTGCTCCTGCTGCTTATTCTTCCCTTGAAGTTCTAATCCTTTGTGGCATTTCACCCCAAAGCACTTTACAGTAATTGCTAATTGATATAAAAGGATCACTCCATCCACCCCTGACATGCAGCACCTCGCTGGTGAAACTCAGAAGCTGTTTAACACTGAGCACTGGGACTGAATAACATTTTTAGAAGGGGAAAAAAATATCAACCCATCAACCTGAAAGTGGGCAGGTTATTCACATAGCCAGGAATTAGCTGCAATATCCATTTCAGGAATGTGTTAGCATGCCAGGGTTCATATTCCTGGCATTCAGAAAAGAGACCTCTGGTCACAGGGAGTGAAATACAAAATAAAATGTCATTTTATTCAGAAAATTCTTCATTTTATTTTGTTTCGCTCTGGAAATTTATTGCTCTTGGAATTCAATATATTTTTTTACAGCTTGTGAATTGGATCAGCAGGGATTTAGAGGAAAGGCTTTTGCTTTGGGGGATGACAGCCTGGGTGTGCTGTGGCTTTTGGGGTTACTCAGAGCTCTCACTCAGGGTGCATTTGCCACCTTGGCATGTAAATTGTGGTGTTGTGGGGTTAGGCGAGAGAATGCCTGGAAAGAAAGGTTGTTCCACACAAGCTTGGGCTGGGAATGGCAGCCACAGAGGCAAGAAAGCTCCAGGAAAAGTCCTCAGGGAGTAACGTGGGCTTTCCAAAAGTCAGCTTTGAAGTGTGGAAATCTTCGTGGCTGCTGTGGTGGGTTAATGTTAATTAATGTTAATTAAAGTTAATTAAAATTAATGTCTCTTGTTAACGTCATGGAGACTTCTTCATAAGTAAAAAACCAGTTTTCTCATGGTTTTCTCACAAATAGCAGCTGAAACACTGATCCTTTTACCTGATTGTTTCCCTGATGCTGTATCACTTATAAATAATACGATATTTGCCTTGTTGCAGCAAGGTTTGTCAATCATGTAATCATATTTTCTACAAGTTTTTCCTCATGGTTGTGTTTATCGGTTATGTTAATTTATGGGGTGCTGTTTTAAAGATGAGTTGTTCAAAGGTATAAGTTTTCATTGTCTGTTTCTAAAATTATTTTCATCTCTGGGAACAGAGGTCTTCTTTTTCTTCTCTAGAGGGGCAGAAGATTACTTTTTTCTCTTTTTTTGTTTAAACTTACAGGATCACAGTCAGTTTAACATCTGCTTACTTTGATCTGGAGGCTTTTGCCTCCTGCACAACCAGCTGCATTAATCCAAGAGGTGCAAAGGTGATTTTTAATTTATTGAAAGAGAGAGAACACAGAACAAGCCTGGCATGCCATCAAAATATCTGCTTGAAAACCAGGAGAAAACAGCCATGGCCAGGGCAGCAGAGCTGCTGAGATGTGAATTAATGACTGAGGTTGGTGAAGATGCTTAAAATAAGGAGAGAGCTGTCTTTCATGGTGTACCCCCTGGCTGCATGACAGGTTTGATGGCACATTTGCCCCACTTGTTGGATTCAGTATTATTTATGCCTATATTACCTGTGTACTCCTGAGTGATTTCATTAATTTGCTGTATAACTATGTAGCAGTCAGTGGCATTTAATTTATTTTACTGATTTATGTCTACCATTTGAAAAAGAAAGCCTGTACAAAGCTTTGAGTGACATGATGGTAATTAAATTTTAAATAACTATAAATTAAAATATAACTGCAAGTTAAAGTTAACTATCAGTTAAAAATAAACTTCACGAGCCAGCAGTCTCTGCTATTCAGAGAGGTGGTAATTTATCAGCAGTCAGTCTGCAGAAGCTGATTGGGTCTTAAATGGTACTTGAAACCTATCAAACTGGGTGACTTTGAAGGGTTTCTACTTCTTACAACTTTGATATCCTCTTGGTGTGAAATCACCAGAGTTCCAGGCATATTTGGGATTTCCAGCTCTTAAGGATGAGTCTCTCAAACACTACATTAAGTGTAGAAGTGGTAGCCAAACACAAGGAGAAAACACTTCCCTTCAATGAAGTTGATAGATATTTATAATTAATATATAAAGCTCTCCCAGTAAGTGACTCATGCACATTCTGGCACGTTTGTCACACACTCACAGTGTTTATGAAGTTGAAAATTCTTGTTAAAGTAGGAGTCAGCCTGTAAGCCATTTCTTTTAAAAGTGAAAATTTTATCCTGTCCTTGGAACCAAAATTATGTGAGCCTGCCAGAAAAGCTTTGATTTAGAAATACTGTTTTCTGAGGAAGCTGAAAAAAACATGGAAACTTTTACTGTGCTTTAATAATAATAATCTTTTAAGAATAAAGTCACGGCTTCTTTTCCTTTAAATGAAGTTTGACTATTAAACTGTAAGGATTCTTCCAAGCTACTCCTAAGTTCTTCTATCCTAAATCTAAGAGAGGAATGGTTCCAGGGAGAAAAACATTGCAAATGCATTAAAAGAGATGTAATGTCAAGAATGGCCATGTCTGTGAAGGGAAAATATCAGCCTGTGCCTACACTTCTTTTTTCAGGGACCTCAGGATTTCTTTAACTGATTTTTTTTTTTTTGCCTTTTGGGGATGCACGTTGTGGTATTTTTTCCATTGGTTCATCTTCTACAGCCCAGCAGGACCTGTACAATGAAATTCAGTGTCCTGGTGTGGTCAGGAGGGTGAGACCTCAAGGAAGGAGTCAGCAATTGAATCAAAGTGAACACATCCACCAACTAAAATCAGGAAAATTGAAGGGAAAGGAGAAACTTAAACAGTAAATGCACTTCATTGTATGTGGCACTTGCACAAATAGAAAAGCTTAGGGCTCAGAAAACATCAGGCTGTAGAAAACAAGGCTGAGTTTGTGGAGTTCGTTTGTTGCTTTTTCCTGGTCTGTTTGTTGTAGTACAAGTTTAGGAGATAGTGCCTGATAATACCAAGATATTATCAAATATATTCAAGATTTTTTTATAGCTTTGTTTCATAAAGCAACAGCTTTTTTTCTCTGGAATGAAGGTGGCTTGAGCTGGAGGTGGGAAGATAGATGGTACATGGGTGATGGTGATGTGAGTGCCAAACAAGAAATCTGGAGAGCTAGGAGTGATTTTTAAGTTTTTTTAAGCTAAATTTACTCATCTGTCTCAGTCACTGGTCAGATTAGTGGAATCCACTTTTTAGTTTTCGTCTAACATTTAGAAGATGTTCAACTCCTTTGTTCTTGCCAAATAAATGATTCCACAGTCCCAGTAATGACATGTAAATATTTCAAATGGGAAAACTTACATTTTGTGTAATGGTACAATTGTTTTATTGTAGGTTTGAGTAAAGTGGTGTGGATCACATAGTACCTTTTGCAAAAATCAGTTTCTGACATGAAATAGGTTATTTGTGAAATTAATTTTGAGCAGTGTGAAACACTGATGCCTTTTACCTGATTGTTTCCCCGATGCTGTATCACTTATAAACAATAAGATTATATTTGCCTTGTTGCAGCAAGGCTTATTCTGTTCCTCTTTTGGTTTCAGCTTCTACACACACCCCCTCCCCTCTCTCCATATTAGCATTTTTAAAGCAACAACATTTATGTTGAGTTTCAGGTTTCTGTTTGGCCAGAAATCCCATGGGAAAGCTGAGGAGTCCTTCAAGCCTCCAGTTATCACAAAATCATGTCCAAAAGAAAAGAAACTCAGATCAGAGAGGCAGGTTTTGCTGGAGAGGTAGCTAGTGGGTCTTCTCCAGTAGAAAATATTCATTTCAGTTCCTTGTGTGGCTGAACACTACCAGATGTTCATATTGTGAAGATTTGTTCATATTGTGAAGATTTACACAAAATTCCATGGATGTCTCAATTCCTTCTGAGCAGATGGGTGTTTGAGTCACAAGAACAGCCACTAAGCACCCAGTCTGGACTTGATGGGGAAAAACCAAAATTTCCTTCCTAAGAAGTGAGTGGGGAGAGTGGAGTGTGGCTGAGGGCAGAGTTGGGCATATCCCACCTCAGCAGATATTAAGTTAATTTCCAGCCTGTAATAAGCGCCTGGTTGGCTACTCAGAAACCCTTGGCAATTCTGCAGTATTTCTTCTGTTTCAGCTGTGGTCTTCAATAACTGGTAGAGGAGTCCTTGTAAACATAAACTGTAACAAAGAAACCTTGACGCATGAAGAAATGTTTATTACAAACCCATTTTTAGCATCAGTTTCTTTACAGAAAATTACTGATTATTTTTTTCTCAGTAACAGATTGTAATGGTGCTCTGTGAGTTCTTCACTATATGCAGAATATTATGACTCCTCACTGACTTCAAAACTTGTACAAGATCAGTAGGAGCCTGAAATAGTCCCGGCCAAAATTCTTTTGCACTAGCTTCAGATATTTTGAATAGTGTTAACTTGCACCAAGCATTGTGGGGAGTATGTTACTTAACAAAATGGCTAAAAAGCTTTTTTCTGGTGGTCTTTAGACCTTCTGTTTACATTCTCTCCTATTGTACACACATAAAATACACATACCCTACACACAAGAAGGATGTTTCTTCCTTCCATGTACTCTCTGAGGTGTAATATTGCTTTTTTCTTTCAGCATCAGTGGCATGCAACAATCAGCTGCACTAGCTACACCTCAAAATTTCCAAACTTCTTTTAGATATTTCAGTAAAATTTAGGCTTAACTGAAGGGCAGCTGGATTCCCAAATGTTTGAGGTGCTTTAGTGTTGGAGTTAGATTCAGGTGTCATGTTCAGCCCCAAAACGTGGGGCATTATTTTCTTGGCATCATGATGACAAGTTTTTCATAGTTTCTAAGTTTAATTGAAGGCCTTTTGGAAGCATTAACTGCTTGAATCATCTGCAGGTAGGAGGATGAATTAAAATAATGCCACAGAATCATATTTGTCTATTAACAGTGCTGCTTGGGTTCTTTTCCTGGTTGTGACACAACAGAATTTGGAAATCTTGTATTCTGTTTGGGCACTTTGATGCTACATTGTCTTCATAAAAGACATAAATTATGCTGCTTTTCCACACAAAAAATGTTTTGGAACATGTGCTTTCTGAAGCTGCTTCTACAGTTTTTGATCACTTAGCACCACTGTTGTAATTCAGGCACACCAGTAGTAGAAATCAGTCTGTGGTAGAGGTTTGGCACTCAATATTATGTAGACCATGGAAGAATGGTCTCTTAATTAAATCTATTAATTAATATACCATTTATTTAACTAGTATATATTTAAGTCTTAATTAATATATTAACAGACCATGGAAGAGAAAACCCAGCTATGTAAAAATTCACTGAGTGACCTCAAAAGTCAGTAATAGGGAATGTCAGCCTGTCAGATTGCATTATTAGAATGAGCTTATCCTTATCAGGTGCACTTGAGTTCTACAAATGATGATTCAGCTCCCAGCTGGTGCAATGCCCACTCACTGGACCTCAGTAAAAGTTTTCCTGGATAGAAATTAACTGTCAATGACTTCTGCAGGAGCTCCAGGTAATTCACTTCTAGTTACAGCCTCTGTGTGGAGCTTTTGGAACATGGGATTGATTTTTCTTCTCTTTCCCACCTTTTCTTTCTCCCTTTATTAGTAAGTCTAACCTGGAGTGAGTCTGAACCTGAAAAGAACTGGGGTCAATAACATCTAGGAAAAGTAATGTTGCTTTTACTGGCTTCTTTCCTCACACTTGCGATGCGGCTGAGGCAGTTAAGGTAATATATTCCCTTCTGAATGTGTAATGAAGTGTCCACTGCTGCTTAGCAGATCTCCAAGCAGAGTTCCAAATCAGCCTTGGATGCCTTGTTGCTTGAGCATGTCCTCAAAGGACCTTCTACAGCCTTTTAAAGCTTTTAATTTTAGCTAGTTTTCATTTGATTTTGATAGAATTAAGCAGCTGGACTCCAGAAGCCCACATAAAGGAATTTCATCAATTTTGCCATGTTTTCTGATCTCTGAAAAGTCCATTTGTTGCTGGAAAATGCACCTAAAGAATTTCTTGCTGATATTTTAAATAACAATCAATATACATTTGTCACCTTGCCAAAGCATGATGTTTGTCAGTTCTCACACTGTAATTGCAGTGTCTGGGTATTAGAAGTTGTCCTATTTTTATTATATTTTTTTAAGAAAAGAAATTAATTATCTATCTTTGATAGTGTGATGAGAGATCAGCTTGAAACTTCAGTTGCTTTCTTGAACTCCTATTTTAACTAAGCTTTCATTCTGGTGGCACCTCCCTGCCCTGAGGACAGGCAGAGCTTTCTTTTCTTGGCAAATTCTTCCATCAGCTCCTTTGTTTGAGCTGGTGACTGACCCTGGAATTAGCAGTGCTGTCCAAAATAAGACCTAAATAAAAGGTGTAGTCAGAGATGGTGATGAAGGGACCCTCTAGCAGATTGTAGCATCAGGAGATTGAGGAGAGGCAGCTCTCACCCACCTTCCAGGTGATCTGCTCAAAATGAGCTCAAAAGAGATGAAAGATTATAGATTTGCTGGATTATAGATTTCTTTTTCCCATAGATTTCTGCCTGCCTTTATTTAAGTGCATAATGACCCAAAGCCTTTGCAGTTGCTCCTCTCATGATCTTTCCTATTGACTTTGGAATCAGGCATGGGGAATGGTGTGCTGTGGGTTTTTTAATGCTTACACTAATACAGTAAATGATGAGCAGTGATAGAATTTCTTCACTTGACTGAAATTTGTCATTAAACTTGGATATGGTTTTAGGAACAGATAAATGGCATTACAGCTAACTTGAAATCCTCTTTTGACTTGGTAACTGTAAAAATAAAGAAAAATACTTTAAAAACCAACAAACACAAAGCCCAACTAGGCAACAAAACATAAAAACCATGGATATATTGAAAGAAAAGGACTTTTCTCACTGTCCTGGCACTGCATTATTAATTCAGCTTGCAATTGATTTGGGAGAAGGCATAGAGGAGCTTGAGACTGTTACCCATTTACTTTGAGAAATAACTTTTTGCTCATGTATTACAATCCAAGGCGATAATACCTCCTTGTTAGTCTGTATAGCTCGTGTAAGGCAAATTTTCACAAGAAAAATGCATTGCATGTTAGTAAGTTACCTGGTAAGCTTTAGGCTTGCAGGCTTGCTTTATAGAGAAGAATCAAATTAGCTTCACTTTGTTTAATTTTTCAGCATTTGTTCCATGTTTCTAATAGCAACCCTACTTTTCTTGTCATTTGACCGTTTTGAGATTTGCAAAGGAAAACAGCTTGGAAAGGACTATGCACTCCTCAGTGCAGTAGCATGTTGAATTTCTGTTGGGGAAAAAAACCGAAGGTCACATATAAATCTGTTAAAGAGATTTATGTCTTAATGTCTTATAAGTAGCTCATGTGGGTTTAGAGTGTATCTGTTATATAGGTGATTGTTTTCTGTGCTTACTTCAATATTTGACATGCATATAACTTCACAGGGGAATATGAATAATGTTATTGTGTGTCTTTAATGGCTGTCAGCTGGATTAGCCTTTCAATTAATAACATATCATTGAGAACGTGAAAATAAATTTAGGCAGATGTAGTCTGATTAACTCCTCTACCATTATGAGAAGGGGTAGGTTGTGAAAATTAGCACTGCTACAAAAGTAGGCAAGATTTGAATCAAGAAATCTGTCCTGGATATAACTGCAGGATTCTTGTTTAAAGAATATTGATCTTTGCGTTGCATTAAAATGAATTAAAATGAAGGTCTGATGTCTGAAACCTCAGACTTTTTTTTTTACAAGTAAGCCCTTAATGCTGTTTTGTTGATAGTTTTCAGGGAGACATTAACAAAACCAAAACAATGTAAATTTCTCTCCATAAGGTTCCTACCCCTCCCAAAAGAAAAGTCATATGGTGACAATCAGAATTTTCTATCAGACAAAGTTTTCCTCTTCCCCTTTTCATTGCAGTGTTTAAAAACCTTTTCTAATTTTTTTTTTTTTTTTTGGGAAATGAAATATTTAAATCATCCAATACATTTTTTATTTCAGCTTTAGAGGATGATAAATAACAATTTCCCAAAAACGTTATGGAGGGAGAAATGAGGCTTAAAAAAAAGAAGTTAATCATATCCAGGCAGCTCAGTATGATGAGAGAACAAATGACCAAGCCTCCCTTTGGCAAACAAAACTGAATCATAGTGAGGAAATGAGGTTGCCAAGGCAGTGGGGAACAGAGCTGGAAACTTCTCTTGCAAGCCAGGTCACAAGTGGGGAGGCATTCAGAGCCTCTGGGAATTGGGGAGACCCTTACCCAGGGACGGCAGCCCCCCACCTTCTCCTCCCAGAGGGGCTCTGGGGTGCCCTGCACAAAGGACAGGCTGTGGAGGGGCAGGGGGTCTGGATTGCACTGTGCTTTTGGGGGGCAGGGGGTTTGGATTGCCATGTCCTTGGTGGTTCCAGGGAGGAACCACAGTGGTTCAGTCCAGCAGTGGTTTAACCGCTGTTAAACCTGCCCTGGGTGTGAGTGGCTGATGCTTTGAGTGATGTAATGCTGTGTGCAAGAAAAAAACTGCGTGGAGTTCATGAAATCAGTAAAATATACCCTGTTGATGGCTTGCTCTGTAGTGCTTTCTGCTTTCCATCTCTCTGTTGAAAAATCCTGCCTTATTGTTGATTTTCACTATATTCAAGACTCTCCAACTACTTACTTACAAGTGAGTGAATGAGGGCTCTGCTCTTGACTGTACCTTGAGGAGGAGGTGACTGTGGCAAGTTGCCCTCTCAGCTTCTCTTCTTGCAGGACAGGATTGATAAATGACAGTTTTATAAAAATTACAAGATTGTAATGAATCTTGTATTATAGTAATACACACCATAAACTGTGTAAGTATTTGGTAGCCAGTTGTTTGCTTGTCATTTGACTTCGTAAATTTTTTGCAGAGTTAGAGGTAAGAGAGAAAAGATTGTTAGGATGTTATACACAGGAGGAAACTCAATTTCTTTCAAAACTCAGTCAAATGCCCCAGCACTGCAAAAAAAAAAAAAAAAAAGAAAAATCTATGGATACATGTGCCAACGTTTTTTGAGCTATACAAGTTATTTTTGTGTTAAACACCTCTTTGAAACTCTCAGTGAGGTCTGTAAGGAGAATTCTCCAAACTTATCCTGGGAGCAGTTCTAATTGCCTAACACCTCTTGTTTTGTTTTTGGGATGGGGACACTGCCAAGCTCTGTGTCCTGTGGGTGGCCCTGCCTCCCCTTCTCTGGGGGCTGCAGCTGCACCTCCAGAGCTCACAGAGGGGTCTTCAGCTGGGTTTAGCAGGGATTTTCACTTGTTCCCCCTCCCATGCAGGGCTGCCTTCCTGGATCTTCTCTCAACAAGTGGGTTTCACTCTGCAGATGGAAGGTAATTGCATTTTGGACAGCACTGAGGTGAACCAGCTCTCATTCCCTGACGTTTCTCACTGCTGGCTTGGGAGGTGACAGAACACCCCTGGTCACTGCTGTGGTGGCTGTGTGGCTTTCTGAAGGTAAGGTGAGATATTCCCTATATTCACTGCTATTCACTGTAAAAATGGTGACCTTTTCCAGTGGTGGAAAAGGTTAAAATGCAGGGATAGACTACCAGGAAGAGAATTCTGCCAGAGAGCAGTGGTTAACTAAAGATGCTAAATGTCTCTTTGGGTCTGTGTGCAGAACTGTGTCCTGTTGGTGCTTAACCTGCTCCACTCATAATCCCAAACCAGCCTCATACGGAAGCTCATAATTTGAAGAAATAAGGCTTTTCCAAGGGGTGTAAAATTAAAATAGAGGGATAGACTACCAGGAAGAGAGTTCTGCCAGAGAGCAGTGGTTAACTAAAGATGCTAAATGCCTCTTTGGGTCCGTGTCCTATTGCTGCTCAACCTGTTCCACTCACAATCCCAAACCAGCCTCATTCAGAAGCTCATAATTTGAAGAAATAAGGCTGAGTTCAAATGGGATGGACCAGATGTGGTCCCAGAGCAGGTGTGCAGGCTGACCTGAGGGGTGGGCACCTCTCTCACCCCCTGCCCCCCCCCAGGGGCACACACAAGGGTTTAGGTGTGCTAAACACCTATGGGGCACACACAAGGGTTCAGGTGTGCTTAACCTCTCCTGCCACAGCTGCTTCTGGAGAAAGGTCAGATGCTGCAGATAACACTGGGCTGCCCACTAGGACGCCAGGGGGAAATATTCCAGCCACAAGGTGAGTTAATAAGGAAATGGGGCCCAAAGAGAAATTTTACACAACTCTAGGAGTTGAATGGGCTTGACTGGAATGATTTTTCTCAATTATTTTCTTAATTTCTCAGTTTCATTTTTTAGGATGAAAAAGTAAAAAACTTTAAAGGCGGGAAATATAAAGTGCTAATATAGAAGACAAATAATGTTATTTTTTTCTCAACACTTGTGCATGTTTTATGCTTCCTCTTGCTGCTGGAATACCGTAGCATGTGTTTTGTTATGCTTTTTGCTGTAAAAATTTGTTAGTAGTTGTATTTTCTTTCATCCTTCATACTTTTAAAAATCATTTTATGTGGGCTGAATATGTCTTTATTGGTTAAAGAAGTGTGCTCCAAAGCATGTCTAACATGACCCTGAATGCCTATAACTTGTTGGCAAAAACTGTGACAATATATATTGCCTGAGGAGACACCCTCATTAACAATTTGTTTCTTTCTTGCAAATGGATAAAATTTTTGGGAATCCAATTAGATTTGATGCTTTTTTTTCCTTTCCAATTAATTTTGTAACTGATCCAAACCAAAATGAATTGTGACTCCCTCAAAAACCCCATACTTTTATAAAGTTAAAAACGGCTTCAAGAACAAATTAGTGCAGTGCAAAAATTAATACATGAGAAGTAATGCAAGCACATGGCACTTTTAATTTTTCAGTGGCCTGGGGGTACTGTTATCTGGTCTTTTCTGGGAAATCACTCATCATGTTGCTATTGGGGAAAGTGAGAGCTGCAGCCCCCTTTCTGGGAGCAATCCAGTGCAGTATGGATATTAATTAAATTTATTAAACAAATAACACAGCGACTCAGGGAAGCAGGGGTCCATCTGCCAGCTCTGCAGATTGATCTCTGCAGAGACTCGAGCTGAATGGTAGTTAAAGCTAAGTTGCAGAGCTCAGCAGATGGGCTCTTGTCTCTAGTGGGGGGAGATTTGGTGGCGGTCCAACAGCTTTTTTCCCCCTCCAGGTTTTTGTTCCTTGCAACTGTGGCTGAAGAAGCACTCCTCTGCCTTTTCTCAGCCTTGCCTCCCCCAGCCCTCCCCTTTTGTTTATCTGAGCAATGTTTAAGTCTGAGTGATTTGTTAGAGAGGCAAGTCCCGGCTGATCTCGTTTTGTGTATGTGATGTAAACCTCAAGCAGAAAATAATTAGGAAAATGTAATCCCATTGACTTTACACCCCACTTGTGTACATTGCTACATCTCTACCTGGTGCCTTGGAAAAAAAAAAAAAAGTCTAGTAGCAGCACTGCACTTGCTATTCAAAACCGCTGCCCATGGTGCTTATAATGTTAGAAAAAACCTTTGCTGGAAGGCTGTGTACAGAGTAGGAAATTATTTCTGCCTGTAGGTCCAGGCTGCGGTGGTATTCTTTTGATGTCACTTTATTTTATTTCTTCCTGTTGTGTTCTCTGGCTCTTGAAAGTATGTATCTTTCGAATGAATCCCTCTGCAATCTTCCTGCAAGCCGGTATCAAGCAAATACTGATCTAATGAATAGTTTGCTTTATGTAGGCTACCTAAAACCTATGGTGTTGTCTATTGTGGATTAAAAGCCCTTGTAATTAATTATGCAATTAAGCTCTTTATTTATTATATATTTGCAGGTGGGTAGGTCTTTAATCAAGACTTGAGAGTGATGGGTAATATCTGCTGCTGGAGACCAGTCATAATGCCACTTACATCCTTGGCAAAAGTCCCACAGACTGTAGTGGGAGCAAGACTGGCCTTAATGCTGCAGGGAATCCTGCTGGCTGTGGTTCAGAAAGCCTTCTGAGAAGGTTTTGTAATGTCTAATCAGAGTTTGACTGTTCCTCAGCGAGTGCTTGCAATGGGAAAATCCCAGCCACACAAAAGTCGCCGCTCTCCTGTAGCCTGCAATAATGAAGAGAGGATGAGCTACATGAGAGGGTGCTGCTGTGTGTCACAAAAGGATTGCATTTATCTTTCCTGCAGGGGGAAAAAGTAGGAAAAATGGCTTCTGAACTTGGTGGGAACTTTGACAAAAACAAGGCCTATGGGATTTGGCTGTGATAATGTGTGCTCTGCAGAGTAAACAATGCAGAAATCTTCTCTGGCTGGTAGTTTATGCTTTTGTAGTGCTTGTTCATTCCTGCAAATCAATTCATTATTATTATTGCTATTTGTGTTTTCTTGGATCAGTCTTGGTTGAAAGAACAATATTGGTGTTTAACTTCAGGCATGAATATTACACAGGCTTTATCTAGAGAAAAAAAAATAATTTTCCTTCAATCAGTTTCCTGTGTTTTGCTATGGATGTGTTTTTACTTTTAGACCATGCTGACATTATTAACATGAATGTTTCTGTTACTATGGTAAAGGCCAGAATTAGTTGATTTTTTTATTAGTGCTCTACCAAACAATATTCCGAATTCTAGGAAAGACACAAGTGTTCTGTGGTGCTCATGGTATTTTAAACTGACCCAATTTGTATAGAAAGGAAAATATTTTCTGAGAGGCTCTTGTTACTGATTTGTAATAGATGATCTAGTAATTTATTTATCTATCTGGCTTGTTGGAAATGAGACTCCTCAGGATTATGCAGCCTGTATTTAAGTTTTTAGACTGTTGTTTTATACTGATGCTAATTCTACTCTCTAATTTGAGTAGCTGTGTTTAATATTTAAGACTACCTGTTGTTCATGACAAAGTTCTGGGTGGGATTGTCTGGAAGGAAATTTGTGTTTAATCAGAGTCACTTTCAGAATAAGTGGTCTCAATGCATTATGTAGGGTAGAAATAAAATGGTTGAAATTCTATGAATTCCCACCAACTGGAAGGGGAGGGGCAGTGAAGGGACATGGAAGGGAAATGCACAAGTTGTTTGCCACGCTTAACAACAACATGTTGCTTGAAATCCTGTCTTTGAAATGAGCCTTGCATGTTTTAGAACCAACAGGGGGCTGTGCAGTAGGGATTGTGCTAAATGACTATCACAGCTGAACTATTCTATGTTATTACATTTACTAGGGTGCTTAACTACAATATTTTTAAATGAATAAAGCCTCCACCATGTTTCTGAGCCTTCTCTGACAGAGACCAGAGTACCAGCTGCACTTGGATTTTTACTCTCAAACAGTTCCACTGGGGTGCTGTTAATTAGGATGGAGTAGAAGTAAAGGATCCTCTGAAAGTAATTTTGCTATTTATATAAAATATACATATTTTGTTTGTGATTTTAGCAAAATGTTTCTTGGGCTTAGTCATTTCTAGATTCTCTTGTGTTTCCATTTCTGCATTATTTCCTTGCCACCATGAATTCTGTGTATTTACACTGAGGAAGGCAAATACCCTCTCATAGTTAGCAGAAGCTTTCCCAGGAATTTCTCAGTGTTTCCCAAAAAACCTGTAAGAATTTGAAAATGTCTAGCACCTTGACCCTGCAGTGGTAAATGCAGTAGGGTAAGAAGTTGTATCATTTACAGATGTTGTATCATTTCTGCTTTTGGAGCTTTACCTGGACACTGTGTATGGATCTGCTACAGCTCCCTCTTTGTCCTCCTTGAAACACTATTGATTCACCCATGTAATTACCAGTAAATGTGGGAGAAATTGAGCAACTCTTGAGCCTGGAAGTGGCCTAGACGTGCCTTGTAAAATATATTAAGAATGATGATTTTTGCATTAATGTGAATAGTCTCTAATAACATGATGTATCTTTAAAGAGGGCTTTGGCTTTATAATTCCAAGTGAAGTACACTTAGCTCTTTAATAGCACTTTCCAGTTGCAGGCTTTTAATGTTGACAGCTATATTTAGTACATTTGATATTCCATAGGGTGTTCTTAGAAGAAATGAACACATCTGATGGAACAAACCCCCTCTCCATGTTCAATTAGCAACAATACTGCTCAGTGGAGGTTAGAACAGATAGGTTCTTAGGCGTTCCTGGGAATATGTGGATCAGTGCTTAGGGACAGCAGATCATTCCACTTAACTTTGAACTATCTGACTTTTACTAGTAGCTGCCTTTGAATATTAATAGGACATTCCATTTTGGCTTTGTATATTTCAGAAAAGATAAAGAATTTCAGTCTTTAACTTGGAACTCATTTCACTGGACTAATCAAGGTATTAGACGTGTAATTGTTCTAGCAGATAAATTAGTGAGTATGTGGCTTAAGTCTATGCAGATAATTAATATTTCAGTGTCGGTATTACCATTTTGGAAACAGATGCTGCTAATATTTAAAGAAGGACTTAAGAAAAACATGTGGGCTACTGGTAGAGCTATCTTTGGAAATCACCTGTACTCTTAACTGCTCCTGATTTCACAACACTAAACTTAACAAAATAAGTAATTATTATCTATTTGGATTTGCGTGCCTGCAGTGGCATTTATCAGAGCTGTGAACTTTTTTTTGTGTGTGTGTGGCGCTGTTGATGCTTGGAACCTCAGTTTCTGTTCTGGGGCTGCACTGGTCTGTCAGAAACGCGTGAGGCTGCCCCACAGGAGGGTTTAACACCTGGGGGATTGCTGACAGCTCAACATTGAATACCCCAGGGGCTGCTCACAGCCCTGCAGTGAGTCCCTCTGTGCTCTGGGGCAGGGATGCAGCTCCCGTGGGCTGCTGCACATCCCTGTTTTTCCTGCCAGCTTGCAGTGCAGCCCTGCCAAGGTCCCTGTGGGCTGCCAGGCTGTGCTCCCAGGCTCCCAAAGCACAGCTTCAGGGACAAGGTCACTCCTGTCACAGACATCTTTTCATAAAAATCCTTTCTTTAGGATTTTTCCTTCTTCTGAGAAGCTGTGGCCTCAGCAACAAAATGTAAACAATGGTTATCTGCTGCTTTGGAATGCAACAGGTGGATCTGTGATTGGCCTTGGGTGAATGTTTGGATTTACTGACCACTTATGGCAGAGCTGTTCTTGCTTTATGCCTGGACACAGAACTTTGTTATTCATTCCTTTTCCATTCTTAGCTTGGCAAGCTTCTGAGAACTTTCTCTCTATTTCTTTTTAGTGTAGTAATAATGTAATATATATCATAAAATAATAAATGAAGCCTTCTGAACATGAAGTCAACATTCTCGTCTCTCTCTTCACCCTGAAAAACCCTTACAAGCCTTGTAACACACTCCCAATGCTCCTGTGCCTTTCCCCTGGTCCGTCTCCATGAAAACATTCCGTCCTAAATCTGCCGCTTCATCTCGGCAACAAACGGGTTTAAAGCAAACCTTTACTCTCTTTCACTTCAGCAAGGCTCACTGTGGTGATGCTGATGCATAGTTAGAAGTTGACAGAGAAAATGAAATACAAAGAATTTGAAGTTTGACTGTTTCCAAAAAATGCCACTTGGTCGTCAGTCTTTTGGTACAATGCACAGCTTGGGAAGATGAGTGATGGGGCTTGTCACCGCGATATTTTCTGAAAAATCTCTTTGCCAGGATTTCTTCTCCTGGGAAGATGAGAAGCCTCAGCTTCTCCGTGTTCTGCTGCTCTGGAATGTGGTTTGGAGATTGTTTATCCAAATATGTGAATTGTTTTTAATTAATGGTCAATCACATACAGCTGTGTTGGACTCTGTGGAGTCAGTGACAAGCTTTCCTTATTTTTTTTTAGCCCTCTGATGTATCCTTTCTCTTTCTTTAGTATAGTTTTAGTATATAATATTATGTAATATAAAATATAAGATGAAAATATAATATATAAATATAATATAATCTATTTTTATATTATATTTAATAGTTATTTACATATTTATGCACTAATTTTATATATTTTATTTATATATTATATTGTATATTTTGTATATTATATAATATATAATATAAATTATAATATAATATAGACTAGAACATAGTATAGACTATAATATTATATAAAATATATAATCTAAAAATATATTATATAAAATAGATTATATAAAATATTTATATATATTATATAATGAAAAATAAATATACATCTGGCAAAGCCTATTTAGGGCTATGTGACCAAAATTTATTTTCCTGGTGCTTTAGCCCGTTGAGCCTAGGTTTTTAGATCCAATGAGAACATCTCTGTTTTCATGTTTTCACAGCTTGGGCTGTAGTACTGGGTTATGTTTCAGATAATGAAGGGTGATGTGATTAACTGTGTCCCTGAGGAAGCAAAGGAAGTGACTTTTTCTGAAAAAATATTTTGGTTTGGGAGAGGCATCAGTTTTGTGCTCCTTATGTCAGATTCACCATTCTCAGATTCTGGGATCTTGTCACTCTCTGCAGTTTCAGGAATCAAATATATTGTGCTTTCAGGCTGCTGATTTTTGGGTGTGCAGTGAGAAGACCGCAACCAACAGTCAAACAGCATTTATTCACATTTGTTTGCCCCATATTCTCATACAAATTTTCTGTGTGTGTATGTATAATTTACATGTATGTAAATATGCCACATATGAATGTGTATACACATATATATACATGGGAGAAATGTGGATATGTGTGTATAAATAAATATTTACAAGATATATATGTGCACACACAGAGACTTTATTTTCAGTGTGATTTAAGTGGGATTTAAGACATCAGATCTGGGTGTCTTGGTGTCCAAAACCACCCTCAAGGCTGAAGATGTAGAAAGAGTGATGGCAACCAATAGATTGGTGTAGACCAGTTCCCCACCAACTTTATTTATTAATTTACTTCAATTAGACATTTTGCTGTTGGATATTGGGGCAGGGGTAAGAATTTTGAAAGAGTATTCACACAGCTGTAGTTGATAATAAATTTATCTGTTCCATAATCTTTTATCCGCAAACCCCTTAAATTTTGCTGTAACTTGTTCAGTGTCTCATGCAGACTGAGCAGACCAAGACTTATTTAGGCTGATGGAGATCATGATTTTGGACTCTTTTAAAACCACTTTCCCCACTTCCTTTTTGTGGCTTTGTCCTCATTTTTATTGCACATATTGACAGAATGAAAACTTCCTCCCCAGTGCTGAGCCCTTCCACTGCCTCTAAGTGCCTGGACTCCAATGCACACAGTGAAGTTGTAAAGTCATTATTAGAGTTGTACCTTTGGGGAAAAAAATCCATCTGCCACAATTTTTGTATGATTCTTCATACATCATTCAGTTTAAGGAAATGGGAAATGTTACAGTAGTTGTTCCTGAGATGCAGCAATGCAGATGTGCGGGCCATTTCCTAAACACAGTCTATGTGTTGCCCAACTTTTTTTGAAAAATATAAATGCTGTAAAGTGAATAATTCAAGCCAGATTTGCATGTTAATCTGTTTTTAAATTAGGTTTGTTTCATGTCACGGATCTATGCATAATTCTCTGGAGGTTTCAAGCAAGACTGAACTGGGTCAGATTGGCTTGTATATTTTTCTCTAAATAGGATGGAAATAAAGTCTAGTAGAGGATTGGTGATATTAATCATATGACTGCTGAATTAGAGTCATTATTGGACTCTTGAAGGACTGTAAATTAGTTTATAGAACTCTGTAGAATCGGCCGTGCTAGTGCACCCACTCAAAGGCATTTATGTTCAGTATTTAAATCCTTCACAGCTTCTTTTGCATTATGAAAGGTATGCAGCATTTGTATTCATGTACTTGGAGAAAAGTGGGGAGTGCATCTTAAAAAAAAAAATAAATTAAGCTATCTATATGAGGACCTGGAAGATCTTTATGCCTAAACTTTATTATTCTTCACACTGCCTACAATAGTATATCTGAGCCCTTCCATTTTCTGTGTTAACTATGTTAACAATTAACAATATTAACTATGTTAACACAATTTTATCTGACTTAAAGCTTGGGATACTTGGAGGGCTGCTGCCAAGTTCCTGAAATTGTACACGCAGAGAAGTTTTTTAGCCTTAATATTCAACATAAGTGGAAATTATTTAAAATTGTCATCATGACAATTGATCAGCTTCTATCTGGCTGTGCAACTCAATCAAAATGGATTGGGTAAAACGGAGTTGGAGATTTATTTATGTGGTCATGAGTTGGCTTTCAGGAATACTAAGGCTGTATTTTCTTTGGCAAAAGGAATACTTTGTATAAGAAACTTTGGTTTTGTGTTTTGAGTCACTGCAGTGTGATTAACACAATGCTCACTTAAATCTACATAAGTACATCTTTCTTTTCTGTTTATGACAGAATAATGGTTAATTATCACCTATCAAAAAGATGACTTTTTCATTAAATTAAATAAAACATTTTTAAAATGTACTATTTCAGCTCCTGAACAAATTTATCAAAAACAAATATGCATTTTCAGCTTCCTTCTTCTCGCTGAATTTCTGTTTGTAAAAGTAGAGCATAATTCTCTCAGGAAGGGAAAAAAGCAAAGCCATGGATCTGTTTTCCAACCTCTATTTCTAGGTTCTTGAGGGCTGTGGGGTGTTTTTTGCCTCTAATGGAATGAAAAGGCTCAAACTGTGCTAGCATGCAGTGCTACTGTCCAGCTTGTCTTTTCAGCTACTTTTTATGAGGTAGCCCCACTGCCCTTGCAGCACTTGTCTATCAAAGCTGCCTGCTGCTCTTCAGACACATGCAGCTTTTCTTTCTTCAGAGCACTGATGTGTCCACATGGGTGGACATTAGTGTGCGTGTCACCTGCGAGATGGATGCAAATTGCTTGAAAATGATTGTGGTAAATATGCTAATTTTTAAATATTGCCTCTCTTAAAATCCCACCTGGAGTCCTAATCTGCTTGAAATGCTGAAGGATGAAATGGAAGTTCTCCCTTGCAGATGGACTTGATTACTTGTACATTCTGTACAGAAAAAAAATCCCACGAGGAAACTACAAGCACTGGAGTTAGCGTAGAATGCAAGGTTCTGATGGAGAGTTGAACTCCTCGAAAATTTGGGGACATTGAGATCTAAACTCAATCTCCTCTCCCCTCAAATCTTGTACACTACCTCTTATCCCTCAATTTTACTGCATTTAGTGAATGTAATAGCCTTTGCCTATCTGAAACTTCTCCAGTGCAGTGGAAACTTTCAATTTTATTTGCCAGAGCCCAGGCTTTAATTCACATCCATCCTGCTGACCTGGTTTGTTTGAGTTGGGGGCGTTTGTTTGTGTTTTGTGTGTGTTTTATTTGTTTGTTTAACCTGCCTCCAAGTGCCCTGTGATTCACAAAAGGTAGATGTGCCAGACAAAGGAATTTTTGCCCTGGAGCACGTCAGGCTCTGCTGAGGCATGAGCAGTGGCACAGAACAATTGTAGCATGGCCAACAGGCATTGCATCTGGAGCGCTTCGTGGAGCAGATGTGGTTTTCAGGTTTCTTTGTTTGTTTGTTTGGATGAGGCTTTCTGTTTTTAATAGAGGAGGGGGAGAAGCAAGTTGAGAACTGGCTTTCACTTCATGCTTAAACTCTCTGGAATCAGAGGTTGTATGGAGGATAGCAGGAGGTGAAGAATACAAAATAAAATATTCAAGACCAGAAGACACAAATAGATCAGTATGAAAGAAGAAATATAAGAACAAGTCTTTGGCTGTCTTTTTTTTCCTGTATAAATAGCTGTGTTTTGGGTAATGTGTACAAGAGTTAGGCACATCATGTCTAAGAAGTGATGGATGACAAAACAAATATTGTCCCTCCTCAGCCAGAATGAGAGCAGGGGTGAACAGTGCCAGAATAAAGTCAATAAGTGTATGGAGGAGAGAGAAGAGACTGGTGGAAATGTTTTGCCTGTGAGCCAGTAGGTGTGTTAGAGACATGAATCTAAAACCATCTGACGGTGAGTGAGCTTGGTTTCAGGTTGTCATCGCTATAGGCTGAAGTGTGAGAAGATGGTGGTGCTGCTCTCTTAGATGTTAAATAAATCTGTTGCTAAGTCTCAGATGTCCATGTCAACTTTTTAAGCAGGCTCAGTTAAATTATTTGGTTTCACCTTTAGTTCATGTTGTGTTGTTTCATGTAATAGATCTTGCTGAGATATGGCCATGAGCACTTGAGTTATCATGTGTGGGACTGGGCTGCCCCCAGCTCTTACAGATACACCCAGGACAGGGTGTGGGTTGTTTAAAGGATGTCTGTGGCACTCAATGGGGACAGACCAACCCCTGGCTGTACAAGATTTAGGAGGGAAGGTTGGGAAGAGTGGCATTGGTCATGGGGCAACTCTGGTTTCCACACTTAGCATTTACTTAATGTCTCATGTGCTACAGAGACCCACATTGAAAACCAGAGGATTTCCTGTCCTATCCTTTTCCTATCCCACAAGGGGATTTCTCAACACCTTTTATCTGCCAGGAGGTGGCACAAAGAAAAACAGTGTTTGTTGGGGCCAACCTGTCCTGACCAGCCTTGTCTCTGTTTTGTTACACATGATATTAAATTCTGTAGGAAATAAAACCTAGATGGTGTGGCAGATTGTTTTTTCATGCACCATCCTTTACCAGAATGTCATAATCTACCATGAGATACCACTGCACACCCAATTTCTTTGCGTAGACATTGGTGTTCAGAAAGCAGAGGCTGCTGAAGGACATCAGTGATTGGGTTGGAGGAGCTGATTGCCCTGTGCCCTGTTTCAAGGGTGGAATTGAGGGCAGGAGGGAGAATTTGGGTCTATGCCACATCTAGTTTGTCATTGCTCACGTATCTGCTGCCAGTTAAGTCAAAATTAATTCTTCAAAGAGAGCTTGTTTATATTTGCTTTTTCAGACCTTTTTATTTTTCATATAACTATAGAATGGTGTGAGTTGGAAGGGACCTTAAAGATTAAGCACAGTTAATGGCACAGAGCTGATCTTTCCTCCTCAGGTGCCTCTGCCCTGAAACTGGGAAGATCGGGGTCTTGCATGAGTTAATGTGACTGATCTTCACTTGCAAATTTTGCTTTTTTGCAAAAATAAAAAAATTTGCTTTTTTGATATTTTGCCTTTTTTTTTCGTTGTTGTTAACATTAAGTCCTGAGTCAAAATTCACCAAAAAACCTGAGGGAAATTGTGTGTCCTGCATCAGCCACTTGAGGCTGAAATCTGCCCTCTCCTTCTATGTTCTTGCTGAGAGAAGCTAACTGTGCAAGCTTTGAGCAAATTTCCACTTGTTGGGGAATGGCTGGAGCATCTGCACAGAATCATTGCTGTGTACCAGAAACATATATTCTGTTTGCTCTGTGTGTGTATAAAGTAGAATTTGGTGTTGATCTTGGCTGTCTGTAGTTCAGAAGAGTAAGAAGATTGTTGGAGGAGCTGTAACTCCAACAGCAGAATTGGATTTTGACCTTCCAGGTTTAACACAACAGCAAAATTCACAAAATGACAAGAATCCAAGGGTAAGAAAAAGCAGATCATCAAAATTTATTCATCAAAGTTGTCAGTTTGTTCAGACCACATACTTAATCTTTCTGTGGAAGTGTTATCTAGAAATCACTTTTGATGCATTTGGGGTTTTTTTTTGTTATTGCTGAGTTTGAAGTTGCAAAAATTGAAACCTTGAAGAGATAATGAAATAAACGCCTAATATTTATCCTATACTAATTTGCTTTCCACCAATGGAAGTACAGCTCTAGTTTACTTGGGATTAATTTTACCTTATGAAAGCTTAAAATGTTTATAAATTTTTCAGAATTTTTTTTGTATGGCTGAAAGGAGGCCTTGCAAATAAAATGATTTAATGAACTGTGTTGATGGGATAACAAGTTACAGTCACTGTTCTATTGAGATCACTGATGGTGCTGACACCCAGAAAAGGACAAAAATTAAGATTTTTTTTTTTTTGGAAGAAACACAGAAAAACTGTATTTGTAATAGGTAAAATCTGTTCAAGTAGGTAACACTCACTATCCTTCATTTATCTACATCTGTGGAATGACTCATTTGTCCACAAGTGTAAAAAGAGTGATTAGACAATAAGAGAAGGGGTGTGGAGGAAATTAAGCTCTTCATGATTTCTCTTGAATTAATTCTATTGAAGACTGACTTTTCCAAAGGGCTCATTATTTTGAGCATCTCATCAATGGTAGCTGTTTGTTTTACAGCACAGACAAATGATACAGTTTTTCTATGTATCTTTACCCTGGGAAGTGTAATATATGTTGCTAAAGAAGTTTGGAGCAAAAAGAGAATAGTGATATTTTTTTGAAGAAATCCATTATCATTATCTGAGGTTTGTTGAAATAAAGGGCTGGATTTGTATAGGAGCTTTTTAATAAAAATGGGAAGTGCTCATCAATTTCCAAAAGATGTTAATTACCTTTGCTGATCTAGTAGCTGTGAGAGATATACAATTTAACCTTTTAATCAAGGGACCTAAACCCCTGAGCATCCTCCTTGGCATTCTCTCAGGTGTAATATTTCAGTGAGGTTTTTTGGGTTTTAGGGGAATTTTTTGTAACATGCCACCTCACAGGATCCCTGCTACACTTATTTGCTTGTTTGTTTTCCAACAGCCCTGTACACAATTATGTGATCTACTAGATGCCTGTTTTATTTTCAGTGGGAAACAGAGGAACAGGCTCATAAAAAGGTGATTTTACAGTCTCAGCAGAGACATTACAGCTGGGTGAGCAAACTGCAGGATCTGTGCTAACTGGACCTGTCTAAACACTGTGTGGGCTGTGCACTACACTGGTCCAGGTGCTATAAAAATATCCTGTGATTTGTGCATAACTGTAATGATGGTTGGCCTGGGAATAATGAGAATTGTGTATGTTTGAAGCTTTGCTTTAGGCCTGCTTTTTCTATTTCTTTCTAAAGAAACCTAAAGGATGATTTCCTTCTTGCCTGTTGGAAGACGGAGAAGAAAAAGTTTCACTTTTGAAAAAAAGTGCCAAATTATATTTAGACAACATATGCTGTCTTTTGAGATCATTTTAGTTTCACCTTTCTGACTTTATGGAAACAAAAGCTAATACATGTTTGACCTAAAATGTACTTTAATGGGTTATGTAACGTGGCTAGTGCACATCATTTTTTCAATTTTTATTACCCATATTGCATGCCATCTTCAGGATCACAGAATACCCAGCCTCTCTTGTCTGTGGGTTTTTTTAATTGATCCTTTCAAATGAAAAAGTCCCAGATATAGGAAGATTTTTATGTTTGAATATATATATATATATAAAAAGATATATTTATATTTGGTGTCGATCAGAGCCAATCTTTGGCTTTTTTGGATGCAAACATGAAAATATTCCTGCCAGGAGTTCTCTGACCATGGGGAGTGTCAGGCAGGAGCCCAAAGGCAATAATGTTTTTATACACCTGCATGGCCAGACCATGCTCCTACAATATGCTGAAATTGAAGGGACCCATCAGAACAATTGAGCCCAGCCCCTGGCCTTGCACAGGACACCCCAGGAATCCCACCCTGTGCCTGGCAGTGTTGCCTGAACACTTCTTGAAATGTGACATGCTGGGTGCTGTGACCATTCGAGTGTCCCAGTGCCCAGCCACCCTCTGGGTGAAGAACCCTCACTGTCACAGACGTCTTTTGTCAAAAATCCTTTCTTTAGGATTCTTCCCCCTTCTGAGAGGCTGTGGCCTCAGCAACAAGATGTAAGCAATGGTTATCTGCTGCTGTGCAATGCAACAGGTGGATCTGTGATTGGTCTCGGGTGGATGTTTGGATTTACTGACCCCTCACGGCAGAGCTGGCTCTCACTCTGTGCTGAGACACAGACCTTTGTTTATTCATTCCTTTTCTATTCTTAGCTTAGCTAGCCTTCTGAGAACTTTCCTTCTATTCTTTGTAGTATAGTCATAATGTAATATATATCATAAAATAATAAATCAAGCCTTCTGATCATGAGGTCAACATTCTTGTGTCTCTCTTCACCCTGAAAAACCCTTGCAAGCCCTGTAACACCCTCACCTCTAATCCAGCTTTGTGCCATTTCCTCCAGCCCTGTCTCAGCTCATGGGGGTACACCAGAAAGAAATCAGTGCCTGCCCTTCCTCTTGCCCTGCTGAGGATGCTGTAACTGCACTGAGGTGTCCCCTTGTGCAGGCTGAGCACTGACAGTGCACTCAGCCACCCTCATCTGGCTTTTTAACCATCATTTGGCTTTTTTAACCATCCCCCGTGCCTCTTGTGATGTTCTCCAGTAGCTTAAGCAACCGTCTTCATTTTCTTCCTAACAGAGGAATGAACTTGTGCTGCAGTAAGCTGTGTACAGACACGAACGGAGACGGAGCAATCTGAATCAGTGTCATGAGCTGTTTATTTAGTACATCAGTCTCAGGACAATGGAAACAGGATGTTAGCAGCTCTCTGATTTAAATGGAATGCTAAGGAAATGTCACATTACAGGGTAGCATAAAGCCATCTCAGCTTAGGTTTCAGCCAATCACACATAGAGTAAAACATATTGACAAAAATTCTATCCAATCATATGAAACACACGTAATGGTAGCTAACACAATAGGGACTTGTTTTCTAACACAATGGCTCGTTTATGGGAGACAAAGCACAGAGACTCATTCATACTAACCTTCTAAAGATATACATTAAATAACCTTGTTGCAATCTATAAGGACCCTCTAATTTTATAAATCCCAACAAACTTGCTCATTTCCACCCTCCTCTGCCACTGCTGACGTTTTTTAAGCTGCACTGCTCTTGTTTGGCCCTTCCCAACCCCAAACAGATTTGCTTGGGTGTAGAAAGGAAGCCACAATGCTGACCAGACCAGGGAGGACAACCAGAGCAAGAGGGATGGGGAAAATTCATGGTTAGGGCCACCAACTTCCAGGATCAGAACTGTTTGGTGTCTCATCCAATGACTTTTTCAAATACACCTTGCACTCTTGGAGCAGGTCCTTGCAGCTGGATCCATAGCTCAGGAAGGAGCAGAGGCTCTGTGCTGCCCAGCATTGATAAGATCAGAGGAATTGAGAGCATCCCTGGGAAAACCACACAGGCACCACGGAGCTGTAGATGCCTCAGGCTTGGGTGGCAATTGCTCTGGAATTTTGGAGACAGCAATTTAGGGCTTAGCTGCAATTCTGCCTAAATGGAGCCAGCCTTGAATTCTGTAGTATGCTGGCAGTTTTAGCTTGTTTTTAAATTAGAATTTTTAAAATGTATCAATAATTCACCTTTCCAGGCGCAGAGTTTTCTTAAAATTGGAGATTCCTAACCTTTAATACTTGCCTGCTCTTAAAGCAGAAAGATATATATGAAGTTCCCATCATTTTGACATGTGTAAGGGGTTAAGTCATTCTTGAACAGTTTATCGCTCATCAATTGTAATTAAATATGTTTATATTAAATTATGTTCTGTAATTAATGTAAAATCTCTTAGCTTGTGCTGTTATTAGAACCAGATGCTGAAGTATCAACAATATTTCAACATGACTGTGCTGCCTTGCCAGCTGTCTAACTGTAATTACTTTAATCTCAGCTTGTTATCTAATTATCACCTTTGTAAAGGGAAAAGTACTCTCTAATGCGTACTGATTGTTTCAGATGATGATGAAGAGCGTGAAGCAGCTGTCAGATATCTTAGCCCTGCTTATCTGGATTAGAAAACTTATTGGGAGGCCTACTTTGCTTCAAACCTCGCTGACAGAAAATGGGACAATGGGGAAGAGGGAGTTTTTTTCACCTTGTTTACCCTGGAAATATGATTCCAGTAATCACTGGAGACAATGGGGGAAACAAGGTAAACAATTGCTGTTCCCAGGATAAAATAGCAAGACCACGATAAGGCACAAAGTGTGAACCATTTATGAATTTTCTAATGGACGGTGTATTTGTCTTTTTTAATCTTTTACATTCATTGCAATGCTGGAGGATTACTCTTAATTTAGTGACATGGGTAGTGCTGAAATGTGGTGGCAAAGTTTATGTTATTTAATGAGTTTTATAAAGCACATCAATATAGATAACCTCTTCCTGAGGAGTCTTGAGTGTTTTAAGCACTGAACAAATTGCACTTATAATGGTAAGATTTGCTGTTCTCTTTGGAGACTTCATTCATGACAATGCTGATGTGATTTTACAGAGTATTTTAAATATTGTGTAGTGCTTAAAGCCAAGATCCAGACCCTGCACCTAAATGAAATTCAGGGGAAGAAAAAGGTAGAATGCTAAAGTAAAAAATTAGTAAATTACTGTAACACTTGAGTAAGAGTGATTTTTACCTAAAATTTTGTTTATTTTTTTTCCTCTTCCCTTCTGTTTGTCTCCCACCTCCAGACACTGCTGGCAGTGATGCTTCTCCAAGACTTTTCCTGAAAGAGTCTGGATTTTTTAGCTGGAGTATTTTATTTGGTAGCAGTAATAAAATGGGTAAGAAATAAAGACATTTTATAATAATGTCTTCATAGCAGTTGTAGCTATTGAAAATGGAGCTTTAGCAAGGCTTCTTGTGATTGAAGCTTATCATTGTTAATGCTGGCATGGTTTGAATCTTGCTGAAATATGTGAATGTAGATGTTTCTTCTCTTTCCTTGGCACTTTCTGTACTACACCATAGAAATTTGCTAAGAATAAAAGGGTTTTTATTTTTTTTTTTCTAAAGGGGAGGGGAGATTTTTTTTTTGCATGCTCTTTCTCAGTCTGATATCAGGGCACAACTCAGTAGTTGCACAAAAAAAAAAAACCAAACAAAAACAACTTTCTGCTATTGATTTGATTGTGTTTTCATTCTTGCAACTCAGATTGTCCCTTGTAGGCACAGCTTGGCTTGTACATCAATGATAGTTCAGTCCAGCAGAAGGCTGAGTGAATAAAAATGAACTGTAGCTTGGTGCTCTCTTACTTATCTCTAATATTTCTGGAGAGATAACCCAGCTTCAGGTTACCACAGAGCTGCTCAGTCTTGATTTCTCTTAAAGCACGAGAAATCAAGCTTTGCTAGGGTTGAAAAGGTTCAGAACAGAAGCAAACTGAGGCAGCAGAGTTTTGCTGAAAGGCTTTTGGCTGGAGGAGAGAAACACCCTGCCAGGACTTGAGGAAAGTAATTTCTGTTTGTATAGAAATTGTCCTCCAAAGTACAGATGGACAGATGGACACTGAGTTCTCTTGATGTGATAAATATGGGTGAAGAACCTAAACCTCCCAATTCCTCTTCATGCAGATGCAGAAATGCAGAAAAATTCAGTATTGTCTTAAATGTACCAATATAATAATAGTAACAATAATAACAACAACAATAATAATGCACTTGCTTTTGATTTTCCTTTCTAAGCTTTTCTGATTTAATGTGAAATTGATTTACTTTAGAAAGTATTCTATATTTTGGGCAATCACCTGATGCAAGGTTACTTGCAGATGTTGTAAGGTGTTAATTTGTTTTCATTGCTTTTGACCAAGAATAATAATTTGGGAAGTTTTAGGTGCCCATCTGAGGAAGATGCTATAAAATATTATATTATTTAAAACTATTTTTGACTGACAATGTCTTTTCTTGGAAATATATTTGAAATTAAGCAGTCATCTGTAGTATGTAGCTCTTTGCTTCTTGTGTAAGGGCTCCATATTGGCCGGTTAAATTATAATGGATCCTTTGTTTTATCATGCCAAGAAACCCTGAACTCAGGAGTCTCCTCCAAAAACAAGACCATGACTTCTGTAAAACAGCCACTCCTGTAGTTCAGGTAAGTGACTTCCCAAATACAAATTCCCAAACTTGCTGCAAGTGCAAGGCATGGTGAAAAACACAGAACACAAATTACCATTACTGAAAAATGATACTCTGAGAGACTGAGTGAAATAAAGCTTGATGTGGGCTCTTATTCTGGATTTATGAACTTAAAATATGGATGTACACAGGGGTAGCTTTAATATGTAGCACTTCATTGGGTTTTGATGTTTTAAAATGACAGAGGTCCCTTTAAAAGGTGCTAGTTGCAGAATAATTTCTTAGAAATAATTACCCCTGCATGAACTCCCTTGATTTAAGGGTTGAGGTATAAATACTACAGATCATATATTTTCATCTGTACTCAAGTGCAGATGTTGAGGTTTTGTTTTTATTAAATTATGCTTTATTACACTGGAATAGAAAAAATATTAGCATGTTTCTGTGCAGATATGCACACACACACTAAGTGGGTGTCCATGGATATGCAAAATACATATTTGATATATCCATAGTATCTATATCTATATATATTTGTGTGTATATATTAGTGTATATATCTATAGATATATTTGACACAGTGTATTGATTATTTGTGTGTAACTGTAGAGCTGTAGGTGCAATTGTGATGCTTTTGAAGTTGATGTGAGCTCTGATTTCACTGCATCCAGGATGTTATTGTGTCTGGAAAAGAGACTTTCAGTCTTCAGTCTCTTGCTTGAACTATTTGTGTCACTCTGGGACAAAGAAGCCTGAAAGCCCATGTAATTTATTTGCTGTCTTTAAATCAAATATTGGAACACTAAAACCAAATGATGTGACAGAGCACAGTGTTTCCCTCAGTTTGTAGGGCCTTTCCTACTTCTATTAGCTCTCAGGATTAAAGGCTAAGCTGTAGAGGTTGAAGAGGTTTGCTAATCACAGGGAAATAATTCCAGAGGTCTGTGGGTGAGGGCGTCTGGTGTATAAGGGTAAAGCCAAGGATCAGCAGAGGAATGTGCAACTGCAGGGATGGTGAGGAGGGGTTTGGTTACAGTGGTGAGATTCAGTCCACACTTTCCCGAAGGAAAAAAAAAAAAGGATTTTTTCTGCTTTCAGAGAGTTGGGTTGGTCTGGGCCAGGATGGTGCTAGACAGGTGTGGGAAAGGAATATGTCAATTTTCAGAGACATGGAAAGAAGTGAGCAGGGACACAAATGCCAGCAAAGAAATGGAGCATCTTGTCTGTGGATCAGCCAGGTTGTCTGGTCTGCTTGACAGCTTATGGCAAAAGGTAGCTAAACTTGGGGCTTTGGTTCATAAATAAAATAGGGAATTTATTCAATTTTGTTTTCTTCAAGATTTCTGTATTTCTGGAAAATACAAAGAGTAACATTTTCTTTACAATACTTGGGAAAGCGTAGGTGTTGATCAAGTGAATGTAGGATATATTTGTTGTTGCCCTGGAAGGCACAGTTTAAACTCAAGAGTTTAGATGCATGCTTTGCATGGCAGATAAATAACAGGACTGTATTTTCAACTAGTGACTGATGACCTGGGTTATCTTTCTGTGATTCAAATATAAAAAAAATACAGTTTCCCTTAATAATGGGATTTTGGGTGGAAGAGCCTCATTGAGAGTTGCTGTCTGCAGCACATGGATCTGCACAAGTGGTGAGGAGCCAGTGCAGCAGGGCTTGGCAGTGAGGCTGTCAGCTTAATACATTGTGTGAAAATTGGGGCCGGAGGTCACCAATCTCCTGGTACACAAATCTCCCTCTGAGAATCTCATTTCATTCAGACTATCAGTTAGATTAGAAATACCCTAATTATCCCACTGAAATTAAATTACTTTATGTAAGGGTGATATAATGAACAACCATAAAGAAGCCATACAACCAATCATCCTATTAGTCACAGCAAGACTAGACCATACACTAAATGCCTCTGGTTTGATTATTGCTGGCTGCTCTGTGCCACATAAACTGGGGGGGAAGGGAAGGACCTAGGGGAAGATTAGTTTTGATTTCCCTTTCTATTTCACTGGAAGGAAGGAAGTCACATTTTAATTCCCAGTGCAAACCTTCTAGGTGAAAAAGGTGTGTGGTTGCCTGGCAGAGAAGCCACGAGATGATGAATTATGGAGAGGTGATTGGGATCTCTCTCAGCACATTGCGAATTTTGTTGTTCCAGAGAGCTGTAGGAATGCAGGAAGGCTGCTCCAGCCCCTCAGCTAGCAAACCTTGTGGCTTGGTTTGGCAAGACAGAAGTCTGCTAAAGAAGGCAGGAGCCTCCCCTGAAATGGAGAATGTAAACCCTCCCCACCCCTCCCAATTGCTATAAATTTTAAATTAAGGGGCTCTCAGGCAAAAATATGGGAGCAGGAAATAGAGTTCTTTAATAGGGAAGGAAAAATAAAAGGATAAAATAAACAATGCAGTGAACTAGAACAACACTGCCAGAGTCAGAACCCAACCTGACACCCTATGGGTCAGGGTGTTGGTGGCAGTCCCATTGGAATTGTGGCTCAGCCCTCCTGCAGTGTCAGGGGCGGTTCTGCTGGAGCAGGGATCCTGTAGAGAAGGATGTATTCTTCCTCTGAAGATCCAGTGGAAGGAGAGGCAGCTGCTGCTCCTCTGGGGAATCCAGTGGAGAAGCCGTGCTGGTGTCTCAAAAACCTCTGGATTATATCTGGGTAGCAATGCTTGGCTCCTCCCTCTGGGCTCACATCTCCCAGTGGGATGTTATAGTTCTTATCAGCCATGCAGTGACATTCAATAGTCTGTTATCAGCAGGGAGGTGTGAATGTGGTCACTCAGACAGAGAGATAAGGCAAACTGCCCACTTGACAAAGGTAATCTGCCATACAGATGGTAATAGAATACATCTTGCCTTGCAATTTTCAACACCTTGTCATGGGGTCATTCTTTTCCAGATACATTTGCAGTCACCTGCAGCCATCACTGCTGGAGGAAGGTGAGGACTTATTATCTTGAGGAGTTGTTTCACTGGCTTAAGAAGGTCAGCTCTTAAGAATAAGCAGAAAAAGCTGTGTGTTTGATTTTGCCTTGGTCTAGGACTGAGAAAACATTCTGTTTGAGCTGGTGTTGGAGTGGCAGAGCTGGTGGGTCAATAACCAGCCCATTGTGGGTGTGTGTTTCTGTCAGAAAAGCCACTCCTGGGATGAGCTGTGATTGTCACTTAGGGTGGAAATTCCCTCAGAGAGACAGCAAAGCAGCTGCTTGCTTCCTTCTGCTGCTGGACTTTCTCAGCCAGAACTTCAGAGCTGCTTCCAGAGTAAACATTTTGAAGAACCAAGGGATGCTGCTGTATAAACATCCCCAAACTAGCTGGATATATTAAAAGGCAGGGGATTTATAGCCTGAAGAAATTCAGGTGTAAATGTTCAATGACTGTTTTAAAAGATGGTCATGAAAGAAACCCAGGTCTAGAGGAGTATCCTAGGAAATGGAAGAAAAGCAGGGAGATCTTGCTGCTTTGATCTTCTTGCAGTTTCCTTATTGGACTTATTTCATGCTGTGCTACAGGGCAGCACTGCTTTGCTCAAGTTCAGTTCTGCACAAATGCAGACTGGGCATTGAAAGCATGATGTATCTTTTTCTGAGTAGGGCTTTAAGTTATTTGTCATAAAGCATTTATAATCAGAAATATGGTTTTCTGAAATAATAATTTATAATCAGAAATATGGTTGAAAACTGAACTTTAGGTTCAGTTTTCTTCTCTTGGTCTTATATCATTGGTCAATAGTGTAAAATGTGCTATGAGGCAGTGCTGACCCAGTAGCATTTCACTGAGTTTTTATCTTCTCTTCTGAAGACAACTGAAAAAACTAATTAAATTACATTATATGTTATTCAGAGTTTACACTCTAACTATAGAACCATGCTTGGGAAAAGGAGCAAGCCATCTCAATACTGTAAATATCACAGAAAATGTTTCTTCAAAATTCTAGGACGCTTTTTTCTTTTATTCAATTAAATACTGGATTGTTAAATGCCTTATCTAAATGTGAACAGAATGAAAGTGTGAAATATATAATTTCTGCTCATCAGAATTGCAAAGTATAATTTGTGATGAACCATATACCTCAACTGCTGATGCAACTTTTTTTAACTCAGTAAGTAATTTGCACCTATACATTAGAAATTAAAATCACTTTTCACCTCTCAGACAATACCTCAGGAATAAATTATTTCAGCTATGAGATGGCAACGAAGGAAGAACATTTTCAATGAAAAGAGTAAAATAAAAAATATCCAAGTAAATCAATGTTGATGCCAAGAGACAGTAACTTGACTTGTGTGGAATCTCTGAGGGAATATTAAGCCTGCTGGAACAGAGCATATGTTCTTCTATCCAATCCCTGCATAGGCAGGGACAATGGCACTTCAGAAAAAAAATTAATGAAACTTTATTACATTGGAGTTTTCAATTTAAGCAAAATTGACTTAGCTGGAACTAATATGCAGTGTTTTTGTCATGGTGTCTGGAGGAAGCAGAATTTCCCCATTGCTTTGAGCAGAAATTCATGCTGTTTCCATAAATTAGTCACTGAACACCCCTTGAAATCTTCCATTTTTTGCTTTATTCTCTTCTGCCTATCCTCTAATTTTCATGTGTGATAGGAAGAGAGGGGGATGAGAAATAAATATTGAGCCAGCTGGTGAGTGGAAATGCCTTCAAATGAAGGTGCTTTTGGAATTAAAATAGTGCTACCAACAAAGAATATAAATTGGGGTTTTCTTTAAAAAAATGTTATTATGGACTAGCACAGTCAGCAGCCTGTTCTGTGAGGCTTAGTGAGATCCTATGGAATAACCCTCGTTTGGTGGTTAAACAGCTGGAGAGAGCCACCAGCACTGTCAAGGACCTCCAGAAAATGTCATTATGATCATTGAAATGGATCCCCTGCCCCAGAGGCAGCTTCAGGGCTATGATTTATACCTCAAGGCATTTTCTTCATGCCTGGATCTCCCAGAGACACTGTATGGACAGCCACAGACCCTTGCTAAGGGTGAGCTTGTGTTACTGGGTAGGGTCAGAGCTCTTTTAACATCTTAGTTTTCAGGTTTGCTTTGGTGGGTTTTTTTTTTTGTTTTGTTTTGTTTTTGTGTTTTGTTTTTTTTTTTTCTTTTTCTTTTTTAATGTTTTGGTTTTTTGGTTTTTTTTTTTTTGTTGTTGCTGCTTGTTTTTTTTTGGGAAGGGGTTTGGTGTTGTTTTGGTTTGTTTTTTTTGGGTTTGCTTTTGTGTGGTTTTCTGTTTGTTTTGGGTTTTGTTTCATTTTTCTGGGGTTGTTTCCCCCACCCCCCCCAAAGAAACAATCTGTTATTTCCCTATTTGTGTGAAATTACCTTTACAAATATATTTAATGTAGATGCCCTGTGTGACCCTTTGGAGAGGGCAGGGAAAATAGTGGAACACAGGGTGTGCAGTGCACCTGAGCACAATTTGTCAGGGTACAGCAAAGCCAGATCAAACAACAGAGCAAAATAACTAAATGTATGATTGATAAGCAACAGTTGAGTAGATGAGATATTTAGAAACCCAGAAATATTAAATGGTGCAGCCTGAGTGCATAAGTTTATGTAATAATCTATTCTAGCATTAAAAAAGAAGTCATGCTCTGTAGGCACTTCTGGAACATGCATAAACCTATCAGATGTGTTGGTGTGGATGGAACTCTGCACAAGAGAATGTTGGTGCAGGATTTATTTACAGGCTGGGGAGCTGAACAGAGAGAAACCCAATGAGGCTCAACAAAGGCAAGTGTAGGGTCCTGCATCTGGGCAGGAATTCCTCCAAGCACAGGACAGGCTGGGGAGCAGCTCTGCTGAGAAGGACCTGGGCTGATCCCACCCCTCACAATTCTGTGATTGGACGTGTCTCGAGTTAAAAGTTACCTACAATGATCAGAAATTAAATATTGTAAATGGAAAACTCCAAGCTGAATGTCAAGGCTTAGGATGGAGATGCCTCTGGGTTTGGGACCATGTCCTTCTGCAGTCTGGCAGTTTAGGGATGCACTTCTGTGAGCAGGACTGGGGCTCTGGGATGTTCCCCTAAGAAAAGGTGATGGATTGAATAGGTTCTGTCAGGTTGCTTCTTTTAGTGCTCTCAAAATAATAGCAAGAATATCTTGTAAGGAATGTGGTGCAGAAAACCAGAAAGGGATGGTGAGCAATTTTCTTAGTTCAGAGTGTTAAACCCTATGCTAAATCAAAATTAGCTGCGCTTAAGAACATAGATGAGATGGCTGTATGAGAAGTTCTACCTTTCAAAGTGGCACTTTGATTATCAAATTTAGGCAAAATTGAACTTTGTCTTATGCCAGCGTTGAGGATGTGTTGATGCCTTTTCTATAGGATTAAATGCCAGTGTTGATGTCTTTTCTATAGGATGAAATCATATCAGCTCTCCTGTGCAGATCACTGTTGGAAAGAACAGGTTGCATTTAAACAAAGCTGTATCAAGGTGTAATTATTCCCATGTGCCTGTGGAAATGTCTTGCTGCAGGGTGGTGGGAACAAGAATTCCTTTACACTTCTGCACCCAAGCAGAGATTTCAATTCACATGCTATGAGTTTTGATTGTGAAGAAACCAATGACATTACTCCACATGCTTTCTAAGACTAAATGATTTTATTTAAGCATTTTATGTTGCTTCTTGCTTTGTATTCTGTCTCTGATTTATTTCAGAATGCTAGCTAACTTTTAGGCCTTCTGATTTTCAAAGAGAAAGTGTTTGACCTGCATTTTTGGATTGCATTTGCTGCATGAATTCTCCTGACCATGGAGGTTTCTGGCAGCCAGGTGACCCTGTTATGCACTTTAATGTAAATTAAGAAAGGGGTACTGCCCTTTTTCAAGGTCAACCCAAGTAGCAGCTAACCCTGGTTTGACTCAAGGAAGGATTTTGCTTTTGGATCTAAAGGGTGACAATTCTGTGGGTAATTCTTGACATGTCCACCTTCACCAGCTCTACATTACAGAATGGTAGAAAAGGGGATTAATCCAAACCTGAAGACTTATATTTACAGAAATTGGACATATAAAATTTACATAGAAGTGTGTTGCAAGAAATAGTTGTAACAAAAAAGGGAAACACTTCCAAAACATTTTGAATGTGGAGATATGACGTGTATATATAGAAGATAAATAATATATCTGATATTAATATGTGAAAGAAAATTTCTCAGTGCTAAGTATTGAAAAATATCACAAACAGTTAATCTTTGCATCATCACGATTTACTTTCTACTCACAAAAACCTATCTAAACCCTTTTGTCCTCCTTGCTTCTTTTTTTAAAATATCACATCATTTTCACGTCATATAACTCAAATTAGTTTATCATGAGTGCTAAATAAATCTGTGGTATATATGGGACATTTAAAATCCCTGAATGTAAGGAAATAGTATCATCTTGGATTTCAGCTAAGCATTTTTACTATAAGGGCAAGATGATTGCTTCTGATGGGAAGAATTTTTTCTTCTTGTTTTTATTTTTTTTTCTTCTTTTCCTCTTTCTTGTTCTTTTCTTCCTCTTCTTCTTTTCCTCCTTCTTCTGCTCCTTCTTCTTTCCCTCTTTCTTCTTTCTTCTTCTGTTTTCTTCTTCTCCGCTTTCTTCTTCTTCTTCTTTCCCTCTTTCTTCTGCTCCTTCTTTTCCTCTTTCTTCTGCTTCTTTTCCTCTTTCTTCTTCTTTTCCTTCTTCTTCTTTTCCTCCTTCTTCTGCTTCTTCCTTTCCTCTTTCTTCTGCTGCTCCTCCTCCTCTTTCTTCTTCTTTTCCTCTTTCTTCTTCTTTTCTTCCTCTTCTTCTTTTCCTCCTTCTTTTTCTCCTTCTGCTTCTTCTTTTTCTCCTTCTTCTGCTCCTTCTTCTTCTCCTCTTTCTTCTTCTCCTTCTTTCTCTCTTTCTTCTTCTCTGCTTTCTTCTTCTTCTCTGCTTTCTTCTTCTTTGCTTTCTTCTGCTCCTTTTTCTCTTTCTTCTTCTTTTCCTCTTTCTTCTGTTCCTTCTTTTCCTCCTTCTTCCTTTCCTCTTTCTTCTGCTTCTTCCTTTCCCCTTTCTTCTGCTCCTCCTCCTCCTCTTTCTTCTTCTCCGCTTTCTTCTTTTTCTTTTCCACTTTCTTCTTCTTTTCCTCTTTCTTCTTCTTTTCTTCCTCTTCTTCTTTTCCTCCTTCTTCTTTTCTTCTTTCTTCTGATTCTTTTCCTTCTTCTACTTATTTTCCCCCTTCTGCTTCTTCTTTTCCTCTTCTCCTCCTCCTTTTCCTCTTTCTTCTGCTCCTCCTTCTTCTCCTCGTTCTTCTTCTCTGCTTTCTTCTTCTGCTCTTTCTTCTTCTCCTCCTCTTTCTTCTTCTTCTTCTTTCTCTCTTTCTTCTTCTCTACTTTCTTCTGCTCCTTCTTTTCCTCTTTCTTCTGCTCCTTCTTTTCCTCTTTCTTCTGCTCCTTCTTTTCCTCTTTCTTCTGCTTCTTCTTTTCCTCTTTCTTCTTCTTCTTTTCCTCTTTCTTCTGTTCCTTCTTTTCCTCTTTCCTCTTTCTTCTGTTCCTTCTTTTCCTCCTTCTTCTTCTTCTTTCCCTCTTTCTTCTTCTTTTCCTCTTCTTTTTCTTCTTCATCTCCTTTTGAAGTTCTGTGATTTATGCTGAGCTTTAGGAATAATTACCTCTTGTTTCTACTCTGTTCATGATAGAAGAGCAGGGAAAGAGACACTTTGGTGGCATAATATGAGAAATTTAAACAAATCAGAAGACAAGCATGCAGGGAAGGTATTAACACAGTGGGTAGTAAAACTCGAAAATCAACTGCCACAGAAATTTGCAGGAACACAGATGCAGATGGAGGGAGTAGTCAAACGGACAACAGGGTTGTAAAGAGATATACTGAGAGGATTAAGGAGGGTTGTGCCTTGGAAATACACCAGGGTGCTGGGGGAAGCACAGAAAACAAACCACAGCAGCCAGTCAAGGCTACCTGCTTGTGTGAGGGACCATTCCTTATTTCCTGTGTGAGGCAGGATGCTCCCCAGGAGGGAGCCTTTATCTGGCACAGCAAATGCTGTGTGTGCAGTGCAGAAGCCACAAGAGGCTGCCCTGCTGTTGAAGCCTTGTCTTTCTTCCTTATTCCTGGCTCTGTTTGAGTCAGTGCTTTGCTCCTCTGTCCCTCTGCACTTGAGAGGCAGGAGAGAGCACCAAGCAACTCCCTCACTTTGTGCTCATGTACCTGAACCTCCCCTGCTCGTGCAGAACCTCCAGAGGACATGGAAACTGATCTCCTTGTTTTATCTGGGCTTCCAGGAGTGAATCTAAGGGGATGAACATGCCCTAGCTTTGCACAAAGAGGAGGAGTGGTAGCTACATGGAGTTTATTACGCCCCATCAAGTCTGCCAAGTTTAATCTGCCATTACAGAGGGAGAGCTGGCTGTGAAATGGTTGGGATTGACTGACAACACTTAACTAACCACTGAGAGTGATTTTGTCTTTGTAGTACAATTCATGTCCGTGTGTGCAGCATTTTCAAATGAGTTTAATTATGAGTGATGAACAGTAGCTTTATGGATGTGCCTACACTCTTACTGATTGCTGCTCATCTGGACTTGTCACCAGTATTCACAACTGTCCCAGGTCTGCACTTACCTTCTCTTAGTTAAACTACTGGGGCTTTGAAGGAGAAGTTGAATTATTGTTCTGTCCTGATTTGAGGTTTGTTTTTTTGTTTAATTGTTGTTTAAATTTTGAGCATAATTTTCGGGTTTTGTTTTGTGATTACCCGAGAATATTTCTGGTTGACTAAATGTGAGTCAGTGCCCTTGTTTGCACTTGTGATTTCTCAAAGTAGATACCCACTTAGTTTCTAGTCTCTTGGGTGCTTCTCAGCACTGAAGGAAAATGCAAAAGGGATAAATTTTTCTGCTAAGAACTCATTTTGCTGGTATTTGTGAAGTAGTTGCTCTGTGCATGTGCTACAGAATTGCATCAGGTATCTTCCTGTGACATGAGAAATTGAGATCATGAAGTTTGAGCTTGAAGCAAAATTTGATCTTCATTTCAGGAGAAACAAACTTATTTTCTATTATTTGCTGGTCTATTGATATTTAGCTTGACAGCTTTAAGATTGTGAAAAACAACATCAATAGGGAAAAGGGTAGAAGTCTGTTGCAGAGAACACAGAAAGTCAGGAGATAAAATAAATGTATAGAAATTATTGCTATTACTGTATTACTGCACTGTCATGTGCTGTTATATTCTTCATGTGCTCAAAAGAAAGTGACTACTCCTTTTCCCTCCAGTGTGTGCAGTGTTGGCATTTGCTTGCCTTTGATTCCATTCCTGATGCTAATTTTGTACAGAAGCTGGGGTGACCTTTATGTGTACCACTTTTCCAGGTGTTGCCTGCTTTCACCCACGCAGTAATCACTGCTTGCATTTCTGATGAGGTAAAACACCAGGGACTGACTTCTGCCACCTTCTCTGCTAAGCTTTACTTTGACAATTATGCTCCTCTAAAAGGAAAAGCATTTGTTGGAAGCTTCTGAAATTGGTGGGATCAACTTCAGAACAAGCCCTTGAGCTGGCTCATAAGGGTGTTAGCTGAAGGCAGATGGATTGTGGACTTGGATTGTGGCAAATATCAGATTTCTTCTCTTTACAGCACTGCTGACACTGAGTAATTTCTGCCATTTTTCTGGAGTTTCTCTCCAGGTGAAGTGGTGCATGTAGGAAAGACATTTTGGTACATCTTGCAAATGCAGAGAGCTCTTACTTGGCAGGCAGGTTTGCTGCTCTGCTCAGCCAGGTGAGTTGATTGATCACTGTCAATTCATGAATGTAAGATATCTTAGATTAGTTAGATTTTTTGCTGTTGGGAAAGGGTTTGTTTCTAAAACTGCTAGTCAGAAATCAGTAATTGTAGAAGAAATTTAAACTTGAGTGCAGCTCAAGTTGTCATTTGGGTATGGACTCATGTGGACCTCCTGTGCACTCCATTCAGCAAGCAATGTCCTGACAATATTTGTAGTCTTCACTGAGGGAGGAAAGGTGGGAGTTGTGTTAATAACCAAACACATGAGGCCCTTTCCTTTATCTTGATAATTTTAGTGAAATCTGTAAGTCCATTTGTTACATTGGTGGTGTTGCCTGCTTTTTTTTTTTTTGTGAACAGGACTGCTCATTTTAGCTGTTGAAAGGTGGTTTAGGCCGAAGGGAGGACTGAAGAGACTGCCAGCCCAGTTATAAATGTGGACATCTGCACAGAGCTTGTGAGACCCTGGTCCACAGGCCAAAGTGCCAAACTCCTCTTTATGTCCTGCTCTCACAAATTTGTTTTGGCACCTGTTTTGCTCCTCTGAAGTGTAGACTTGCTGAAAGTCCATATCAGATGGTTACAGGAAGCATCATAAGGGTATGACTCTAATTGGTTTTTGAGTTAAGAGCCAAAGCATTACGCCGTTATTTTTATTAAATACAGCTGTAGTTTGCAATACTCAATGACAAAAAAAAACCCAAAAAAAACAAAAAACAAAAAACACCAAAAAAAACCCCAGAAAAACAAGCAAAAACAACAGCAAAAAAAAGGACATTTTTGTTCCTAGCCTTGTCCATTCATCAATCCTTGTCCATCCTTCTGCTCCCTCCCTGCCCACCTGGCAGCAGATGTGCTGCATGTCCCAAGCCCTGCGAGTGGCAGAATGCAAAATCTCAGGTGACATTCACCTGGAAGCTCTCAGCCCTCAACAGCTGCAGCCCCTTGATTACCTTGCCTGCCTGGGTGGCTCCGTGCTGCCACTGTATCAATGACTTGTCAATTCAGCTTAGCCCTGACTTTGACTGACTGGAGGGAGGGAAGTGGGAGTGGGCTGCAGGCGAATGGTGAAAATTAATTGCTACATAAGAAAAAATTGAAAGATAATTATTCCTGCTTTCCTGTCAGTGCTCGAGGGTAGATGACCTCATTAACTTGCAGCTTGTACACAATTCAATTACTAGGAGATGGAAAATACATTTTTAATTACCTCGGCGGCTTGTGCTCCATTCATCTCCATTTGCGTGGCTTTTTTACTGTTGTGTTCTGAAGGAGCAGCGTGGTCTTACCAAAGCTACCTTAAGACCTTGGTTCTTGCTACAATTATTCTTGTTTGAGGCAGGATTTTAAATGTGTGAGATTAACCCTGTGGTGCCAGGTGAGTTGGGAGGTCCCGTGATGGCACTAAGGTGTTTTTTGTTAGTTTGGCATGTCAGGATTTTGAAACTTATCCTGTCAAATAATTACAGAGGGTAACTTTGTTCTTTTGTGTGTTTTGTTGCTACATAATTCAAGAAAGAATTAAATTGGTGAATAATAAGCAGATCACCTAGTTAGACAAATATCATATCGATGTATGTCATGGGAAAGGATTCTTTTGTAATTTCTAAAAGCCTATTATGGCATTTACTGAATTAATAATGATTTAATTGTTTAAATCCATAGCTAGGCAATTATTTTAATGTGTCAGTTTTTAAAACTGTCAGTAGTGTGTTGAAGTATACAATACACCTGAAAAGAATATTTGTTCATCACAATAATTTAAATTAAAGCTACTGCAGTACTGAAAGGCTTGGAGCTGAGAATTGAGGAACTCTGTGACTTGGTGCACAGAGTCTTTCGGGGTTTCTTTCAGGAGAGACTTGTCAAGGATTGCTCAGAACTGATCTGGAGTGTTTCATAGCATGGCGCAGGCTAATTCCCTGTTCTGGTGGTGTACCCTGTGTTGATGGGGAAATAAGAAGTTAAGTACAGGCCACAAAGAATTTGTTGATTGTTAGGTCAGGAGAAAGTGTTGAGGGAAGTTGTGAGGTCCAAGTTGTGATATTTAGTGGTGGGAACTGAATATGTTTCATGTGATCTATGCTTGGTAACTGCTTTGCTGTCTGAAAAAATACTTGTAACATAATGCAGGCATTCTTGAACCAGTCATGTAAACTGCACTGAGTGTATTAGCCCTACTTAATTCTTCTCTAATGAGCATTAAAGCAAGATAAGGTGCTTTAAAGGCTGGCTGTCAGAGAGCCTTTAAAGCTGTTTTAAGAGTGTGTAAACTCTGAGCCCATGGTGACCTGCTAGGCAGCATCCTCGGGGGAGAGCTCTGAGAAAGTGGTGGTGACAATTGAGACACTCCTCCTTCAAATAAATAAATAAATAAATACAGTCTTCTTGCTGTACAGGAACATTTAGGATGTTTTCAAATGGCAATTTTCCAGAGTAAAAAACCCAAACTAAAAAACAATGGTTGGACTACTACATGCCTTCTCAGTCTAGCAAATTTATGGTGATATTTTTCTTCAAGGATATCTGCTAAGGAGCACACATAGGAGAGTTCCTGCATGGAGCAGTCAGAAGCCTGCATGACAGTAATTTTAAAGTGAAAGACTGCAAATATTTCAAATCCTCTATGTTGGTTATCATATTTTTTTCATGTTTCTAATATTTCTTAAGCCAGGAAGACATCTAAATAACCAACCTTGCAAGGATTACCTTTCTGGATTTGTGCTCTCCTAGTGTGGGACATAAAAAATGCTGTATCAAGGAATCACTTGCTTGCAGGCCTGGAGAGAAATTGTGTTGGATTTTGCTTATATATTATGAAATACAAATGCAATTTCTCAGGGATGTTTTTAGGTGTGAGGGTTTTATTGGTTATTTTTAATGCTTTACTGTTAGGTTTGGTGATTCTAGTGCCAGCAAAGTATCAAGTGCAGCCAAAATTCATGGCATTTGCATGAGATGCAATGTCTGTTACAAGTTGCACAACATTTATTTTGATATATAGCATATTTCCACTGTTCTTCCAGAGATAACAAAAAAAATACTGTAGCTCTGAACTCTTTTGGTTTTCTAGCAACAGGCAGGCCAACACAAAGATGTAACACAAAGTATAAAAGCATTTTAACAATGTAGATACATGGAAGCAAATGTGACTTGAAATAAGAGTTGGAGGAAATCCACACAAGCATGGATTGTTGGGAATACACCCTTCTCTGCCTCCACTGGTTATTATTACATCAGTTTATGTGAATCAGAGAAATTTAGGTCATCTGAAATACAGACAGGGCTTCTGCAGTTGTCTGGCCTGTCAAATCTTTGAAATGTATGTGACCACAGCAGAATTATTTACTGTGCTAAACCCATGCTCCATTTAGGGAAAATGAATATAAATGGTAAGATAATAATTGGAAACCGACTTAAATGGGACATTTGGGCCAACATCAGGATTCTGCAGTGTTAATATATTTTCAGATCACACATAGGAAAAAGCCATTAAGGATCTAAGGAGAGAGGCTGATTCAACTTGAATTTCTCTCTGGGTTTTTAATTTGTGTTGATCATCACCATTGAGCAGCAGACATTTTAAACTTTATTTCTGTCTACTACCACCTATAGACTAGAGACATCTGTACCATTTGTAAAGGATATCTCCTATCATGACCTCTAGGTCTGGAGTTTTCTTCAGTCAAGAAATATCCCCAAGACCCAGTTTGTGTTTGAGGTTTGCCCCAGTGCAGGACCTCATACTTGGCCCTGCTGAATTTCTTGAGGTTCTCCTGAGCCTCTCCAGGCTGTCAGTGTCCCTCTGAGTGGCATCCCTTCACTGCAGCAGCTGCACACACAGCTTGGTGTTGTCAGCAAGGCTGCTGAGGCTGCACTCCATCCCACTGCCCATGATGCCTCAGGTTTCAGCTTTTCTATTTTCCCCATTCTGTGCTGCTTTAGTGTGTGGGTCTGGGCTTCACATTCAGGGATGGTGAGCTCTGTGCACAGAGCAGGGAGACAAAACAATTCCTGCTCCAGCTGGGCACCAAGGACAAATGATCCCAATCTCAGCCCCAGAGCACAAACCCCGTGGGCTGCAGAGAGAAAAACAAGCAGGGTGGGAGTGCCTGGGCTAAAGCTGGAATGGGACAATGAACTGCAAGGTGCAAATGGAGCAGAACTGATCCCAGGGAGAGAGCCCGGGAGCGCTCGTGCATTTTGGGGCCATTTTGGGTCATCTTGGGTGCAGCCCTGGCTGGGCTCTGGTGCTGCCCAAGGTGGATCCATGGAGGAGATGCTTTGAATCAATCCCTGCTGTATTCTGTAGCTCTGCCCAGCCTCTGCTCTAGGGCAGCCTGCACAAGGCATCCCCAGGTCGCTGACAATGGTGTCACCTGTCTGATCCCAGCAAGGATCCCTGAGGAATGCCCACCAGGTCCCAGGGACCTCCTGTTCACTTTCAGGTTCTTGAGATGCTCTCAGACCTGATTGTCTCCTACAGTGAGGGACCCTTCATTCTCTCAGCACTGTGGCTGAAGGACTTGGAGTAAAGCACTTGCCAGTAAAGACCAAGGCAAAAAAAATTGTTGAGAACCTCAACCTTCTCTCCCTGTCCTGTGTTTTTAATTTTTTTTCTATTCTTAGCCAGCCTTCTGATGAAATCCTTTCTTCTATTCTTTCAGTATAGTTTTTATATAATATATATCATAAAATAATAAATCAAGCCTTCTGATACATGGAGTCAGATCCTCATCTCTTCCCTCAACCCCAGACCCCTGCGAACACCATCACACTAGTATTCCTTTTATCACCAATTTACTATGGAAATTTTCTTGCTGCTCTGACATCCCTGTCCAGATTTAATTCTGCCACGGCTTTGGCTTTTCTCACCTGATCCCCGACTGCTCCAACAATTTCTCTTTATTCTTCACGTTACCTGTCCTTGCCTCCACCATTCGCAGGCTTCCTTTTTGTGTTCGGCTTTGCTCAGGAATTCTTGTTCATCCATTTTTGTCTGGCTCCCACTGTGTTGGGATGCATCACTGCTGAGCTTGGAGGAGATGATCCCTGAAGATCAACCAGGTTTTTGGGCCCTTTTTCTCTTTCAGGGCTTTATCTTGTGGTGCATTATCAGGCACACTGCCTGCAGGGTGTATTTGGAGAGTAAAGGATCAGACACAGATTCCCAGCTAAATGCAGGATGTATGAGGGGTTCTAGCATGGTTCTGCAAGTGTTTCCAGCCTTGACACACAGGGATTTGCTGGCACAAACCTGAGGGTGCTCACCTTTTCCTACTGAAAACTCAGGCAAGGAAGGGGAGTAGCACATTCCTTGTTTTAGAAAGCAAGGGAAAGTTGCATGTATAGAATGAAACTTCAAGAGGGACGGCACCTCAGGACTGTTGGGAAACATACTCTTAAGATGATGTCATGGAAGAATTTTTCTGTTGAATGATGTGTTTCTCTGCTTACATAGTAGTAGTAACTTGTAGTTAACTTGTACAAAACAAACAGTAACTTGATTTCTTGCGAAAAAATCCATGTTGTTCTAGTCTGTTGGCTCATTTCCAAGACAGATTAGCACATGCTGACTATTAAAGACTTTCTTTTAATCCTCTTCTGCTCTCCTGGTTGAAGAATTATTGGAGGTATTTTCCTTTTTTCTTTTTCTTCCCCCTCCTCCTTTTGCAATCAATCATATTGCACTTACTGCCAAAGTAGTACAGGATTCAGTTATAATATCAAATTCACAATGTTCTCCAATTATTCTGTTTGTTTATAGTAAGGATATTGCAGTCTCACAAAATGTAGTTTATGGCTCTCAAAATCTTTAGTAAGTCTAAACTGATATAAATTAGAACTCATAGTTTAAATTACAAAGCCCAGAAATCTTTTATAAATGCAGAAAAATGGTTCATTAGAAAGATTTTTTTTTTAAGTCATATAAAGAAAGGGAATGGGCTCATTACAAAATATTTCACACATAATCTAACTAATTAACATAATAAATTTCAGGGAACCATATTGGATTATCATATAATTAAATAAATTCCATACGGGCCACATAAGTTAATGTTTTCCTTTTGGAAAATTGTATGCCTTGGCAAATAAAATATTCAGAGGATTAAGGATAAAGAAAAAAATGGCTTTGTGTAATTATTGTCTCTTGTAATTTGAATTAGACTTAATTACATTTCCTAAATATGAAGAGAAAATAAGTGTGATCTGTAGAGAACAGACAACACCACCAAGACAAGTCTGTCTTTGTTTCCTGACCCATTAAGTGACAATTATGATACTTGTGTTAAACATCTTAGAAGTGCTATCAGCTTGCCATAACTCTTCACTCTTTCTGCTTGAAAAGATCATCATAGGAAATGCTTTTACTCTTCTGCTTTTAAATGGAGGCCATCACTTGTGCAACACAAAAAGTTCATGGGAAGGCGTCAGGTGCGTCAAGCGCTGATTTCACCACATAGACAAAATAAAGGATTGCTTTTCTTGCACCTCCAAATCCATGTAGCCTTCTAGAAGGGGTAAAATGTGTAAAAAGTGTGTCCTGAAGTGCTGTCATGGGCCAGTGGTCAGTGCTGGGTGGTTTTGGTGGAAGGCACGCGCTCCATTCGCTGGTGTCGAGTGAGTTCCTGCACCTCAAGTTGAATTACTGATGCAAGTTGTTAACATTCTTAGTTTCTCCAGGGTTGTCTGGGTTTTTCTTTCCCTCACCATTTATTTGTTTAAAGTAAAGGAACTGCTGGACAGCATAAGATGTGAAATAAATTCAGTGGGGGTTTCATAACATTTAATACCAGCTAGGGGAAAATTCTTCAGAATTTTTGCATACTTGTGGAGAGCTATGTTACCTAAACTCGTAAATATTTCATCTGTTGCTGAATATCCAGTTAAGGGCATTGTATGAGTTTGAGGATCCTCACCCAGAGTTTGCAAACTGCTTGGGTTGCTCAGTCTGTGCTAGACTAAATAATTTATATTGCTGAAAGCAGATCTGCTCACATACTCTTAGATGGGAACCATACATTTTAGCCTTTGCATGGAATTATCTGTGAATCACCTGCTTGTGGTTTATTCTGTTGTGACAAAGGCAAATTATAGGCATGAAATATAATTATGTGGTTTAACTAAATATTTGCTGAGGTTACTTCAGCATTATTTATCATTTACTTTTCGATAGGAAGCAGTCTTATTTAAATTAAGTACATTTTTTCCTGAAATTCTTTGAGATGTGCTTCTCAGAATGGATTTGTTGCTCTATTATGATAGAATTTTTTTTTTTTTGCTTCCATGTATGTGATAAAAGTATCTTTTGATTGTCTGCTATAAGTGTTGATGTTTTCTAGGCAGATTTTTAATTTTTTTTAATGTAAATTTTTGAGCTTTGTACAAGAGGTTCTGTTACATATTAGGCTCTAGTGTGTTTAGCTATTACACTCTGATTTCTCCTTGGATTTTTGTTACATAGATTATGAGAAAGGCCAGTGGAAAATTCTCATGCTGCATGTGTGCTGTCTGCTGTAATTTACAGCATTTTGCTGATAATCATCCTGATTTTCCTAATTTTTTTTCCATGAAAAAACTATCTCCATCCATAAAATGTTGTGGGATCCTTTAATTTGCAGCAGCTAAAGCTAAAATAGGCAATTGATGTAAAAGCAGTGGTTTTATTTCTTGCTTACCTGGAAGGCTGTGTGTCCTGGTATTCCTCTTGGTCAAATAATCGATTTTATTTGCAGTGCTTCTACTACAGTGGGAAGATGTTATCCACACATGTAGGTGCCCTGAACATGAGCCATGGAAACTAATTTTCAGACTTTTTTTAGTATCTAGTGTTAAAATGCTAAGCAGCTTATTTACTGGATGTTCCTGCCCCGTTTTCACTGAAATTTGGACACCATTGTGTTTCTGAACTGCCCTTTGCAAAGCTCCACAGAGGAACTCTGAGGTTTCCCAGAGTTATACCATGTTGATTGTACAGACACCTATCATCTGCATAACATTATGTACCTGTTTTTTTTTCCCCCAACTATTTGAAAATAAATATACAAATTGGTTTGGAGCAAGTACTTTGCTTCTTCCACCTTTTCCTGGACTATTTGCTGAGCCTAACTCAGGTTGGAAGGTGACCTCAAGGATCATCTGGCTGAACCTTTCTTGGCAAAAGCATGGCCTAGACAAGATGGCACAGCACCCTGTTCAGCTGAACCTTAAAAATGCCCAGAGTTGAATATTTTTACCCCATTTGCCCATTATTACAGTAGCTGAATGTTCTCATAGTGAAAGATTTTCCTCTTGTGTCTAACTGGAATGTCCCCAGGTGTGACCGTGTTCACAGGGGTCTGAGGATGAGGGAAGAGATGAGGATCTGACTCCATGTTTCAGAAGGCTTGATTTATTATTTTATTATATATATGACATTAAAACTATACTAAAAGAATAGAAGACAGGATTGCATCAGAAAGTTAACTAAGAATAGAAAACCAAGAATGATAACAAAGGTTTGTGTCTGGGACTCTCTGTCCGAGCCAGCTGGGCTGTGATTGGCCATTAATTAGAAACAACCACATGGGCCAATCACAGCTGCACCTGTTGCATTCCACAGCAGCAGATAATCATTGTTTACATTTTGTTCCTGAGGCCTCTCAGCTCCTCAGGAGAAAAAATCCTAAAGAAAGGATTTTTCAGAAAATATCATGGCTACACCCTGTATTGCTTGTACCTCAGCTCTTTGAAGAAAGGGAGTCTCCACCTTCTCAGTACATGAAACCTTTAAATGCCAAACATTAAATATTACTAAGTATTGTTGTAAGATCTTTTCCAAGGCTGAACAAGCCCGGTTTTCTTTGCCGTTCCTCATGTTGCAGGCTTCCCTGTCTTTACAGCCTTGTCCAAGCCATCCACAACTCTTTTACATAGCAGGGATAAAACTCAGCAGAGTTCCAGGTGTGGCCTGACAAGCACTTGAGTTTTGACAGTAGTTTAACACTCCCTGCTCACAACACCCATCCTGACGTGTTTAGAGTCAATTTGGTTATTTCTTCCGATCCTTACGCGGCACTTTGATCAAAAGGAATTTTCAATACCTCCCAAATAACAACCCTGTGTGCTTGGTTTGGCAGTTTTGGCAATTCCTGTCAGTAGGACAGGAGGTTTTGCTCCTCTTTCCCAGATGCTGGACTTGTTTGGCTTCCGCTGATGTGTTTCTGTTTGGCTTCATGGTGATGTCAGGAAGACTCAGCCAGAGCCAGAATTTCAGCCCCTCCTCTCTGCTGCTAGAGCACACAGAACACAGCTGGGTGTCTTTTCATAGACTCAAATCCAGTGAAATGGATTTCACAATTGTGATGCACATTTTCCAGGCCAATCCATAACACCTGGCTGTTAAGCTGGTTTTAAGTATGATCATCCTTTTGGCTTTCCCATTCCTAATAAAGGAATACCCATATTCAAGCAAAACTTCCTTTAATAACTACATTTTCTGCTTCTCTTGTAAATCTTTGTCAGCCTTGTCTGATCCTAATTTTCAATGAAAATGATTGAAAACAATCAATTCTTTTCTTAGATGTCTCGTATTTTGGAGCATTTTATTGTATGTGAATGGGTTTTTGGGCAGATCACGCCCCCAGTATCTGTGAAATAATGAGGTTCTTTTGTGCTAAAGCCAGTTAGGAGAAATATTTTTATATCTCTGTAGCCTCTTGATTCTCCTGTTCTATTTATGGATTGCTGGTTAAATAGTTTAAGTAGTGAGAAGCCTTCTGCAACTTAGTTATCCTCCTTGCTTCTCTAGCTTTGGCTGTCCTGCAAATCCCTCTTATTTTTTCTCTAACATCACAATCCTAAATTTATATCTTGCTTTCCCGTCCTTCAGGTATATTTTTTATTACCACCGCTTTAAATACATTTTTACTTCTTTGGAGTTTCCCACTATGAGCTGTTTCTGACTTCCATCTTTGCAATAAATTATAATTTACCTTTCTACATATACATGTACATATGTAGTTTTCTACATATACAACTTCTCTAATCTCTACTATCAGATGCAGAATGGAAACCACAGGCAAATATGAGTGGGGTTATGCCATTGTTCTCATTAGTCCTTATTCCAAAAATCATCACATAAACATAGGTTCAGAGCTGTTGTTAAGTGATGGTAGTAATTCAGTTCTGCCAGGTGTTTAAATCTGATGTGGACAGACACTGAGGCACACAGGGTTGTGTGCCCAGATGCCAAAATGGTGGAAGAAGAGCTGTAAATCTTGTTAAGGTTAAGCTGAAATTTCTGACCCAAGTAATTCAATGCTTATTTGTATTAGGCTTTGTTTTGCCTCTGCCAAACACAGCTGGAAGGCCACGTAAACAGATTTCTGTGTTCTTGCCCTGGCATTTAGGATTCTGATTCCAACAGACTATGCACAAAGACTCAGAGATTCCTGGGTCATCATAACCCTGAATTTGTAATTTTTGTGGCTATGACAGATATGGCAGCATTTTATTATGTTGCCAGCCTGTGTAGAGCAGGGCTCTTGGCTTTTCCTGAGCTCTGAGCTCACCCCAAATTGGGATTGAGGTGCTGCTGCCTGTGCCACATTCAGGTGCTGTTGTCCCACAATATCCTGGTGCTGTGTGAGGTGTGGATCCTGCACATCAGGAGCCACTCCACTGGAATGCTTGGTGTATGAAATACGGTGCTGCAGGTGGGAAGGGACCTCTGGAAGTTACCTTGCTGAAGACTCCAATAGTGTAAAAGTTGCATCAGGTTGAGTTTTGAGAAAAAATTGTGTGTATGGAGATTGCACATTCTTTATTGGGCTCCTGTCCTGGTTATCTCGTGAAAAATCACTGATTCCAGCTCCAGACTCTTCCCATGGCTGTGGATGTTGCTGGTATCCACAGGCACAGGGGCTGTAGCTTCTCCTGCCCCACAGATTGTGCTGTGGGAGTCGAGGTAGCTCAAACACAGCAGATGTGGTGTAACAGTGAGATCTAACCAGCTGCAGGTGTGCTCACCTGCATTTATCACAAGATAATTCCCTATCTCTGTCTTTACTTCATAAAACAATTAATACATGAAACGTAGGAAGCCATGGGGTGGGGCCATTCTCCAGTCACAAGACCTTTGCTATTTCTTTGTTATTGGACAGTTAATCTATCTCTGTGTAGACCTTGGTCACATCATTCAGATGAGAGGTGGAAGGGGTCTGTTTTTACGCTGAATGGTTGATCTGAACCCCCTAAGATACTGTGTGGATTTTTTTAACGTGGTGAACAAGAGGTCTATGGATAGTTTAGTGATGTAAGAGAGCAGAAATTTGCTTTTCTCCCTCTTCCTCCCTTGCTGTTGACTTTCAGGCCTCCTGTGAAGCAGCTCTGTGTGTGCTCACATGGCTGGTAACTCTCCTGGTGCCTCTCTGCACTGGGAATGATGCTCTGCCCTATAAGATGTGTGGAACACCCATGAGTGGGGGCCTGATTCAAAAATCACAGAAGTCACTGAGGGTTTCTTACTTTCTTTCGTTACTACTTAAGCCAGGCCATCCAGCAAGTCACTTTTGTTCAGCTTGCCAGTGGTAAATTTTAAAAATATCCTTTCTTTTGTTCACCTTTGCTTTGTCTTTTTGGCGCCCTTCCTAATCCTCCTATTTCTGCCAAGGAATTGGCAAGTACAACATTTTGAGGCATAGCAAGAAGCTCTAGGCTGTTTGTTCTCTTACTAAAACAAATGACACAATGGAAAAATAACATCGGGACATGAAAGGGAAGGAGAGGAGGAGGAGAGGGAGGTGTCAGTGGGCGAGGGCAGAGGGAAATGTCCTTGGGGAGGCTGCTGGGGTTCTCTGGGATGGGGCAGGGCGCCGTGCCCGCCTGCTCCTTGCTCCAAGCATGTTTTCCTCTGTCGCTGCCCTCTTGGCTCGGGATGGTTTCCGTCCTCTCCACATTTCAAAGCTTTGTGGTAAATAATCAATTCAAGCCGGGACCCAGTCTCCCTTTCTGTAATTCTGAAAACCCATTAAATTATATTGTTGGGGGAAAACAATAGTTGTGCTAATCATGCTCTGTGCATGTGCATCTTAATTTCCCCGGAGACTTGAATATGAATTTTTACTAACATGTTAATTTTGTGTGTTAATCAGTAGCTGTAGGCCGAATGAATGGATTGACTATGTAAAACCGTTTGATATTGAAACAACTCCTTTTGACCCCCTCAAATTGGCTTCATTCCACTGAAGACGGTTAAAGTTAATTAAGCACTCAATAGGTTTATGGTGTTTAAATTAAAATATATCACCGCTCATTGTGCACTCATCAAGCGGGGACGGTGCTCCCACATCCCCCTGTCCATCCCCCCCCCCCATTCCTGGGGCTGCTTCCTTCCTTCCTTCCTTCCTTCCTTCCTTCCATCCATCCATCCATCCATCCATCCATCCATCCATCCATCCATCCATCCATCCATCCATCCATCCATCCCACCTTTTCCCTCCCTCCTTCCCAGCCTTTTCCTCCTTCAATCCCAGCTTTTCCCTCCCTCCTTCCCAGCCTTTCCCTCTCTTCTTCCAATGCCTTTGCCTCCCTCTTTCCCAGTTTTTCCCACCTCCCCACACCTTTTCCGCCTTCCCCACCTCCCCAGGCCCCCCCATCTTCCCTCACTGCCCTCCCCTCCCCTTGCATCCCCCTCCCACCCTTTTCAATTAAACTTCTGCCATGAAATGCCAGAGCCCAGGGATATATGTTTACTGAGAAATAACTGGAATTATGCATGGAAAAAAAATATAAAATAACACTTAACTCTTCCTTAAAAAAAAAAAAAAAAAAAAAAGAAGTGCTGAAAGCTATAACAATTGATGTGCTGGCTTTCCCCTCTGGGCCCTTTTAAAGGGCTGCTGGTGGCTGGGGGTTGCCTTTGCTGCTTTTCAGAAGCCATGGCAGTCACGTTAAGATCTCCAAAAAAAAGAATTGTATAATAGGTAGAGTGCAAAAAAATGAGATAATGGTAATTCTCAAAGGAATACATGCTTTAAATTAAAAAGCCACGGTGCTGCTGATGTGAGCATTATTTTAATGCTTGTATGACACAATCCTCAAAGCTCTCTCCTCTTCCTCAAGCTGTTTACTTCACCCTGGGAAGTGAGGGCTGTGTGGCATGGCCAGCACAGATTGTCATTTGAGTTACGACTGCAGGTGCTTCACATTCTTGGAAAAACTCAAGCTTTTGTAGTGCACTTTCCACAAAGGATCTGTGCAGAAGGGAGAAAGTGTTGGAATGTGAGGTTTTTAAATTTCTTTTTATTTATCTCATTATTTCTTTTCAGGCTGCAAACCTTCTCCATACCTGTCTAACTGCTTGCACATGGTGCTTAAACAACAGAGAACCACACACTGCCCTCTTATTATTCCAGGGATTTTGCTGGTCAAAATCACCATGGTCAGATGCCCATTGCTTGCATAAAGGATAAAAATTATTGTCTTCATGCTGGCCTTCCTCACCTAGGAAATGTTTCTGTGTTATTTAAAACTAGAAATGCTCTATAGGGAAAGAGGAGTGATGAAAAGAGGCTCAAAGAAGTATCAGACTAAATAAAATAATGATATAAAACAAGAAGATTGTCCTGAAGGGGAAGTAACACTTGTTACTTGTGTTGGTCAAGTATAATGCTCACTTTCAAAATTCATCTTGTCTGTATGATAAGAACCCATAAGTATATCTTACTTTATAAACATTAAAAGGGCATGAAATCCCATCACACACACCTTTGTAGTAATTCAGGAGTAATTTGTCACGTTCCTCTTTTTACAGAGTTGATACTGCACCTCCTGTGCACCTTGGTGTGTATGAGTGAAATGTTCTTATCTTGGGTTTCATGAGGTGAGCAGAGTGGGTTATTCTTGTCCGAGTTAGAGGCTAAACAAGTGACTTGCTCAATTCTCTCACTTTCTGTGCAGAACTGTGGAGGAGCCCTGTGCAGGAGAAAATGTCAAATCCTGCCCTTGCAAGGGCTTGGCTGACAAGCACTGTCTCTGTTGTGGCACATTCCTGCCTTTCTGCAGTCAACTGAAACAGTAAACTGTTTCCTAGTGGTTTTTACATGTGTTTCATGTTTCCCCACCTGTGCCAGCCAGCTCTGCTGGATCTGCTGCTGGGCAGGTGAGTCAGAGGCAGGGCTGCTGCAGTTGCATCCTCTGTGGTATTTTCAGAATCCCCTGTCGTGGAGAGGAAAGATGAATCTGACTCTGTGTTCTTGGAAGGCTGATTTATTATTTTATGATATATTATTATATTTTATTATATTTTATTATTATATTTTATGATATATTGTATCATGCTATAATATGCTAATAATTAATGGTAATAACTAATATTATTAAATATTATGCTAATAATTAATATATTAAATATCCTATTCTATTATGCTATATTATGCTATATTATGTTATTCCATATTATGCTGTTATACTATGCTATGTTAAATTATATTACATTATATTATATTATGTTACACCATATCATATCATGCTATATTATGCTAATAATGAATATTATTAACAAATATTATAATAATAATTATTATATTAAATAGTCTACTCTATTATGCTATATTATGCTATATTATGCTATGCTATATTATGCTATGCTATGTTATGCTATGTTATGTTATATTATGCTATTTTATGCTATGTTATGTTATATTATATTATATTATCTATCATATAATAATCATATCATGCTATACTATGTTATATTATACTATATTGTAGAATGCTATACTAAAACTATACTAAAGAATAGAGAAACGATACAGACAGATGGTTTAACAAGATACTAATTAAAAACCCATGACTCACTCCAGAGTACAACACAGCCTGACCGTGATTGGTCATTAAGTAAAAACAATTCACATCAAACCAATGAAACCTGAACCTCTGTTTTGGATAAACAATCTCCAGCCACATTCCCAAGCAGCAAAACACAGGAGAAGCAAATGAGATAATATTGTTTTCCTTTTTCTCTGAGGCTTCCCAGGAGAAGCAATCCTGGCGAAGGGATTTTCCCAGAAAACATGGCAGTGACAGCATCCTCTGTGGTGGAGGCTGAGAGGTGATTCTTGCCCTCTGAGCCCTTCAGCAGAGCGGTCCTCCCCAGAAATGCAGCTCGCCTCTGTGCTGGCTGCTGACAGGACAGGAGGAGGTCTGGCCCTGCTATCAATGCTGCTTCTTGTTCAGGCTCATAGTTCACATTTATAGCTGTCACCACAAAAGGCAAATGACATTTTTACATGGAAAGCTTTCACAGGAACACTCAGAGGGCTGATAAACGTGGCTTTGCAATTCTGGATGAGTCCTGACTGACTGCAGGAAAGATCTAATGCAGTGCACCGGCTAAGTGTTTTTATTTCTTAAATATCTTCAGATGTGATTGTATCTGCAGTGGGGATTTTATGCAACAGGGTAGCTGCGCAAATGATGCAAGTACTTAATAAGTAGGCATAAATATTAATATAAAATGTGATTTTCTTTTTTTCCCTGACTGAAGTGCCTTTTGAAATCAGGGCTGTGGCACTGACATGGTGACACGGTTGAAGTACACAGATGCTCAAGGGTTTGGTGCTCTGCAGCTCTGCCCATTGTAACCAAACCTTGAGATCAAAATTTTGCAGTGATTTTTTTTTTCCTTTGTACATCCCTTAGACAGCACCAGTCCAGCTACAAAAATCCACTTGTTCTGTGAGCCTATATTCAGTGTCATGTTTTGCACACAGTGACAGTTCACCCAGATATCTGCAAATCTACTTTGCAGCAACACAATCTGCTTACCAAATTAAATAAGTGAAATCAGGGGGATTTCAGTAATCCCTTAAGATCAGCTTTGGAATGTAAATGAGTTTGATTGCCACTGATAGCCATTCCCCAGAGGAGCCTGAGGATTTTGGAGATGCCACCTGAATAATCCTTGGAAGGCTGGCTGGGTGCAGAACTGTGTGCCATCAGCACTCTAGCCTGAGGGAACAGTAAAAAAGTTGGAGGGTTTTATTAATATGAAATTCTTTCAGTGAATCGTGGTGTTTAAAAGAAAATGAAGTGTTGAGTTCCTAGATGAAGGGAGGAATGATGAATCTGACTCTATGTTCTTAGAAGGCTAATTTATTATTTTATTATATGAAATTATGTTAAAGAATGCTATGCTAAAACTATACTAAAGAATAGAGAAAGGATACTTACAGAAAATTAAAAGATAAATAGTAAAAAACTTGTGACTCTCTCTTCAGAGTCTGGCACAGTTTGATGGTGATCGGTTATTAAGGTAAAGCAATTCGCATGAAACCAATCAAACAATAACAATGACCAGTTGATAAACAATGTCCAAACCACATTCCAAAGCAGCAAAACACAGGAGAAGCAATCAGATAATTATTGTTTTCCTTTTTCTCTGAGGCTTCTCAGCTTCCCAGGAGAAGAAATCCTGGTGAAGGGATTTTTCAGAAAATATGACAGTGACAATGGAGGATTAATCCTAAACACTTTCTCTTTTTCTTATCTCCTTGGAGTTTTTGTGTAGAAGTTGATAAAGGGCTGTCCAAGGAAGAGCTGGAGTTTCACAGGCAGATTTAATTAAGGCATAATGTAGAAATCTGATTTGCAGAGCTTGCTCTAGAGCAGCTGACTGGGGCGGGGGTGGGATTTGCTCAGGAGATCTACCTCTTTCTTTGCTAAGAAGACACATGAATATTCATTTCATCAGGCAGGTATGATATGAAAGCAAATGTCTGCTTCAGGAAACAAACATTTAAAAATTGTAATAGCTGTGTCTGGTTTTTTTATCATTGGCTAGTTGACATGGAGAAAAAAAGCCTTTTTTCTTCGCACATGTAATGTTCTGGGAGGGGTGCCAAGCATGTTCTCATTTCTATTTTGTTTTTGTGCAAAGGTGTTCTAAATGAGAATAATCAGCCCCATGGAGGATATGACTGTAGCCATGTATTTTCTGCCTAAGGATTTTAAAAAGGGCTTTCCCTCAGATTATGTTTGATTATGTTTTCAACTTACTGAAGTCTAGCATCTGGCCTTAAAAATATGTCCTGATGCTCACATACAGGCCTTTAACTACTACCATTTCAACCAAGTCTACAAACTTGTTTTAATGCATGAGGTACTTTCCAGATTTGGACGGTTCTGGGGCTTCTCTCTGTATTTTCACACATTTGTCAAGGAACAATAATATGTTTGATGGATGCTGGGTGTTAACACATGCTGAGGGAAACTTTCCTCCAGCCAGAGCACTTGGAATCCAGTTGTCATCGTTCTGTTCCTTCTGGATTGATGTTAATTTTCTCTGATGTTGCTGGGGCTAGGAGTGGACTCAACAACTTTCAGTTCATGTGTTCTTCCATGCAGCAAGTGAAGGAAGGAACATTTCTTAATTCAAGAAGTTGTTCTGCCATATCATTCCAGATATGGTTATGAACAATCCTAGGAATTCAACGCTTATTAACTTTTATTTTCCATCTCATTTGGGTAATCGCTTGAAATGTTGAGAAAGAGCAGAAGATGATTGGCAACCCCCAAGGGTAAGAGGGCATGTGTAACTCAATAGCAGATGAGTTTTTATTTATTTTTTCCTGTTTTTATTTCTTTTTTTCGTGTTTTCCTGCATTGTATAACCTGTCCGTGAGAACTTTTAGGCCCATTGGGTTTTTTATGTTTTGCTGCTGGCTCACAGCTTGCTCATGTCCTCTGGCTTACTCTCTTCTGATAAAACATGACTTGTAATTTAGAAGAAAATTATGTAAATTAAGATGTTAAGTTCTCACCAGGGCATTGTAAACTTCAGTTTTAAAGGTCAGCCTAAAGAAAACATAATCTTTTTGATGTTGTGTTTTTCAAGTTATTTCAATTGGCAGGGTGGGCAAGGGAGCACCCTGATGATGATGATAACTAACAGATAGCAGCCTGTGCTGTGCTGAGTAAAAATGGGCAATAAAACATTTCATTGCCACTAGTTTTTCCTCTGAAATTTTAATCTCAGACTAAACCAATTTATCATGGGGCCAAACCAATCAGTTTAGCGCCTGTTTTTATAGGTATATTGCTTTTTGGCACAGAATGTCGTAGTCTGGTCAGCAAGGAGGATGTGACACTTCCAGTCCTACAGCAAAATGTGCTCTCTCAGAGCAATCTCAATGAACAGTTTGTCTGCTGCAAGTTTCATATTGCTGCTGAGGATCAGCCTGGTGCCACCTTTGATACCCACAAAAATGCATTGGTGGTGTGGGGTTGTCTCTCTCTCTGTTGTGTCTTTGCTGGTGGCACTAATCTGTTTTGATACAGCTTTGCTTTTAATAATTCTAGATGTTTTATACTTTTGTATTTAAGGGTCAGAAATTTCTTTGCTGGGACATTAAGGGTTTTTTCAGGTAGCTGGGGTCTCACTTGAAGGCTGTGCGGAATTGTGATTTTTGGATTAAATTGCCTTGAAAGATCATTTCCAACACCACTCTTTGCTGCCTGCCATCTGCTCCGAGGGCTGTTTCTTTTTTCAGCTGTGAAACTCGGCCAATTTGGCCCTTGCTCCCCAGGGTGTTGGGAGGGAGGAACCTCTCCCCAGTCTGCTGCCAGGGGGAATTCCCTGCAACTCCGAGATGCCCCAGAAAGGGGTGAAAGCAGAATGAAGCCTGACAAGGGGCAGTGCCAGGCAGGGCTGTGCTCAGTGAACTCTGCTCATCTCACAGTATCTGTCAGCCCTGGGCTGAGCTGCCTGCCTGAGGAGCTTGGTCTGGTCCTGGGTGTGTGTCACAGGCAGAACTGGAGATTTCTGTGTGCCCCTTTCCCCGCCCTGGCTCTGCCAAGCGAGGTGTGTGACACAGGGGAGAGCAAAGTTTTGAATGCTTGGATCTGGCTGTGGCCTCAATATTGTATCTGTCTTATTCCAGGTCCATGAAAATAAGCTCAGCAAGACCTCCTGGACGAAGTATTTTTCTTCTCACTCAGAAACTTAGTAGATATGAAAATCTACAAGTCCCCAAAATCCCAGAGTTTACTTTTGAGCAGCTCCTCACAGTCTTTGATGCAGAAATAAGGGACTTTTCTAGGTAGGAAAGTTTTTTGTTTGGTTGTGTGTTGTTGTTTTGTTTTTTTTGGATTTTTTTGTCTGACAGAAAAATACTAGAATCTTAAAAATTAACCTGTTATTTACTCTGCTCCTATTAGCTTTCCATGCCTAATTTTGGGTTCAGTGAACAAAGCCAGTCAGCAGTTTTCCCATTGTACAGTGCTGCCATGGAGGACATTCACACTTTTTTCTCCTCATGTGAATGCTACCTGTAGTTCTGCTGACAGTAGATAATGTTACTATGTTATAGGTTAAAAAAAATTATATATACTCTGTATGTATTTGTATTGTGGTATATTGTCAAAAAATATATTTTTATATACATTAATTACATTTTAATATAATATACATTTTAATATAATAGATATTACATTTAAATATAAGATACATATATATATTTAATATAATATAAATTTTAATATAAAATATATATTACATTTTAATACAATATACACATTATATATATTTAAGCTAATATACATAAGCTAAGTTATTCTGCTGAAATCCCCTGAAAACAAAGCACAAAGAATGGTACTGCCAGAAAACGAGAAAAATACTATTGGATACAAAACAGAATATGCACTCTGTTTGATCCTAGAGCTTTGTATATCATACAGTTAAAATTACTTTGTTTTTTACAAAAATTACAAAAACCATTCTTTTACAAATTACAAAAAAAAAAAAAAAAAGAAAGGGAAGAATTTTAAATTAAGAAATTTTCCTAAAGTAAATTTGTATTACTGTAGTAAACCCAGATTTCTTTTGTTTGTATTTTGCCAACCCTCCTCAAGGAAATCGCTCCATGTTGCTGCTCTTATCCTCATTATTTAGAGAAAATAATAATAATAATAATAATAATAATAATAATAATAATAATAATAATAATAATAATAATAATAATAATAATAATATCAACATATAGTTATATATTATATATCATTATATTATATTATATTATATTATATTATATTATATTATATTATATTATATTATATTATATTATATTATATTATATTATATTAATAATATATATAGGTAATAGAGAACCTCTCTAAGGCTTTAAAGGGCAGAAGTTGTTATTAAGTAGTTTTTTTACTACTGTTCACATCTTTGTTTTAAGTCTTATTTTAAGGGAAAAAGAATCCACATTGCTTAAGAAGTGACCCTCATTGTCTCTTGGAGGGATTAGCCTGGTATTATTTTAGCTTTAGACTGCCATAAATAACCTGGAGTTTGGTTATGGCTGCTGCACACAGTGTGCACCTGTGGGCAGTGAAAATACAGGAATTTAGGATCCAGGGCTTTAGGATCACCAGTGAGGCCTGGAGAGCATCCAATATTCTGTTCATGGGAATACATCAAATATCTCGTGGTCAGCAGCACAATTTTCCTCTCCTGATTTCCTTTCCCTCTGCCCCCAGAATGGTTCTGTGCCACGATCAGCCTGGCTATGGTGAATTTGAACAATATATACATTGTTCTTTTACAAAGAACTTCCATGTACAGTTTCTAATTAAATGATTTGAATCATTCCAGTTCAATCAGCCTACATAAACATCAAATATCAAAAAGGAATCTCTGCTCCTGTAGTCCTTTGCTGCCTCCACAGAATGGTTTTCAGCATTATAAATGATGTTTGCTCTCCTGTTACTGCATCTCCAGATAATGAGCAGCTTTATTATAGTTGGAGCATTATCCCAGCATGTATTTGCAAGAAGTATATGACAATGAAATAGCAATTTTTCATTATTTTTCCTTAATATCTTTAGACCATCTATGCCTCTGATAAATATTTCTACTCAGCTTTGTATAGAAATAAATTCCTCTTTTCTAAATTATCCTCAACTGCAGTTTCTTTATATGACTTTTTAAATTTTTTTATCTATTAAAAAGCTGGTTTTAAGGTCATCTCAGTACTTTGCATCAATGCTTTTTCCTCCCTATGTTTGTTAGGAATGCTTGCTATGGACAAAGGAAGGATTATCTATCTAGGGTAATTTTCAGTTTTACTTTAGATCTAATGCAGACTGCTGAAAAGCATTTTATTTCTTTTAATCTATATCTTAGTGATGAAGTTGTAATGACACTTTTAGAAGCATTACTTACTGATCTTGTTTTCAGGTAGACTGTATCATAAAAAGGGGTATTATGAGATATTCAAAAGGATTCTTTTTCTTGCAAGATTTGTCCCATTTTTATTTGAATGTCCCCCTAGCACACAAGGTTCATAACAACTGATTATTTGGTTACACTTGGATTTATGATGTAGTTCCCAGAAGGGAAAAAAAAATCAAAAGCAACCTCTATTTTATCATATTGTTTATTGTTTTCTTCAAAGAGAAAATTTGGCTGATCTGGGGGAGTGAGTGCACCAAAATACTTCCTTAAATAATAATGTCCATTAAATGTCCATTAAATAATAATGTCTTCATCGTTTTCAGGGGTAAGAAAATGAGAATGAGAGAGATGAGTACCAGGGGGATGGGTGTGGGTCTCCTGTTTCTCCTTACTTTTTGACCTATATCCTCTTTCACAGCACATATTAAAGATTAAACCAGTTCTGGTTTAATTGTTTCCCTTCTACTTCTTTGTTATGTTTGTGTTGGTGATTGCCAGGCTGAGGATTCACATGAAATGAACTCTCCCATTTCAATTTTGGTCTCATCTAAAAATAGAGATTCCATATCAGAAGAGTGTAATAGAAGATAATGAGATGATACCTAGAAAGGAAATATCAAGCAGCAAGAGAAAGACCAGAAAAAAATTCGTGTGGCACTCAACACTAATTTTGAGGAAATGAAGACATTGCCCTCTAACACCTTTGCAGTTCAGATCCAGCTGTTTGCTGCTGCATCCTAATCCTTTTTGCTCTGTAGGTTTCTGGAATGACGGAATTTTCAGTTAATGGGTTTTTAGCGAGTTTATTCTCAGAATTGTCAATGTCCCTGTCAGAAATGTCATGATCCCAGATTAGATGTGAGGAACATTGCCTCAGTGACCAGAACAGGTTCATGTGGCTGCCTCTTGTTCCACACAGGGAAAGAGGCATTGGCAAGCTGGGCAGCATAGAAAATGCACGTGCAATAGGTCTGTTTTCTTTCTAATTTAAGAAAGTTAAGATTTGTGTCATTATTGCAGGTCTTTTCAGGCAGTTTGAACTGCAAGAAGTACATATCTCGTGTTTATTTGTGATAGTTTTCCATATTTTTTATGGAAAATTACTTGTAATGTTTGGATAGTTATATATATAATATATCTATATCTACTATATATGCTATAAGATACTGTTAATGTTTGGATAATTCTCAAGTGCAAAGGTAATTTGCTGTTATCTTTTCTCCTCAAGTACATGTTAAACGTGGCCTTGCACAAATCCTGGTACATTAAATGTAATTGGCAGTATTATTGGTATTTGCAGGTATGCACTGATTCAAAGGATTGCCTTATAATGAGCAATTTTTCACTTAATCATCCTTTTTCCTCTGCCAGCGTGGCCCAAGTTAACTCCACTGATTGCAAAATGGGAATCTGAACATAGATTTTTATTGCCAGTGATGTCAGAATTCATATGAAAGAATTAATATGAAGCCTTTAATGTACCAACTGGAAATATATAGTGCAGTGAAAGCAACCTGTTTACACGGTGCTCTTGGTATTGAGAAAAATCTGTTCTGCTTCACAACTCCTTATTGTATTATGTGGGACCCAGGAGAGTTTGATGCCATTAGCAAGTATAGGAATGAATGCAGGAACGTTTCAACAGATGTCAGAATCGTGCACTGTTTTGTATTTCTGCTGTTTTCAAATATTTTTTTTTTAACAACACCTTTGTCCTGCCAGGAGGAGAAAAAGCCCAATGTTTTTTGTGTGGGTGTACAGTGTTCACCTACAAGTGACAAGGCAGCCTTGTCCTTCCATGGTGCACCCCGCACGAGCAGAGAAACTGAGGTTTATGAAGCCACAAAGTGAAATAGGAATATATTTCTGTTGCTCTGTGGCAGCTGCAGTGACACAAAAGTTGTTAAAAACAGCAGCACAAAGCCTGGATTTAAAACTCCCAACAGGTGGAACAGATCTTATTGCATTTGCCAACATATCTCAAGGCTGTCCACCTACTGTAAAGAAAATCCTTTTGTTGCTATTTTCAAACAGAGCATAATTTGCTAAGGAGTTAATGATATAAGAAAAATCAGTAGTTACTAAACAGGAAAAAGCTCTAATTGTGTGGCAGCTGTAAGTGAAGAAAGGAAATAATGTTAAAAAAAGGTAGAATAACTTGGTATGTATATGGGTAATATTGTGAGCCTTGAATGGGGCATATAAAGCATTTAACTAATCAATAATTTCCAAATTTCCCAAAGCGCATGCTTTGCTTGCTTCAGTCCACATTATAATAATAAAAGTGTCATAATAGTTGTATTTTTGTTTAATTTCAAATGATGGCTGTTAGCAGAATTATCTTAAATCAGAATTTTGGAGATGTTGAACTGATGTTTTATGAGTCATGAACCTGATTTTTTTTTTTTTTTACAAGGAGAAAGATATTCTATATCAGAAGAGTCTAATGGAAGATAATAAGATGATAGATAGAAAGGAAATACCAAGCAGCAAGAGAAGGTTTATATTTTATAAGCACCTAATTATAAGTTGATCTTTTTATGAAGCTGTATTTTGTCTGTAAATTAATGTTAGAAAAAGTTATTGCCTATGCCTTAAAGAAAGATTTTTGGATTCTTTTGAGGATTGTTCTAAGCACAATTTTTTTTTGTGCCTAGAATTGAAAATAGCTTTGATTATAAAGTGTATTTTTATTATCTTTTTACTTTCTGTCACTGGATTGTCTGGCTTTTGCCTGTGCTGATTAACAGAACTCTCCAAGGTTTATGTTAACCCAGAATTTTGATTACAGAATATAAACTTATGGACTTCAGAGAGTGAAGTAAGGCTGTAGAGTTGATTGAATGGTTTGATAATGAAATGGTACATTGCTCCAACATCCTGTCCCTTTCCCCTTGCTGTGTGTGCCCATTTCCTTGAGGAGCTGTGAGCACTTTTGTTGCCCACTGCAGAACACCTCGAGGTAGCCTCCATCATTTATATTGCATTATCTCTCTTTTCAGACTGCTTTTTAATTTTTATGTTTGCCTAAGGCCTTGCTCTGTATTTTGGCTTTTTCATCCTTTTTGGCTTTTTCATCCTCTTGCTCCAGAGCAAAAGGTAGAGATCTGAAATGAATTGCAATGGTCAATATTTCTTTATTCCCTCAATAATTCTTTACAGAACTCTGAAAACTGAAAAACTGACTCCCAAAGGCGACGGAAACTTGTAATTTCGTTTTGCTCGACGTGAAGTTCTATAATCCTTCAGCACATTACCTGGTTCTCCTGTGGCATTAGGGTATTAGTACTAATGGAAAGACATAGTTATTACAAACAATTCCAAATTTCATGGTGTGGATCTTAATAGCAGAAAGGGATTTTCTCTTGATTAAAAAGAAAAATGGGTGGCGAAATAAGGAAGGAATGCTTGTTACATAGGATGATCCCCTGGAGGCTTAATTACTGAAAAAACAAATAGGAGGTAAATGTTCAAGATGTTTGCAGGTTAAACATTCCATGAGTATCTTTTAAATAAGAGTATCTGCAACCTTGGAGCAGCTAATTGCTCAAGAATCCCAGCCATTTGTGCTGCCTCATTTTCCCCTGGGATCGACACTCACAACAGGATAATTCTTACCCTGATGTAAGTGTCACAGTAGGAACTCAGTGTAATTTGCTGATATGATATCAAAAATAGCATTAAGGTGATTACATTTTGCGCTTGTAATGTTTCACAGGCAACAATATAACTGAAAAGTACTCTTTTTTACTTTTTTTTTTTTTTTTTTGCTTATAGTAACCTGGCTATTCCAGAACCACAGTTTTCTACTCTTTTTCCTTCTAAGGTTAGCAGTGAAGTTACTCAAAAGTTTTGGGGCTTTTTTAGCATTTCCAACACAGAATTGTATCCAATAACCAGAGCTGAAGAACAAAGTAAAGTATGTATTACACTCTTTGACATGGGAAATGTTCTATAGCCTAAGATGATCCATTGTGGGATCTTCAGTACTCTCCCACTGCAGTTTAATTTAAACTCTTTGTTCCTCTCATTTTCTGGAGGAAAAGGAAAACAAGTGGATTGTTTTATTGTTGTCACTTGGATGTGTTCCAGTAGATTAAATTGAACCTTTGTGTTGAAAAATTTAATTCCCTGTCACACTAACCTTTACTTGTGAATTGTGAAACCTAGGTAAGGAAGATCAGCATTTGCAGCTCTTCAGTGGTAAAGTGACTACAGCAAGAAAACCAGGCCTCAGTTTGCTGGAAATTGCCATGGAGATCTGGATTTAAACTGACCTCCTCCTGAATCTACCTCAGGTGACAGAATGACCTAGGTGCCACTCACTTGGGTCACCAGGGACAAAGGAAATGGATTTAATTATGATTTAGACCCAGCTCAATTATGATTTAGACGCAGAGGTTTTGCAAAGCTTTGTAGTAAGTTGATGGTGGTTCCTTCACATCTTGTATCAGTTTCTGGGAAATGCCCAAGTCCTGGGAAGCACATCTTTATTTACTTGTGATGTCGTATTTAGATGGTGCCTATCATCTTATTTAGGCATTTTAGATTTACAACTTTGGTTCATTAAATCCTAGTCCAAACACGTTACCCAGAGCTGACAAACATGGGGGAAACCGAGTTTAAGCTTTTGTAACTACAAAAGACAAGTCGAAGCACTGGTGGCAGCTTCCAAACCAGCGTAACTGGTTTGTAACTTTTCCAACCTGGTGTAACTGGGATGGAGGTTGGCCTACATGGAAAGCTGCTCTAGAACCAGCTGTGGCTTGGCTCTGCTTCATCCACACCTCCAGGTCTTGCAGGAAAAACAAAACCAAACCCAAACTATTTGTCTACCTGGCTTTGAGGGGCTGCCTGACCAGGCTGCCCATGGGTGACTGATTCCTGCCAAATCTGGTCATGAAAATGTGTAGAGGAGCCAAGCTGGACTGGTAATTTATCTTTGCAGCTGCTAGAGTTTCAATATACAGAAACAACCATTTAAAGAGAGATTGTTCTTCAATAAAAAAGGCACTCTGGGCATCTCAAAATGAAAGCCTGGAAATGAAGGTGAATTCAGATGATGTGTTTGAGAGCTCTCCTGCAATGGGCTAAATCACACAGAGAAAAAAAAGAAAAATAAAGAAAGGCACATTGAAATATAATTTTATTTTGCTATTGAACAGTGCTAGAGACCCTTTTTGTAGATAGACAAATGCTTGTCATTACTTTATGCTCAAAGGCAACATTGAAAGTGACCTGGAACAGGCAGGAACTGACTTTTTTCTACTAATATGATATGAAAGTTTTATCGTATTAGGAATTTTCTGTCATGGTGGATTAGTATCAGGTCATATTAATGTTCCTTTTTACTAACTTACAATGAAATGTGCTAACGTGACTACACTTCACTATCACAAGAGAAAAAATGCAGAATGATTTTATATTAATGTGATACCATAGAAAGATTTCAATACCTCTGTCCCATGGCGAGTAGGAAGAAGTTAAAAATAAAATAAAATATAATGGCTTGGGACAAGGAGTTTGTGGGATTTTTCTTCCAAGGATGAGAATCCTTCCCTCACCCTCCCTGCCCCCAACATCATGTCTATATTTGTTAAATGGTTTCTGGATTTTTGAAGTGATTAATTTTGAAGCAGTTTGGGCTTGATTTCATAATTATGGTTGCTCTCCCATTTCTAACTAAAAGTCATTTGGAGCAGCAAATACTGAATACCTATAAAAACAACCCAGGATGCTTCAGGCTGACCATCCCTTTACTTTCAACAAAGCAAGTGTTGACTTCTCAAAATGTTAATCTAGAAGCCAAATTAAAAAAAAAAAAAAAAAATAAAAAAGAGAAGATGGGGGGGGGGAAATAAGGGGGAGGAGGGAGGAGGGAAAAAAGCAAAAGGAAAAAGAAAAGCCATCATATTGTGTCCATGCTCCATTATGCACTGAATGCTGTGGCCAGAAATAATTAACAGGCACAAAGGGTGGCAGTTAGTCATTTGGCTGTATGACTGTACCTGCAAGGTTTCTTTCATCTGGAGCCAAAATCTGATAAAAATGGATAATGTTTGAAATGTTCTGTCTTATCTAAATTATGACCAGAAAAAGCCTGGGTTTAATCTTGGCTCCCAACTTTTACAGGCCAAAGCCGACGAGTTTGGCTCCTAGACTGAAACTCAAGTCATCTCTAATTCTGAAAATCTGTAATGTGGTTTTCAACTTTTCCTTTTTGATGCAGCTAATATTCCCTAAAAGCTTTGGTCTCAAATAAAAGGGATCAAAACCTGTCAAAAACCTTTAAGAGGTGATAAATTAAAACAGAGTTATTTTTAAAAGGGCAGCATTGCTTCATTGGGTGGCATGCATGAAGAAGAGTGGGTTCCCTGCTGGAAGGTGATGAAACACATTTACACCAGCTCAGAGGATTTGAAAACATTCTTCTTGCTGCAGGTACAGCCCTTTGCTTCAGGCCCTGGGCTCGTAAGGGGAGGAGAAGAGACCCTATCATGTTCCTATTTCCTGTGAGAGGAGAACAGTTGTATTTTCCAGTTGTTATTTTAAGGAATAGCAGTGATTGGTCTGGAGCCCCTTGTCCTTTTCCTGTTTTTGGGGTTTTTTTTCTGAGTTGCTCACCCTGGTGCTGTCCCCATGAGGCTCAGCAGCTTCCCATCAGAATGGCCTCAATTAAAACAGCAGCACCACTATCTGTAAATGACTGCTTTCCATCATTTATGTTGTGTTAAAGGGGAAGGGTCTGGAACCCCTTGTCCTTTTCCTGTTTTTGGGGTTTTTTTCTGAGTTGCTCACCCTGGTGCTGTCCCTGTGAGGCTCAGCAGCTTCCCATCAGAATGGCCTCAATTAAAACAGCAGCATCACTATCTGTAGATGATTGCTTTCCATCATTTATATTGTGTTATCTCTCTCTTCAGACTGCTTTTTAATTTTTATGTTTGCAATTATAAGTGATTTAAAGGAAAATTCATTGCACAACCTGTCCAGAGTCATTAAATTCACCTAGGTTGAATAACCTGACACTCACCTGGAAATAACCACATCAGGGACATTATCTTACTGAATTTTCAGCCAACTTAGAAGTATAGTCCTTATCTCTTCTTCCTTTTTCTCTTCCCTCTCAAGTATAGTGGTGGGGGAACATTTTTAATTCACAAGAGATAATTAGCCAAGTCTGAAAGGTGTGCACTAATTACAGAACGCTCTATATCTCCTGTAGCTGATTGCAGCACAGGTTTCTGAAGAGTAGGTATGATTTTTTCCAAACGCTGTTCAGCAATTTGAAATGTTATTAGGGGATTAACTTTCCATATGAAAAGCTAAACTAATACTTATTATACAGATTATAGCAGCAAGTGGCCTGCAAGCTGTTGAGGCCATTATTTTGCAGGCTGCCATCCCTGCCAAGGGCTGAGGAGGGTGCAGGAGAACCATCCCCATTCCCAGGGGAATGTGCAGAGCAGCATCCTCTGCTGCTCCCCATCCTTCCAGCCAGCCAGGCTGATGTAGGAACGTGGCTCTGAAATGGAGAGGCAGAGGAGGAAAGGTGTGAGCATTGTTTGTGCAAATCAATCAAACTCTGCTGACCTTCTCGAGTTACTAAGACCAATCTTTGGGGAAAGGCTATTAAATGTTCACTGCATTGAGAAAACTGAGCAGCACAACTTTAGGTATCGATTTCAGCTTGCTGGACACGGGGTGAAGTCAGTTTCTGCATCAGTATTTTTAAACCCCATTAAACAGCATGTTGTGATTTACTGTTGATGGTGGTAGGTAGAAGCTGTTGCTGATTCTTCTTCTCTCCTCCTCAGTTTTTATGCTCTTATAGGATCACATATTCTCTCTTTGGGTGACCTCTGATATTTGTCCAGCTCATGGGAAATCTAACTGGATCTCTCCAAGCTAAAAGCACGAAGCTGAAGCTTGTAGCTCCAGTAAAAACCTCCCGTTCCCTATGAACAAGGCAAACCAGACCTACTTTTAAATGGAGGGCGTGCAGCTGTGACCATGGAGAATGGAGGATGGGGAGCAGGAGAAGGAAGAAGCTCTTTGATTTCTCTGCTGAATAAGTCAGCACTTAAGTGTAGGGCTCACACTGGGGCTGTAAAATGCACACTAACCAGTGGATGGAAAATACCTTGTGCTTCTAGGGGAAATGAAACCTGGTTTTGGGAGAGAAAGGGATAAATGATAAAATTTGCTCATCTTTTTAAATCTGTACGCTGGTTTAGTGTTAAATTCCAAAACCACTTGTCCACCACCACCTCCCACAAAAAAGAAAACAACCCTGCTATTGTTTTAAAAAGAACTTATTGTAATGTAAAATTGTACTAATTGTATCCTGTTATTCACACTGAGTTGTATTCTTTGTTTTGCAAAGTACTTGGTGAACTCTTGGTTAATGATTTAAAACAGATTTCATTGCGACTTTTTTCTCTGCCTTTTTCTCTTCATTTTGCATTCTTTGATAGATCAACCAGCAGAGTTCTTCCTAAAAGGACTTGCATATTCTCTTTAACAAATGTCCAAATTATTTATTAAAAACCAAATTATCTATTCTTACATCTGCCTACCTTATTAATCAATGCTTCCTTTGCTTTGCTTTTCAGTGGTTTTCTGTTTGTAGAATTATAGCTTCAGCCCCTCTGTTTGTGCTGATTTATGATTGAATAGCTTATTGAATGCACTTTGTCCACATTTCTGGAATACATTTGCTGCTCTAAATTTTTTAATGCATTTAGCTTCCGATATGAAACTTGGGGAAATGGTTCTGAACATCTCCACATCAGGTTCCCATTGCATCCCTTTGTCTATCCTAGCAGGAATATCCTCTGAGATTTCGTCCTGCAGGCATCTCTGAAACCCCTAATTGAACCACCAGTGTGCTTGTTTAAAGTGTTTCCCTCGCCTGGCTTTCTAAAATGATTTTTAAGCTTTCCCTACACACGTTTTCATCCTCCCCAGCCTTTTCCTTAACTAATGGCATTATGATGGTCTCCTGCCTTCAGGGATCTCTCTTGAACTACATGAACTCCTGAAGTGTCAGTGAGGACTTCTCTCACTTTCTCTTCCCACTTTTATTTCTCTCTTGGATGTCTGATGCTCAGCTGTGCATCCTTTGGCAGGAGAAGAACGGGGTGGAAGTCACTGCTTTGCTCCCCTGCATGGGCTACCACTGAGCCAATAGGGAAACTGCATTGTACAAGGGAAAACTTGGCATTGATGCCATTAACAGTGCATCAAACACTGAGTTCTTTTGGCTTTTTATATCAGGATATGCCCACATGGCCCTTGCATCCTTAATTGTCTAACCAGAGTTAGAAAGCTCAGACTGAAGTGCCAGTGAAGCTTTCAGGTTCAGTGTAAAGTCTCTCTGCTTCAGAGTAAAGTCAGAGATCTGGGAAGCCTCGTGGGGAAGATTAAGGAAGATCTATAGAACACCCCAGTATGATTTTTAACAATTTTAAGTTGTTTCTCCTAGCAGCTTACTTTGATTTAGTAAAAGCAAGCAAAACCCCAATTCTGTCATAGGTTTTTTACCTAAGATCGGCCACCATGGATGATCCAACCCACCAACTCCACCTTTGCAGTTTTCATTGTTATGACAGGGTGAGAAAGCCACTTTGCCCCTGCTGCAAAGCACCAGTGTTCAGGTAGGAGGCATCAGATACAGTCATATCTCGGAACAGTTCAATTAAGGCAAATTAATTCTTTAGCTATTCCAAGTAGTCACTGGATTTTAGTTTGATGCTTTCCACTCTCATTCTGGTAAGTGAATTCTTAAATCTTTGGGTTTGACCCAACTTAAAAACAAAAAAATTAAAAAACCCAAACCAGGAAAAAAACTTCACACTAAGAGATTTTGACTGTCTGATTCACTTTTGGTTTTGTTTCATTTGGTTCAGCCTTTTTGTTTTAATACTTGATCAAATCTTTCACTTCTAATATTCTATGGATGGGTTCAAAAGCAGTTTTGTTTGTCTTACATATTGTTCCATATATCTGTCTTGAGCTATGCTGGCTTCTCTTGTCATTTTGACACTGATTTACTGCAATGAACTTATACTTTAAACTGTTACTGTTCTTTAAATGCCTTCCATTCCACATTAACATTTCTCAGCAATGGTTAGTTCTAATTAGGTTTTTATATCCAGCCTGTTTGCAAATCTAGCCCAATATATTTTGAAAACAAACTTACTGAAGAGTATCAGACATTTGAAGAAAATAAGTGATCAAGTGGCTTTGCTGCTGGTAGTTCATCTATGTTCTGTGTGTGCTTGTAGCCAGTTATATAAATCATTTATATATAGGCATTTAACTCCTAAAGGAAAAAATTAACTCTATTGAAAGATCTGCTGCAGAAACTCATTTTTCCAATCACCTGTGGCAAACAGAGATTCAAAGGCCCTGGCTCTGTGTGAGGGATGCTCAGCAATAATAAAACCACCCCTGACTTATCAACACTGACCCCAGCAGAAATCCAAAGCACAGACCTATGACAGCTATTATGAATAAAAAAAATCATTCCATCCCAGTTAAAACCAGCACACATTCCTGTTGGCATGCTTTGATGGCTTTCTACCTGCCCACAAGTATGAGTGTGCCAGGGTTTGTCTGGATCTTAAACAGGTGTTCAGTTTTTCTAGAGACAGTGGAGAGATAGAGCTGTACCAATAAAAATATATATTTTGTGTGTGTCTATATATTTATTTATTTATTTATTTATTTATTTATTTATTTTTATATAAAAATTATATAAAATATAATTTTATATATAAAAATGTTATATATAACATCATATATTATAATATATATATTATATACTATATGTATAATACATATAATATATAATAGAAAATGATATAATTATATAAATATTATATATGTTATATAATTATATAATTATATTTATTGTTTTATTTATTCAATAATTTAGTATTATAATTTATTTAGTAATTTTTTTATTTTATTTATAATTATTTTTATATAATTATATTGTTTAATACAAAATAATTTTATATATGTAATATATTTATATATATATAATTTTCAGTGAAAGAAATCTGCTTATTTTTTAACATTTTTGTACTGTTTTAAACCAAACAGCTGAATAATTTGCTTCTTCATGTCTTTCGTGTGCTGCTGCACAGACATCCATTGCATGTCCTCTACAGCAGCAAGAAAAAACCTGTGCAGAGATGTTCTATTCAGTGTTAGTTGTTTTTTTATCCTAGGAGAACTGTTTGCAGACAAATTTATTTTAAATTTGTTTTAAATAGTGCCCCTGGATGTAAATGAGCATAGGTGCATTGAAAGGGAGAGAGAAAATATCATTTTTAGAACCATAAAATTAATGTGAGCTGATGGTTGATGCATTTGTGGTGTGCCATTCTGATCTGTGTGATTATTTTCTCTCTCCCTTGTATGCTATTTCTTCATGGTTTGGCGCTCTTGAGGTATGAATTTTAGTCAAATGAGGACAAAACTGGTTGTTTTATTACCGGTATTACTGTAATTCTTAGGAATCCAAGTCATGAGGCACGATTTCCCTGCCCTAACCACTGCAGCAGTGCTGGTCCAGAAGAGATTGCTGAGGAAACGACAGCACCAGGAGAAGGGAGGCAGAGGAGGGATCCACAGCCTGAGTTCAGCGCCCTGCATGGGACTGAGGAAGTTTTTTCTCTCTCTGCACTGTCAATTGTTCTCTTAGGTCTTCATTTCTTGCTCTCTGTTAGTGCTGCTGATGGAGGAAACAAAATTAATGTGCAGCTGGGCAGTTAGATCCCTCAAAGCTGTGGCTGAGGAGAGCATTGGGAGCTAACTAGAAATTCAGAAAACCCTCTGAAATATGAGGAGCAGCACGGGAGCATAGTCACGTTTTTTGGCTTCTATTTGGCCTTTAAAAAAATAATTTAGTTGAGCAAGAGTAATAAAACTTTCAGCAGTGGGTGAGAGATCAAGAGATGAAGAGAGCAAGAAATGAAGACCTAAGAGAACATCTTGGGGTCTGTGAGGATTTTTGGAAGTGAAGATGTGTCCTGTGGAATTGGATGGATTGGAGGGAGTGAAGTGGATTGTCGCTCTGCTTTGCAGTGCTGCTGGGAACTGTGCATTCAGGGGAAAAAATAAACACTGTAGTAATAAAGTTATAAATGATGAGGGACAGCCTGGCTAAAAGGCTCAGCTGTGAGGTCTTGTATGAAAACAACCTGCAAGGCTTCAAAGATTGCATTCCAGACTCTGGGTTTGGATGGGTGTTTAAGAGAAGTGCAAGCACAGCTTGATGAAAGAAGGTAAACCTTGACTGAGCAAATTTTACAGTAAATTTGGCATTCATTTTGGTTTTAATGCTACTCAGATGTTTTAAGGGGAGCAAAGCACCAAAAGCCAAGCAGATTTCATCTATGCTTGATTTCCAAGTTTGATTGGAGAGCAGGGGACAGGGAAAACTCCTCTCCCCTCACAGAACTATTGCTGTCTGTCCATCTCTGTGCCTGCCTGCTCTATCCCAAGCCAATTTCATAACACTTAGGCGCCCTTTAACTGTGGGTTTTGGCTTGTTCCCTACACACCAGCAGCTCAGGGAGACACAAGGATGACACATGAGTGAGAACAGCCTTGAGAAAAGAGGATTTTTTGGAAAAAAGAGCTGTGACAATCTCAGCGAGAGAACTGCCTTGTTCCATTCCTCTGTGTTGTACCAAGGTACCAAAGAAATGCTTGACACAACTGCCACGTTACCTTTGCTCCCAAACAGCCTGCAGGACGTGGAATTTGGGCAAAGCACTCAGATTAAAGAAGCAAGCAGGGCTCCAGGCTGCTTCTTGAGCTGCTGTGAGAGTTTTGTGCTTTCCTCATTCCTGTGCATTGCAGCTGTGAGAAACGGGAGCGACTCCTTGTCCCACTGCTGAGCTCTGGGAGTCTCTAGGCAGAAAAAAAACCAAACCCCTAAAAAATGAAAAAAAACCACAAAAAAAACCAAACAAAAAATTCCCTCCAAACAAAACAAAAAAAACCCAAACTCCCAAAAAAACAAAACAAAAACGAAACAAAAAAAAAAATCACAAAACCAACAAAACAAACCACCCCAAAAAGCAAACAAAAAAACACCAAAACAAAAACACAAAAAACCCAAGCTCCCAAAAAAACCCCAACAAAACCAAAAACAAAACAAAAACAAAACCACAAAACCAACAAAACAACCGCTCCAAAAACAAACAAAAAACTCCAAAACAAAAAAAACCAAACTCTCAACAAAACCCAACAAAACCAAAAACAAAACAAAAAACCAAACCCACAAAACAAAGAAAACAACAGCAACCACAAAAACCGCCCCAGAAAACAAACAAAAAACCCCCCAAAATCCCCCCAAACCCCCCCCCCCCCAAAAAAAAAAAGAACCCAAACCCCAAAAAACAACAACAACAACAACAGGCTGTCTGGGTTTGTTGTGGGTTTCACCAGGAGCAGGGAGGGATGGTGCAGAAGGTACAGCAGATGTGAGGCTTTGCTTGCCTCCACAAGCCTGTCCCAGCTGGCAATGATGTTGTCCCCTTGACTTAAAACTTTGCTCACAGTGTGTAATCTTTTCCCATCACACATAATTTTTAATTTTGTTTTAAAGTACGTGTTTGGAAGTAGTGTAACCCTGTCTACAAAGCACATGTGAAATTTCAGCATGCAAGTGAGTGTAAAGCATTTGATTTGATGCTGTTCAAAGCAATGCCTGCTAACAGCATGGCATACAGGTAGAGAAAGTATAAAAATATGGTGTAATGCAGTGGAATGAAAAAGTATTTTTCCAGTTCTATTCTGAGAATGCAGCAAAAATAGCCTGATGTCAAATGCTATTTGATATCACTTCTTAATGTGTCTGATACACTTATTCTTTATGTGAGCCCACTGCTATGTTACTTATGCTGCAAAAATACCTATATATTTATTTTTTTGTTTGGCTCTAAGTGTACCAAATTAGTTTCTTGGTTTCATTCTCACCTCCTCATGGTTTTTGCATTGATGAATTAATGGCATTCCTACCTTTGTGTTGTAGAAGAGAATTTGAACTTAACAGCTCCACGTACTGGTTAGAAAATCTTGTGTCTCTGCAGGGGAATGAATTCCTGCAGTTTCACTCCTGGCCAAACTGAGGGAAGGTGGCTGCAAGGAATTGCAGCACTGGCATGTCTGCTCTGACACCAATGCTGGACAAGAAGTAGAAGTAAAAAAGCAACAAAAAGCTTCTCTGTAAACACTGGCAGACCCAGCAGTGGTGAGAGGTTGGATTTTATTCTAATGTTAAAGCAAGGAATGGTAATATTAAAGCAAGCAGATAAATGGGAGAAACAGGTATTAAACATATATTGCATATTTTAATTGCATGTTGCATGTATTGCATCTATATGCGTATATTGCATATTGCCCATTTTAATTGCATCTATTAAAATGGAGCAGCATTTTTAGCTAAATTAGTTGGTCTGTACACCCTGGCAGGACTGTGCTGCTGTGTTGACTGTAACCTTTAGGCACAGCTTGGGTTGCAGGCCTGAGCTCTGTGCTGACCACACTGTCTCCATCACTGACTGATTCTGACAGTTTATGTCCTATTGCATATTGCATGCATATACATATATTGCATATTTTAATTGCATGTTGCATATATTGCATAGATAAACATATATTGCACTTTTTAATTGGACGTTGCATATATTGCATAGATAAACATATATTGCATATTGCCCATTTTAATTGCATCTATTAAAATTGAACAGCATTTTTAGCTAAGTGAGTCGGTCTGTACACCCTGGCAGGACCAACCAGGTGCTGATAATAACCACACTGTCTCCCTCACTGACCTATTTTGACAGTTTATGTCCTGTTGCATGTATTGCATAGATCTGTATATACTGCATATTTTAATTGCATGTTGCATATATTGCATATTGCATAGATGAACATATATTGCATATTTTAATTGCGTGTTGCATATATTGCATATATAAGCATATATTACATATTGCCTATTTTAATTGCATCTATTAATATTAAACAGCGTTTTTAGCTAAGTTGATTGGTCTGTACACCCGGGCAGGCCTGTGCTGCTGTGCTGTCTGTAACCTTTAAGCACAGCTTGGGTTGTAGACCTCAGCTCTGTGCTGACCACACTGTCTCCATCACTGACTGATTTTGACAGTTTATGTCCTGTTGCATATATTGCATATTGCATATATATACATATATTGCATATTTTAATTTCATGTTGCATATATTGCATAGATAAACATATACTGCATATTTTAATTGCATGTTGCATATATTGCATATTGTATAGATAAACATATATTGCATATTTTAATTGCACATTGCGTGTATTGCATATATAAGCATATATTACATATTGCCTATTTTAATTGCATCTATTAAAATTAAACAGCGTTTTTAGCTAAGTTGGTTGGTCTGTACACCCTGGCAGGCCTGAGCTCTGTGCTGACAATACCCACACTGTCTCTCTCACTGACTGATTTTGACAGCTTATGTCCGGTCACTTTCAGTGGTTTGCAAAGCTGACATTTCCCTTTAGTGAACCTGAAACTCCTTTCTGCTGTCTTGCCCAGATATTTTGAACGTACCAGGCACTAGTGAAAAGCAGGGAAAAGAGGGCTCCTTTCTCACTGAACCTGGGGAGGGATGGAAGGAGCTGGAGTATAAAAAAAACCTGGGCCCCAGATTAGTGTAGTTGTGGTCAGAGGTTTATTTCTATTAATTTGTCATGCTATAAATGCCACACTACTCTTCTGTTCTGTAGCAGATATTCTCCTGCTCTTACAATATTTTCCTTCCTCGTGGTAAAGTGTATCTGATTGAGCCAATTTATACTGACAGCTTTCCTAAGTTAACTTCTCTGTGAATTCCCAGTTCATTTAATATATTTTCCTCATGCTTCCCACATTTGAGTTACCTTTGTTCTGTGTCTGAAGGATAGGAAGCTGATAGTTATTTTATATTTATATTTCAAGGCTGCTTAATGTTTAATGGGGCTGAATATGTTGTAAAAAGCTTCAGAACACTCGGGCTGGTTAATATTTCATGTCGATCTACAGAGACAACTATATTGATCTTTTAAGCATCTGCTAAACAAGACAAGGAATAAATTAGATTTTGGTCAGTTTGATTTGGCTGGTGAGTTAAATAGCTTTTAGAGCATTATCACCTTTTAAAATGTTTTGTTTCCAGTTGAATAAAGTAGATTTTGAGGGCAGTATTTCATGTCATTTCTCATTGCTCTTCATCCTGCCTGTTTCATTTCAGCTGTGTTTGTGTGTGTTAGGAGGGATGCAGGATATAAAGAGGGGATGTTTGAACTGGCTGCTTTATGCACCCACAATTAGACCTTCCAAAGCCACAGTGGAAGGGCCCTACTTGTCCCTGTTGACTGCATTTTGGACACAGGTTCCCACTATTAAACCAATGTTTATTTGCATCACAGTTACATGCTTAGAAAATTCTCTGCAAAGCTGGACGATGAATACAGTCTGATCCAGGGGAAAACCTGCTTTATCCCCAAGCTCCTTATCCTAAAGGACCTGTTTTAACATCTCGGGTGCAAGTTTACTTTTTACCAGCTTTGGGGGTAACAAGAGCAGAAAATGGATTTCCTTGCAAGAAGAGGAGAAATAAATTATCCATTCAGATGTTTAGAGAATTGTCCTGTACACCTCCTGCAAGGGGATAACAAGGTTTTACAAAGGTCCTTTTAGACTGAAATAATTTCATAACAGGTTTGTGATGATTGAAAATTTCCAAACTCCATGCTCAGAAGATGCAGCACGTGTAGAGCTGATCTAAACCAGAAATTTTTATTAAGAAGCTGAGCTGGCAGCCTTGGCACAGAGCCATGGGGTTGGAATGTTAGCTCCAGAATAGGTCATGCAGCTTACCCTATAGAAAGACCCATGCAGGAAACATTTGGCAGTTTGACTAAACTCAAGTGTAAATTATTGCATTTAATGTCTCCATGCAAACTCTCTAGCCTGCAAGTATAAAAATACTTTTCTGGTACAGAGCTAAATTTTAAATTATCTTGTAGTAAACTAAATATTCCAACTCAGTATAACCCTAAGTAAATCTGTTTCAGGTTAGATATATTAATGTTTATAAGTATATATGGGAATTATGGAATCACACTTTTTTAGTCCCTTGCATTTGTGGAGTTTTTTAATTGATGGTTTAACTATAGTTTGCTGTATCCAGTTTGGAACAGATGTAATAGCTGGGAAAACTTCATTTCTTTGGCAGAAAACAATTAAAAGTTATCAGTTATCAGTGACTTGGGGAGCTCTGGGGGTTCCTGAAATGTTACACCTGTACTATTAACTGAATTCAAAATCTAAGGACAAAGATAAAAGGCATAAAATTGATGCAAAATCTGTTAAACTAAGAGCAGGAATGAAGAGAAGGATACCTCTAGGATACCTCTCCAGCAATTTTTAATTCATTCCCGCTGGAATTTCCTTGTGAATTCACTCTTTAAAAAAGACGCTCCCTATGATTTTAAAATGTCTCACCTACGTGTTACCCTGTAAAGATTTCAGGGAGCTTTAGCCATCTAAAATCTGTTCCACTTGTCGTTTGATGGGTTCTCAAGTGGCCTTCCTTCCTTTTGTGTCCCAGCAACCTGTGTGAAGCAGTGAAAGCCATATTTAAGTTTAAAGATGGAGGGGGCATTAGGAGTGATTTGGGGGAATTTCTCTGACCTGTCCATCTCATCAATACTGTGTTCTGTATGTCTCTGTTATCTTACAGTTGATCTAATGATCAAAGCTCATCCCCACTTTTATTTCTTCCTGAGACATTAAATTCTCTGACTTCTATCCAAACAGGAGGTATGTCCTGAGAAGCCCTGAGAACATCAGGCTCCTGGGAGCTCAGTAATTCCTTCAAGGTACATTTTTAAAAGCTATACTAATGTTTCATCTTCAGTGCTCCCATTGGTCCTTTTTAAAAGCTGTCAGGCTCTTCCCATATAAAGAAAATATTTTCTACACATCTCAATGCATATCTAAATTCTTGTTGATAAGATGGAACATTTCTAATGTAGGGGTCCCCCTTAATTAGCACTCAGATTCTAATAGTACTCATTCTAATTAGCACTGAGATTCAGGATCCTGCCATGACTTGTTCTATTCAGCTGTTCTGGAATTTCTGGTATGTGCTAATTTCAGACCACAAATGTGGCCAACATTACAAATGAGGCCAACTAAGAAACATTTAAAAACACTACAACTTCAGAAGTTAGCCAGCCAGATCATATCTGGACCCTTTATGATGATGAAACAAATTCTTCCACAGGGAAAACAGCTAATGTGCAGTATATGAAGGTGAGCTCTGCTGCCCTGAGCCAATACTTGTGCTGAGGATGGCCATCCCTTAATTGTCAATAGGAATAGTAATTATCAATAGGATACAATAGGATCATTGTATCCTTGTCACTGCCAGAGTGAAGAAATGATTCAGTCAGGTTGAATGTGTCTCCTGTTCCAATGAAAGGGACTGTACAGAACTCCCTGGAGAAAGGAGATCACAGCCCATCCTGCTCCTGTTACAAGAGTACCTTACAATAGTTGCAGAATGTTTTATTATTTGCTTTTTTACCTTTATCCTGTGGAGAGGCAGCATGCAGGTGTGAAATTGGCTGTTGTGTCATGTGCACATGTGTGCCCTTTGTTCACTGTTTCACACTAGGGGAAAGCTGGTAACTTCTTCTGAGGTTGCTTTGAATTCACCATGCCTGGGGTAATCTATACAGCACTTGAGTCTCAGGGACATCATCCTTTCTGGTGCCTGAAACTTCAGTGGGAAACAATCCTCAGTTCTCCCTTTGAGATTAGTGGAAATGGTTAATGTGCTGGATACTCTGAATGGAACACAGCACAACTAAACTGCAGCCATGAAAAGAGAAATGCTGGATGCTTCCAAGTGCTTGGCTATAGGCCAAGTCAGGTTGTGCAAAATTTTTAGCTATGAAGTCTTTTTTTTTTTTGTAGATGCTTGTGTCACTCTGTAAAACTCACTTCATTTGCTAAGGGTGATGCTACCATGACTCAATAAAACTCTTCAGGCTCCCTGAGCAGACCACAAAGACTTTACACACTGCCTTCCATGAACTACTTACAGCCTATCTCACAGGAGTATGAACTGTCTAATTCCTAAATGTTAGTGGTCAGTGGCAGTAAGGAGATCAGGATCTGCTGGTTGTAAGGTAATTCTGACCTCCAGTCCCACCACCCCATTGTTCTGCTTGCCTTTGTGTGGCCAAGGCCTTAGAGTAATTCTTATATTCCTTAGAACTAGGAGTTCATGATAACTTCACTGGGATCAAGATCAGCTTCTGCACAGCAAATAATTAAACATTCTGCAACTATTGTAAGGTACTCTTGTAACAGGAGCAGGATGGGCTGTGATCTCTCTCTAGGGAGTTCTGTACAGCCCCTTTCATTGGAACAGGAGACATTCAACCTGACTGAATCATTAAATGGAATTATAAGACAATGAACATTAGCCACTTAGCTCATTTCATAAATCCCAATAATTAAAACTGCATGGGAAATAATAATGGGCTATTCCAGATATCTAAGTAAGAAAAATGCACCTTTGATGTATTGTGGCATAGTTATGGCAAAAACACTGAGTTAGTGGAGGATATGTGTAATAAGTTACCATACAGATCCTGCAGCTGCAAATATATAAACATGCTTCCCAACAGAATTTCACTGTGTCACAATTGATTAAGAAAATCGGCAATAACTGACAAGATAGGCACAAAATGGATTTTCATGTTGCTGGGATGAAGTATGGCTCCCAGCAATTAATGGTTTTAGTCATATTAAGAAGATAAATAATGCTATCTGACATTTCAGTATTTCACATTACACTAAAATTTTGTAACGTTTGCTCATAATATGAGTTGAAATATGTTACCTAGGAAAGAAAATGTTATCTCTGGAACAGTCAAACCCCATTAGAAACCTTAGGCTTGAAAAATCACAATGTTAACAGTTATATCCCCTAGCAAAGGTTTGCTTTCCTTAAATAGTGTTAAATTTAAACCCAGAAGCTCTAGTCTCTTTTGGAGTTACTCTTCCATAGTGCATTGAGCTTGAAAGGGAAATTTAGAGCATGGAATGTACTGTGCCATTACTGAATGTTGGTAAGAGAAACACCCTGGAGAACTGCAGAAACAGGGGAGCCTTTAAAATGAAATCACATCAGGGATACTTATGTTCTCTAAAACTGCTTCATTAAAAAAGCTCCTAATCATACTATGACCCCATAACCCACTATTGATAAATAATTTGATTATTTTAAACCTCATTCTAATTGGCATGTTTGCCTTTTTCCTAGCTGGATATATGCTGAGTACCATTCTTTTGGAAAAAAAAGAAAACCTTTTTCTCGATCTGAATTTTCAGTTACTGTTTGTGTGAAAAGCTCCTCTGATTTCAGCATTCTTACTCACGTAAGTACAGTTTTACCCTGGAAAATACCAATGTGTTCCAAGCAGTAACAGGAATCAAGAACAAATATGAGAACAGGATTTTTCTCTTGTGTGCTGCTAATTCTGTTCCAAACTCATTTAGTAACGTGGAAAAAAATGTGATTGCTTGTCAAAGCACAGATGTGGTTTTTTTGTTGGGACAGTGCACAGAGCATTCAGAAGTGTCATGTTTAGCTGTGGGCAACAATGCTTAGTGTCTCAGCACCCAACTCCCACTGAATTTCAACAAGAGTGAGCAAACAACCTTCCCCTGGGCTCCAGTGAAAATCCTTGGCTTAGTATCCAGCCTGAGCTGCAGTTTCACTTGCAGGAAACAAGTGTTTTTTTGAGGTCTTTTGAGGTATTGTTTCCTGAAACAGCAGAAGATAATCTGAGTACACAGAGAGTGCTGAAAATCTGTTAGCAAAACATGTTAGTTTGATAAAGATTGTCAGGATTATTGAGTACAATAAACCTTTCCAAATCCAAGCCATAAAGAAAATATATAATCATTTTCACGTGCCAAGATACAATTTTATTGCTTCCCAGATAACACTGCATTTAGGCTTCTATTTAACTTGAGGGTACTGTAAAAACAAAACCAGTTCACTTTTATGACATTTTCCCTGCTCTATGTTAGTGGGAGAGGTGGGGATTTTTCAGAGACATTGCTGGCAATGTCACAAGATGTGCACCCCAAAAGCTTAGTGGTGCTGCCAGCAAGCACATGTAATTTCTGTCAGACTCAGCAATCTACATTTAATTATCTTCAACTGCAAGATGTAAAATATTGCACCAGGGTTCTTCCATGACCTTATAAAAATGGCACTGTTCACAGAGGTCACAGTTTTGCACTGCCTCCTGATGATTTTTACAAATGTGTTGAACTGCTGAAGTGTCTCACAGCCTGGGAGTCTCAAAGCTCCCCTCTGGATTGTTCAGGGTGTGATGTTTTACACCAAACCTTCCAGGAACCTCCCAGAGAATGCTGCTGGGGAGTCCTGATCCCCCAGTACTAGTGTCCAGAACAAATTCTAGTTACAGCTGCTATGTACAATGCACTTCTTTTTGGCTTTTCTTTTTTTTATTTAATGAGGTGACAAAGAACCGTTGGGGTTGTATGTGCAGATGCTTTTGGAAATGACCATCCCAGTGCTTTGATAACTACTGGCTTTAGAGGCTTGGTTTGTGTTTTCACATCATCTCTCTGCTAATCTGTGTTAATGTTATTGCACCTTCACAGTATCAAAAAGAAGTATTGGTTTTATTGTGCTTCTTTTCAAACCAGTACAGATAAAAACAACCAAACTTGGAGAAGTTGGTTATATAAAAATATACATGTAACAACTCACATTATACAGTAAAAAATAAAGCACCTATGCGGAAGACTTCCCCCTTTTTTGGAATGGGAGCTGTCTCTAGAGTTACAGGTATAAACACACAAACCCAGAAGTTCAGCCACAAGAATCTGTCCCCTTAGTGGCAGAGGAGACAGAAGGCCCAGAGGGATGACATGTCTCATTCCTTCTCCATCACAGAGCTGCTGCCATTCACACTGTGTGAACAGGAGCAGGGCTGGGGTGAAGTGTGAAAAGCAGGAGATAAATTATGCTCCATGTGGCACAACTCCTCCCAGGAAGCAGCCAGGCCAAGGGCCCACAAACAGCTGTACATTACCCTGCTGTGGAAGGAGCAGCTGCCAGGCTGGACTCTGCATCCCTGCCTGGGAATGCAGGGTCAGGAACAAGGGACCTGTGCATTTGCACACTGGAGCAGGAGCCAGGGGGCTGCAGCAGCACTCACCCAACACAGCAACTCTGTGGAGACAAAGCTGGTATCAAACTCTTCTCTGGGCAGGAGGCTCAAAGGGTCACCTCTAAACTATTAGAAAAGACAACTAAATAACTTAAGTCTGATTAAACATTAGGGTTCTAATCCTAGGTGCATTTCACTATGGTAAAAGTGGGTATTTGAAGAAAATACTTGGCTATTAAAGATCTTTGCAATGTTTTTAAAAGTCCCTTTTCCATGCCAGGCTCTAACCTATTCAGAAAAGTTACACTCTTAATTTTTTCAAAAATAAAACTCTAGTAACTAAAGATTGTATTCAACCATGTGAAAGGAGTAAAAAAGCTATTTCTATGTGGTTTCTGAGGTAATAAGCTGGCATGTTAAAAATAATCTTAATGCAAGTCATTCAGTTGTGAGTGTCCCTTGGCCATCTTCCCTCCTGGAGGGGATGGACACAGTGATTTCAGTAAGGTGGAGAAAAGATGTGTGGCACACTGGCTGGCACACTGGATCATAGCTCATCATGGTTTCTCGTGAGGTCCTCCCCATAATTGGTAGCTTGACTTCCAACAAACATGTTCCAGTTGTCTAGAACTTCCTCTTTTGTTAGTTTTTGATCCTGGTAGAAGAAAAAAAAAAAAAAAAAACCAACTCTGTAAGAATATTTTCAGAACTAAGTCTAAGACACAAAGACACACCAGCACAGACTTGCAAGAGCCCTGGGAAACAGTTCTTCACAGCAGCAGACTGCAGGTTCAGCAATCATTTGTAGCTGTCTCCGTGAGTGAAATTTGGGCCTTAGTGGAAGACAGAAGCCCCACAAGCTTCAGGTAGGTCAAACTGCTAACTGAAAGTTCTTTGTAATGCCAAGCAGTAGGAACAGCAGGTTAACAGTGGATTACCTGGTGCACAGTTTTGTGGTTTGGTTCATCTTCCTGACTGTAAAAACAAAAATCCTCTGGTGCACTTTGTGGAAGGTGGTTGCTTATGTTAGCAGTTTTCTGTGTTCAGAGCATTTTGGCTTTCAGGTTCCTCATATGCTGTCCCTGATCAGAGCTAGTGTTTAAGTGAAAGGTATGTGCTTGAATATAGAACTAAGAGTGGGTTTGCTACCCCTATATTTGAGTACAAGGGGTATCTAAATGTAACTTTATTTACCTCTCTTAGTCTATATTAACATACAGAAGTAATGACCACTCTTAAAGGAAAAAGTATTTTTTGCTGTGTTAAAATAGTGATAGTTTCTCATCTCATCTAATGAAAACCAGGGGACCTTCTAAAGCTGATAAACTGTATTGTAACACTTTGTAATTCTAACACTACCAGCTGAGATTGGGATGGAAACATTAATCCACCAGCAAGTCTAGCCTCTAAAGAGAAGTCTAGCCTCTTTAATCCATTAGCAAGTCTAGGCTCTAAAGTTAGTAGGAATAAATTCTTGCAAGCTGGTGTTTTAAAAAACCCACAAGACCCTATATAACTTCTTTAAAAACAACACTGGAGCACCACATACCTTGTCTACATCAGATTCATAGACTAAGTGCCTGGCTTCAGCTAGTGCATGGTCATAGTCCTGGGGGAGGATCCAGTGCTGGATCTCATCTTTGTCCATCTTTCCATCCTTGTTGAGATCACGGAAATCTGAGAACTGCTCACGCTCTGTAATCACCCAGTCAGGCTCTGGTCCACCCTCCTCATTTGCAAACATATCAGCTGGAGAGGAAATAAGGGTCTTACTTGAGTCCTATTTACTTTGCAAATTAAGCACAAAATAAAGATTTTTCAGTGTTCCTCAGAAGAGACTGAACTTTTCATTCTTTGCACAGTGTCTCTGTACAGAAAGAGAAATGTGGGGTGTAGATGGAGTAGCTGCATCTTCTCTCAGGCCTATTTCTTCACTGCTGGTGATTCTGCCCATTCTCACAGCACCCTGTATCATACCTGTGCACTTCTGGTGGGGCTAACAAGAGAGCTAACATGTTCAAAGGCCATCATCTGAATTTCAGAATGAACAAAATCCTCTAAGGATCTCTGGCTGAACAGCAGTCTTAAGCTTTAGTGCTAGGCTTGGTCACATGGGGAGAAAGGAACTCAGCCATTTTATCTTGTCCCTGCCAGTACATGTCTTTGTGGATAAGATCAGACTCCAGCCAGCAGAGTGATTACAGGAAAAAAGGCACAGGGGGAATTTAGGCAAACAAAAATTGCTAAATGGAACCTGCATGCATTTTAGAGAAGTCTTGTGTGAGAGACATTCAGCTTAGGAGACCAGCTCTCTTTTAGGCATGCAGTGCTGCAGCACATTCCAGCAGAAGACACTGCTCCAGGAAAGAGCTGGAGAAGTCAGGAGTCATGGTGCACTGTGTGAGGAGCCACAGGCACAGAGCACTGGTCACAGCCTGGGACCTGGGGAGGGAGCAGTGTGTGTGGCAGGATGCAGAGGTCACACACCGCAGCTGCTCTGCACATCACTCCTGTGCTGCATTTTCAGAGCCACAGTGGCAGCTGCTTTCTGCATAAACACAGCACAGCAGCAGTGATTATTCAAACCAATGTTCTTTACATCACAGGGCTTTCCAAATCATGAGTGGTGTCTCTGTCATCCTTCTGGTCACTGTGGCCAATCCCTTCCTACTCATCCTCAAGCCTTCCACTTCTCTATTTAGAATGAAACCTGCTTTGTGACACCTCTCCTCTCCAGTGCCTTCTGGATTTGGTTTTCAAGGACCCTCATGGATGGTGTGAGGGTCAAAGGCTGGCTGGTACCTGTGGGAAACACAAATGCTGAATTCCAAGGCAGGAGTAAGTACCCCTGACACTGGGCTGAGGCTCTCCATTGTCACTGTCCCCAGTGTCCCTGAAATACTCTGTTACCTGCCCATGCACAGTGAGAATTTAGTCCTCTCTGCTCAACATTTTTATAGGCATTTTGCTCCGCTGCTTGTGTAAAGCTAAACCAAATTTTGCAAAAGACAAAATGGGAGCAAAGAAGGGAATGGAGGGTGGGATCATTCTATAAGCTTCAACAGATCCCCCCAACAAATACTCCATCTAGAGACTGAAATTTTTGGACTTCTTTTTGTTGCTCCTTATAAACTACCAAAGAAGAGATTTCGTTTTCTGTTGGTTTCTTAATCCCAACTTCATCAAAATTTAAAAAAAATACATCTGAAAAAGGAAAGTAGGAATATTTTAAGCATAGTTTTCTCAACTCAGGAAGAAAACTTCAGACAACACATTCACTTTCTTTTTTCATTTTTTAAAGTGCAAATTATATTGTTTATTTGAAGCAACTGACATGTCCTGTCAATTTGATTTTTATCATCCTTGCCAATGTGGGGTGATCGTGACTAGAACATTCTATGTTCCTATCTATAGAAGACAAGAAGAACCAGCATTCACATGGTAACAAATGTTGACAATTACCTTATAATTATATGTAGGTAATGTCACTGAATGAACTGAAATTACTGTGGAAATTATGCTGCTCTGTTATTTCAGTCATAGATGAATAGCATTCACTTTCTGGGCTAAATATAATTTACAAGGAACAGAACCCCCTGCCATTAATTAGTGTGTGTATATTGTTCCTGATTCTATGTGAAGTGATCTTTATAGCACCACTAGAAACAGAAAGCTTCATCCAACTTTGCACTAATGCCTTCTTAGTGCTACTTTCTGGATTTAAAACTCATCAAAATAGAATGGTATCATCAGTACAGAAGTATGGGCTTTACTTACTAATTAAACTAGGAAAAAAACCTAGCAGGAACAAGGTGAACTTTCTCTTTTTGCAATGGTTGATTCCCAGGTGTCTTGGATATTTGAGCACCATCCAAAACCATTTATTTGGGAAAAGACTAATTCATTTTCTCATCCTCCTGCATTTCTAAACAGTGCCTTCAAACAGCAGTTAACATGGTGCAATATACAAAGAATATCCCTGCCATGAAAAATATTATTCCAGATTCTCTTTTGTTCTCATATAACTCTTAGCTGAGTTAAATAAGAGCAAGAGGAGAATTTTGTGTTGTGAAGCATGAGGAATTCTTCCTGGTCGTGTTGCTATCTACCTAAAATGAAATTAAACTTTCTGGGTTGGATGGCTGGTATAAAATAGTTGAACTGTTCACTCTGGGTTGTTAATGCTGCTGCCAGTTTGAGAGAAGATGGAAAAATGGACTGGAAATCATATAAGAAACAAATAACAACACTTACCAATGTATTCATCTTGATCCACAAAACCATCCTCGTTTTTGTCTATGTCTTCTAAGGTTTCCTGGAAAACAATTTTGCATGAAAGTCATCAAGAAAAAACTGAGAGCTCTGATCACCTGCCTTTGATAATTTAATGTTCTGAGGCCTTGACCTGCCCCTGTACACAAGTGAATGTAGTCTCACTAAACCCAGTGGGACTGTTGTTTGCACAATGAATATAAAAATATCCTTTCATGTTGAAAAAATTCCCTGTATGAATGAACTGCTTATGTTAGGGGCAGATACCAGCCTGCATGAAACACTCAGCTGCTGTATGTTAGCACACCCTCCTTATATTTTGGTTTAAGTCTGTGCCCCAAGATTGTTTCTTGATTCAATTTAGGAGCTGTCTAAGTGCACTTAAAAAGTCTTTCTTATGTTGAGACTTCTAAACCAAGTTAGTATCATGAAAGGCACCCCTTTCTGTTCCCCACTTAGCTTTTATGTGTGTGTCTCTTTCTAAACCCTGCCTGGAAAGGTGAGAGAAGCCTTCAAATTCACCCATAAAAGCAGAAACAATGGCATTGATTTTGCTTTGCTTACTAAGACAACAATGTTTTTCATGTGCTCAAACTCCTCTGGGTGCAGGAAAGCAGTGAACTCCTCACGAGTGGCAGCCAAGTCTCCATCCAGGTCTGCAGCTTTGAATCGTCTTTCATCTCTGGGCAGCATTTTCTTAAAACTGTGCTGATCAGTTGCATCTTGGAATTCTTCTGGATTTTCTGCAGACAAATCAAGATGATCTCAGAGGTGTTCTCCTTTAAAACATACTAGCAAAACAAAGCTGTTTGAGTTTAGAAATAAAAAGGTTTATTGCCAGAATAGCTGTTGTTCTAAATGGAAATTCTCTTCCCCATGAAGTTTAAAACTCAGGGGTCAAATACTTGGTTTGATTTTTAAAGGTGACAGTAGTAGGAGGTAAATTTCTGAGCGAGCCTTCTCTTACAATCCAGAATAATGGTTTTTGCAGTATTCCCTCAGAGATTTTTTTTATCTGCCTTTACAAGCACCACTGAGGCAATATTTGGGGTAGACTTCATTCACAGTGGTTTTCTTCATCTTTAGGAATCAGTATGATCCACACAACTTTTCAATTTCAAGAAGAGCAAACCAAGGAAAGGTGGCAGACTGACTGAAATTATCTCAGTGCTAGACCTCTGCTACAGGGAACCTAACAATTCTTTCCAGTTTAAAACAATGGCATTTTTTCAGAGTGTTCAGTGGCATAAAAGGAATGGTATTTGATATAATTTTTAAAACAGGATCATTAAACTGACTTGAAAAATGAAAAATACTCATAACAATTTTTCACAATTCACATGTTGGGAGACAAACATATGTGAAAAAGACTGGGTCAGGAATTACAGATGGGAATTTTAAGTATTCATTAACACAAGCCCACAATGCTGCTCTCCAAATCTTGAGGCTTAGAGGAAGCAAAGACAAGGCTGAGAAGTGTTCCAGGGATAATTCTGCAGGGACTGTGTGTTAAATATTTCCTTTCACAAATGTAACAAACTCCATTTAAATCTAAGGTAGACTATGGAATTATTACTGCTACAGGAAGCTTGCTCTAGAAACTGCCTCTGTGGTAGGTAAATATTGTTTTCTCATTTCCAGTAAGTATAAATGGTCAATTAATATTGATTTGTTGCTCTGTCAGTATTGCCCTTTAGCTTAAGTGATCTCTTCTCCTCCTCTTCCTTCATTAACTTATAAAAGCAAAGGGAACGTGGAGGGGGGTGGGGGGAATTCAGGTATATTTTTTAATAAATGTTTATTTTGCCTGATTTGTTAAGGATTTTCATTTGCTGTTGATCACAGTCTGAAGCATGTTATTCTGCAAGAATGACTTTAATCAATAACTTTGCTGTAGCTTAGACACAGGCTACATTTTTAACATCTAGACTTGGGATTTTAGAGACTAAATTCACAAATACAGTTAATTAGACAATATATTATTTTTTAATTAAAGTACCTTTTTCAATGCTAAAAAATAATATATTTTTTAACTGGAGGAGACTTTAATTCAGCTGTGTCAGTATATTTAATGATACCTCTACAAAACCTTCTGTATGCTGGTGACCCATGTGCAAAGGGCTGCAATAAATAACTAAAAAGTGCTTTTGACCTCTGAGCATCCATAAAATTTAATGTGAGCTTCAAGAGTCCTCAATGTGACAACAACCTCCAGTTGTCTGCAAGGCAAGAAATCATATTTTATAATCTTAAAAATCCTTGATCATACAATCTGTTCTCTTACCTAGATAATAACCATATGTGGCTTGCTTGTATTCTTCCCAGGCAATTTTATCATCCTTGTTTAGATCATAATCTTTCCAAACTTTGGCCACATTTTCATAGATGTAGCGTTTCTGCACTCGTTTAATCCAGGTTTTTAACTCCTCTGTTGTGATATAGCCATCTTTGTCATCATCTATTCTGTCCACAATCTTCCTGTAAAAAGAGATCAGCATCATTAAAACCCTACTGCATGTCAGGCCAATTTTAGTAATCTTCATCTGGCCCTGATTTTCCACAAAAACACAGTGCCCCAAACTCCTAAGGCTGTCCTACTGGTTAAGGTTTTCCTGCATTTTACACATCATATAAAGGAATGTGTCTCTGTTTGTTATTCAGCATTGCTATGAATAACTCAAAGGAAACTTGCACAACTAAAATTAGTGAGCAGAGAATACCTGGCTTTCTTTTTCTTAGGTTGTGCCTCCTGTCTTAGGGGCATCTGTTCTTCACTGCCTACAGGGAGTGGCTGTGCTGGCTCAGAGCAGGAGACACCTGTGGTGGTGCTGGCAGGGGTCACAGGATGAGGGAAGAGATGAGAATTTTGACTCCATATTTCAGACGGCTGATTTATTTTTTTATGATGTATTAAAAAGAAAATTATCTATTTTATGATATATTAAAAGAAATGATATTAATATATTAAAATATGTATTTTATATATTTTAATAGATATATTTTAATATATCTGTTATATCTTATATATTAATATAATTAATAATAAAACAATATATAATATAATTATTATTATTTGTAATTTTATATGTAATATAATTTTAACAACATTATTATATATAATATATTGTATATAATACATAGAATATATTTAGTTCTAATATTATATATTAGAATTTTATAATAATATATATAATATAATGTTAATATAATATATAATAATACAATATATAATATAATATATAATAATATAATATACAATATTATTTTATATTTTTAATATAGATTAATATATATTAAAATATATATTAAAAGAAAATTATTAAAACTATACTAAAAGAATAGAAGAAAGGATTTCATCCGAAGGCTAACAAGGAAAAGAATGGTGGACCTGCAATTGGTCATCAAATAGAAACAACTCACATGGACCAATCAAAGATGCACCTGTTGCATTCCACAGCAGCAGATAATTATTGTTTTTCTTTTCCTCTGAGGCTTCTCAGCAGGAAAAATCCTAGCAAAAGTATTTTTCAGAAAATATATCCATGACAGACAGCAACTTCACTTCAGGAAAAAGCCTGAACTCAAACTTGCTGGAGGCAAGCAGAGCAAAAATCCAGGATTTGGTGGAGACCTGCACTTTCTCCTCTGGCTTTGCAGCAGGCTGACATCAGGGTGCAGTGAGTATGAGCGTGTAATGCTGGGGATGTACACCAGGTACAGCCTCGCCTTCCCAGCCTGTCCCTGCACTTGTTTCTTTTCCTTGATTCCCAGTGGAAATCAGTACTGCTGGTGCTGCCAGGAATGCCAGTTACTCACTATAGCAGCATCAAGTCTGCAGCAGGTCTGCAGCCATGGCTGGAAGACTTGGGATTTTAGAGACTAAAAGGGCTATAAACCTCTGTCCTGTGTAAAGCTGCCAGCACTGTTGAAACCAGCAGGAGTGAAACATTCTGCACATAGCTGCAGTTCAAAAAAAAAAAGGACAGTGCTCTCTCTACCATTTATGTTCTCTGCAACTAATCTCATTGCAATTAATCTCTCTGCAACTGATGAACTTCACCATTTTGGGGCCGAGCTTGTAAAACTGCCTTCTGTGCCTGCTCTTGGAATTGAGCACATCCACCTTGGCCCTCTGGCACATCCAGGCTGGCTTTGGGCACACCAGCACCCTTCGCCCTGCCCATGAGGTGCAGGGGCAGCCTGTCTGCAGGTGCCCTTTGCCTCATCCAGTGGCCAGCTCATGCCATGCCCATGGAATACTGAGGTGCCATTGCAATGCAGGGGGAAGAGCAGAAGCTGACCTGTCTAAATCCTGACTTGACACTCAGCAGGTGAGCTCCCTAAACCTCAGGGAAAACAATCTGCACTTCTAAACATTCTTTGCAATTCCACATCTTGGTTCTCCACCAAGAAACCACATTTGGAACTGTCAAGTAGTGAAGCAATGTCTCTGCCCAAGCCTTTGTTACAGAAGTGGTTGCTGAAATATCAGCAGCAGCTTCTGCTGAACTTCAGCAATGTTGTGTGAGTCTGATAGTATCAGACTGATTTTGTGAACATGTTGTTTGAGTTATGGGGCAAAAAAGGGGCTGCTGAATTTCATTTCTGAATTAGTGAAGTGTGGATGAACTGACTAGAAAACCTTTTCTCTTCTGTATCCATTGCCAGTGGTCCCTTTCCCTGCATGAGGGACTATATTTGTCACCAGATTTTCCCCACAATGATTTAATTTCATTTGTTTAACTGGTATTTCTTTCTACTGTTAAGGTATTAAATGATTATGCTGGTAGCTCTTGGCAATGTGTAACATGAAAGAAGTCAGGTACACATTTTCTGTGTACCAGAAAATGCTTCATGTCTTCTCCTTTTCACCTGTTTTTATAGGTCCATTGCATCCACGGGCACTATTCCATCCCACTTCTCAGCTGAAGCTGGGGACAATAAAACAGTCTTGGGGACAATAAAACAAGCCTATAGGCTCCCAGAGGCACAGGTAAAAAGCTGTTGTGTGGACTTGACTTTTTACTGTTGTTATTATTGGGATGACCAATGTGCTGCCACATTTCCTAAGCAAGGTAAAATGCCTTATAAATACAACAGCATGCACTCTGGTTAGAGCAGCAGACTGTTTCTGTTTTCTCCCAGAAATCATTTTAAAATAGCTTTTAATTAAATCTGCCTTCTTCCTAAGAGCAGTCACTTGTTGAGAAGTGACTCTGTTTGTAACCCACTACAGAAGATGCCCCTAACAAAAATGGGGAGAAGGGATTCAGCATGTGACTGTTAAACCACAAGATGTTTTTTTTAATCCTCTCTTTACCTCCTCCCAGTGTGCTGCTATCCAAGATTACAAGGTTGGGGAATGCTGGAAGTTATGAAACTTTCCCAAAAGTCCCCCAGGAGCCATATCCCTGATGCTGAGATGCACAGTGCTCACCCTCAACGTCTCCTCAGAGAGACACCTACATTTAAAAGGTAATTATTGACTCTGTACTTCAATGTGCCTGTGTCACCCCTCCAAAGGGCAATCAGTGAGATCAATTAGTTAAAACTTCTTCCCTTGCTTTACAGTTTGTAAAAATCGTTTAAAAACATCTGTGTTGTTAAATCATATCCCTGACTGAATTATTTGTACCAGTAAGTGCAGACCAATATTAGGAGGGCATGTCCATTTTCGTGACACAAGTGATGAGAATCTAGGTCACAGCCATGTATGTTGAGAACATGGTTTCTTTTGCTCCTTCTTTAAACAATGAGGATGGAGTTGATAATTTCTGGTAATCATTTCATCTGTTTACTCACTGAGACATACAAATAGCAGTGATAGCTTTGAGAAGGATCAAGAGTGAGATCGCAGTGCTGCTGCTTATGGTAGGACTAGACAGAAAATTAGCAAGTGCAACTCCCTGTGGAAGAGAAGGCAGGGGGGAATCTTAGTGAGAACATGGAGGGTATTTTAAGCTATCTTCTTTGTGGTAACTACATTAAAGGGTCTTTCTTTAACTCCTATTAAATTTAGTTCTGCTTAGTGATCTGGCTTCCTGTAGGTGTGAAGGAGGGAGAAGAAGTAAAGTAAGGAACGGTCCCTGCCCTTTGCATGGAAATAATAGCAGCTGAAACACTGTGAGCAAAGAAGGCACAAGTGGGAAGATGCTTGAAGAGCACTTGTAAACGTGGCTGTAGAGAAGGAATGGTTGAAACTCAGTAACACTGATGTGGTGTGGGCAGGTGTCCCAGAGGCAGGGAGCAGCAAAGCCTCCAGCAGCAGGTCCAGCACAGCAGCTCCCTCTGACAGCCTTGCTGCTGTGGGGCCACAAAAAGCAGCAGGGAGGAACCCCAAAGCCATGGACTGCTGGCTGCTCCTTTGCAAAACCAGCGGGGTGGGAGAGAAGTCACAACCCAGAGCTTCGACCTGCAGCCACTCGGATACAGGGTCCCACTCTGGGGTACAGAGCATCACAGTGGGGTTCAGGGCACTACTTTGGGGTACAGAGCATCACACTGGGGCTCAGGGCACCACTCTGGAGTACAGGGTGCCACCTTGGGGTACAGAGCATCACAGCGGGGTTCAGGGCACTACTTTGGGGTACAGAGCATCACTCTGGGTTACAGAGCATTCACAGCGGGGTTCAGGGTCCCACACTGGGGTTCAGGGCACTACTTTGGGGTACAGGGCCCTACACTGTAGTTCAGGGCACCACTGTGGGTACAGAGCATCACAGTAGGGTTCAGGGCATTACTCTGGAGTACAGGGTCCCACTCTGGTGTAAAGCGCATCATAGTGGGCTTCAGGGCACCACTCTGGGGTACAGAGCATCACACTGGGGTTCAGGGCGTTACTCTGGAATACAGGGTCCCACACTGCAGCTCAGGGCACCACTGTGGGGTACAGGGCACCGCTCTGAGGTACAGGGCCCCGCTGTCCCCTCGGTCACTCAGGCAGCCCCAGGCCGCCTCCTCCGCCCCGGGCCCAGCTCGGGCCCTCCCCCTGCCACGTCTCCCGCCCGGGCCGGGCGCTCACCCCAGGCGCTCCCGGCTCTCCTCCGGGCTGAGCTGGTCGAAGCTCCGCGCCTCCTCCTTGCCCAGGAAGGCCTCGTGGTCGTACTGGAAGCCGGGCAGGTCCTCGTGCTGCGCGGCTCCTGCCCGGGCCCGCTCCTGCCGCGCCGTGGGCTTGCCCAGCGCGCCCGCCGCCACCAGCAGCAGCAGCGCGGGCAGCGCCCTCAGCGCCCCGCCGCGCGCCATGCCCCGCCGGCCCGGCTCGCACCCCGCTCCGCTCCGCTCCGCTGCCCGCCACCGCCCCGCCCCGGCCCGCTCCGCCCCCGGGCCGGCCTTTGGCAGCGCGCCCGGCCCGGCTGCGCCACGTCCGCACGGGGCCCGGCGGCGGGGCCGGGGCTGCGGGCAGAGCCGGGCGGGCAGAGCCGGGCGGGCAGAGCCGGGCGGGCAGAGCCGGGCGGGCAGAGCCGGGCGGGCAGAGCCGGGCGGGCAGAGCCGGGCGGCCGCTCCATCGCCGAAGCGACCCGAGCTCAGCCTGACAAACACCGCAGCAGCTCCAAACAGCGGCTCGGGGCTGTCCCGCCGCTGCTGCTCGCTCGTCCGGAGCGGCGGGTTGATGATGGTTGCTGCTGGCGTCCTAAATCGTTTGGGAAAAGACAAAAAGTGTGGTTTGAACACAAACAAACAAACTAACCCTGCACGCTGTCTTGAGTGTTGATACTCGAAAAGTGCGAGGGAAAAGGCATCATAGTGGGGCTCAGGGCACAAGTCTGGAGTAAAGGGTCCCACTCTGGGGTACAGAGCATCACACTGGGGTTCAGGGCACTACTGTGGGGTACAGAGCATCACACTGGGGTTCGGGGCACCACTCTGGGGTACAGGAAAGGTTTCCAGCACTCTCACAAAGGATATTTGTCGTGATGGGGTTGGTGTCACGATAAGGGAACCAAACTTGGGATCCTGAAAATGTGGGAGACAGGAAGCCCAAACCATGTAGTGAAAGAAAAAGTTTTTGTTTGTTTTGCCTAAAGTGAAATTTATTTTGTTGACAGTTGTGAAAGTCTCTAGGCAGAGGAAATAGATTCCTTCTCCCAGTATGATCCTTTTTCCTGTGTTACACAGTAATTCACATCTCCAGAAACAGAGTGCAGAGAAAATTGTCATTGTGTGCAGCACACTGCAGGGTAATGACCCTGTTGCTAAGGCATCCTGTGGTGAGCTGTGCTCTACCACCAAGGCTGGTCCGTCCATTGTTGCTTTTCCAAATTGTGACAGCTGGTTTGGCAGCCCAGCCCACAGGGTGTATGAACCACGTCTGATGTGGCCTTTGGGTGTACCACTGACACGAGTGTGCAGGGTGCTGTACCAACCCACAGCTTCCCCTTGTGCTCTTGTTACACTGGTAGAACTCCTTTTGACCTAAAGCTCATACACAGCTGATGCCTGGTAGAGGATTTGGTTGTAATGACCACAAAAATGTGGCGTTGGAGATTTCCATGTGTGCTGTCCTCTGCCTTTTGTGACTCGTGCAAGGAATGAGTGAGAGCCTTGCAGAGCTGGTGCTGGTTTGCCTCAGAACCACTGGCAACAGCAGCAGATTTCAAAGGTTTAAACAGTCAGATATGTTGGTTTGTTGGTTAATTAGACAGAGAGGAACACTAATGCACCCCTGGAGCTCAGTCACTCGATGGGCTGGGCAGTCTGTCCTCTGGGGCTGTTTGTGCATCCACAGCTGAGCTACTGCTCCAGTTCTGTTTGTTGAGAGCTGTGATGGGCATGTGGCAGCTTGAGAATGGCTCCATTGATCCGACCAGCTGCCTTTGAGTTTCCAAAGCTAGTGAGATGTAATCCTTTATAGTAGTATAGTAGGAGTCCCTGTAATATCTATGTACTGTATAAGTATCTATGTACTTGCCCAAGTTCTAGTTATTCTAAATGAGCCACAGCTGTGAAGTCCTTAGTTGGGCAGCAGCTGTGGCTCGTGAAGGTTACTAGGATAAAAAGGGGGGTGGGTTGAGAGCCCTGGAGGAGTCCTGGTAAAGTCACAAGGAACAGCACTGCTGGGAAGAGCTGCATGTGAGATGGCCACCCAGAAGGTATGGACTTTAGAAAGCTAATAACTGTATGAATGTAGTAAGTGGTGACCCCGACGTGATGGGGATATGCAGCCTGAGAGCTGTGGAAGATAGGACAGCTGAGAACTGTGGCAGCCTGAGAGCTGGGACTCTAGAAATATGATTACAACAATCCTTCTGCTGTGTTTGGGTTTATTTGTTACTAAGCATCTACCTTCAGTGTAGTCAGGAATCTCATGTTTGTGCAATAATTCAGATATGGCTCTTTTTTCTGTCTTGGTCTTCTAATATTCCTGTCTCTGCTTCCTACATCTATAGGATGGAAAAGATGACTAATAATTTTATTAACGTTATTCCAGAGGTGGGTGTGTGCTGAGGCGCTGAATTTTTAGTTTGCCTATCCACAAGTGCCAGAGTGTGCTGCTAGTTAAGAGACAAGTCATTTGCATGGGTAACAGGTGGGCTTTACTGCCCATTCACCCCATCAGTGTTGTAATCAAACATCAGCTTGATGCTTGATCTCAGCAGCAGAGGGATATGAAGTTATTTGAGAGATGTGGGAAATGAATGTCTGTGTTTTGTTGTCAGAACAATTAGGAGGCACTTGTGTGAGGAGAGCTGCAGTAAGAGCAATGCAGGATGGGCTAAGTGCATACATGGCTGATCACTGGAAAGCCTCCAGACACCGTGAGGCTTTGCCTCAGGGATGTGGGTTCTGCCCGTCGGAACATCTTAATTCTGCCCTGTGTTTGGGTTCCAGTGAGAACGAGCCCTGAAATGCAGGGGTCTTATGAAAGATGGGAAATCATGAGTGTCCTGATCCCTACAGACTCGGTTCGGGACCATTGGTAACAACAATAAACATTTGACTGATCCAATATGACTTTTTGTGGAAAAGGAATGATATTGCCATTACTTGTCCTTAGAGGGCTGAAGTCTAGGATTGTAATGCTGAGAATAGGCTGCACATTCAGTCAGAACAGTTGTTGATCTGGTCAGTCTTAGCATTGCCAGATCTTTGTATCACTCAGATTAACATTTACAGATTTTGCTGTTGGGCTGTCGTGACCTTGAACTCCTAATCCTCTGTGAAGATGTGCCTTCCACTCCTTTTACTCAATTCACAAAATGGTAGTTTTCTCTTAAGTCCTTTGTCCACTATCCCTGTTTCTTAAAATATTTGTATTTTTTGGTTTAGAGATATTACTTCAAACATCTCCAAGAGAAACTTCCTGAATGATTAATCAGTTTTAGAGTTTGTGGGGCTATTTTCACCATGCCCACATTCTTTCAGTAATGCATCTGAATTTTATAAACATAAGGTTTCTGTGAAACATTGCAAAATACAAGATCTGCAACATCAACAGTGTTTTTAGCAATATGTTTATGCAGGAGCAGGCATGCTGGGTAGTTCATAAGCTTTTAATGAAATGCTGGCAGATATTAGGGTTTTATGGGCTGGAAAACAGTGCAAATCAAAGAGCTTTGCTTACTGTTTATAGCATTTTTCCTCTGAATCTAACAATATTTATCTCACTTTTTACATCTTGCATTTTGCTCTTCACATATTTACTTTCCCTTTCACTGATATATTTAAAGCCAACATAATATTCTGTATGAAATATATTTAGAGTTACAGTATTCCTGTCACCGTGGGTGTTCAGTCACTGGGATAAAGCCTGAGATGACTTATTTGAAATCTCTCTTTGTCTTCAGCCTGCCTTTATCCTAATGAGGTTACACATATCTTGCATCTTTGGCCAGTGTTTCTGGACATCATTAATTGTGACTTCCCTGAGGCCATGCAAATGGTCCCTAAGGGCTGCTGTGCTTTCTGACTGCCTGCTGGCTCATACCTGCTCTTGTCACGCTTCTGAAGCGCTTCTCAGAGCATGCCTCTATGTTTTTCTAGTTCTAGCTCCTTAAATAATCAAAATATTCGATGGCATTGTAGTATCCTGGTACTACTTGGAGGTAAAAATATATGTCTGAGAGAAGCAGATGTAAGTAAACAAAAGAACTTGTTTTTAAGAGATGCTACGAATGGAAAAAAATACTTTTTTTTCTCCTCAGTTCTACTGTAGTTTGTAAATCTGGAATAATCACAGTATTTCTCTGTACATGGAAAACATGGTTGGTTTGAATAGATATGAGACTTGTGTATGCCACCTAAAATTATATTGAAGAAGTGTTATTTTGTGCTTTTCAGAATTATATTTTATGTTCTAGTTAGCCTAATGTGGTTTACTCAGGTCACAGTATCAGCACTATTTTTGAAGCTTTGTCTTTTCCTTAGGACACAGAACACCTTCTTCAAACTTGTGGGAAAGTTTTCATTGATACCAGTAGACTCCAGCTCAAGCTGTTAGTTTAGAGCATAGCTGTATTTTATTGGAAGTGTAAAAGGATCAGTATTTCAGAATGAGCTTTTAATGTCTAATTTACTTTGTATGACCTAGCATTAGATACTCTGTATTTTTACTTTCATCCAAATCCTGCTGGGTGTTAATTGCTCTGTTCAGTTTAGGTGTGCAAGTGTATATGGACTTTTGTCTCAGCTCCTGTGGGAAGCCACAGGGAGCACAATCAGATCCTAGCCTGCAAACAGCAGCAGAAACTTTGCAGGAGAGGAAATAGGGGAGCTTCTAGAGAACCACTTTGATCAGACTTAGTTTTGGCTTGTCCTGACTAGCTGCTTCATCACAACACCACATCTCTTGTCTTTTTCTTAGCATGGGTGTAGTCCGCATTACTCTCTCCTCCTTCTCTTGTGTTCGTCTTTTTGTATATCCCAAATAATCATGGCCTGTGCTGTCAAGGAAGCTGACAATCTTATTTGCTCTGTCTGATACACCCCTTCCCCTTCTCTTTGCCTTTCTCATCATTAAACTCTTTGGCAGGGATTTCTACTTTTCCTGCTGGTTGGTTTCTGCTGACTGCCACTGGTGACTTTCTGCTGATTTTCTACTGAGCCTGTCCAGCGTCTCTCTTCACCTGGACATGGCTGGACTTGGTCCTTAAAGTGTCAATAGGCATAGTTAACAACAATTTTGGAGCACTCCAGAAGTTTTTCTCGTATCAGGAATCTTTGTGATTAGTGTTTTTTTTCAAACATGTACATTTTCAAGTGTATAAAAAGATCCTTTGCTTCTGACAGCGTGAATCCATGCGCTGTATGTGCAATTTGCCCTGGTAATTACTTATGTATGGTGATAACCATAGCAACATCCCAGGTAGATAATGTCATGCAAATTACTGCAGCTCCAGGGATGGGAGATGTTAATACAAGTATGTACTTGCACCCCTGGTCTTCAACATTTTGCAGTGACTTTCCCTTTCCCTCCCGCAAAACACGTTGGGTTAAAATTTCCTTTCCTCCCTATGATCAGGAAGCAAAAGGAAACCTCTTTCTATGCTTCTCATTGGTATTCACAGAGGGAGGGGGGAGGATGGTCCTTCAATGCTTCTGTCATGAATAATTTTGTATGCACAGTGGAAATTCCATGGTGTATGTAGGGCATAAAAGTCTGGAGACTTGGACGCACTGTTGTGCTTAAAGCAAAGTTCCTGCCTTTGCAAACACGGGGTGTGAGCACGTGGGGGTGGAATTGCGGGCACAGAGGTGTAAATGTCCTCAAATCAGTTACAGAAGATAGGGGAGAGCAGCTTTGTTGCTCCAAGCAGACACTGATGTAGCTGAATACTTATCAGTGTTGCTAGTGAAATGGGGACATAGCAGAGAAGGAGCTGGAAAAAGTTATCCCTTGTTTGGTCATAAGCAAGAGCAACAAAATTGAATCTCTAGGAGAGCTGATCTGCATATACACTAGCCCTTGTGTAACCTTAGAACCCTGGATGTGTGAAAGTAAGGTACAGCTTTACTTTAAGGTACACCTCCAAACTGTAGCTGGAGTCTTTTGTTAAAGATAGAGAAAAATCAGACAAGGAAATTGGTTAAGTAAAGATTTTGCATTTTTTGGTGAAGAGTAAAATTGTTGCTGAATTTGTTCTTCTTTGGACTTAAATAGTGAAAATATGGTTTCAGTGCTGCAATCTGTGCTGAAGTTGCTGATTACTGAAAGCTGCACTGCCCCAGCCTTTAAATGAGGAAAAACCCCAACAGAAGAGAGTGGAGATTTGTGGAGAGTGATGGAAAGACTGGTGCAGACAACCACAGCTGGATCACAGTTTGTAAGGGACATATCCCAAAGTAGGCTGTGCTGTTCAATGGGCCAGCACTGAATGGTCTTCATCATAAAAACATGATCTGTCTCAAACAGCGCTGTGGGGGAGAGTGCAAACAAAATGACTGAAGTCACAGAGAAATTTTGTTGTGCTAAAGGCAGTAGACATAGAGAGTATTAATTAACTGGGGATTAAAATACTGCTAATCTGTATCCCTTGATATCTGTACAGGAGGGTTTGCCACTCCTACAGATCTGCCTGCAAATCCCACATTGTAAGGTTTCATCTTTTCCCCTCTAATTTCTCTGTGATTTAACAGTTAAGCACTGCTCAGCTGTGCCAGCCTCCCAGGCAGTGCAATTTGAAAGGTGCCCATGTTCAGATCCTCCAGTTTGCTGTCAAACCTTGCCACAGCACCTGAAGTTATGGACACCTGTGATTTACATTGGAGTATATTACTGGCCTTTGTAATTATTAAATTATTAAAAGTATATTGTAATTATTATTAAAGTATTAAAAGTATATTCCTTTCTTTCAAAGGAAACCACCTGTTAGGATGCCTACCTAAGAAAAGCAAACTGCACCAGAAAGAAGTATGTAAGGTCAGGCTTTTCAGTCATCTGACAGAAACTATTGAACCTAATTATCTGCAGGAGAACTTGTCTGTCTGCCTACTTTGAATTTAGTGGATATTTCTTTGTCATTTCTATTTTCAGCATGTGATTGTCTGAGAATGGCATCTCCTTAAAACTCAAATCACATCAAAGAGAGCAACAGGTGCCTCGGAATTACAGAGGCCCTGGCAAGTTAAATACACACTTCTTCAAAATAATATTTGTATTAACTGCACTGCTAGACCTACTGAAACCCTGTTCGTGGGCCAGTGTTTGACCAGTACCAGAGTCAGAGAAAGCACTTAAACTGAAGTTATCCAGTCCTCTGCTTCCTAAGGCCAGGATATCTCCTTCAGGACTGAACTGACCTCCTCCTAAGTCTAGAGGATAGTGGGGATCAACACTGGCATAATTTTTGTTTCCTGGTGCCTTTGTTGTGAGACTCTATGGTTTTGATTTACTGCTGTTATTCACAGAGCAAGGCATGATTAGCAGTGGTTAAAAGCCAAAAGGCTGCAAGCAACCCAAGCAATGGTGTCAGCTGTTAATGAAACTCGTAGCAAATGAAGATCTTAAAAGTTCATCTCAGAATCTGCTGACATTGCAAAGCTTCCCTCAGAGCTGCAATACCATTCCAGCACAGAGGAAAAAAGTGTGCATGAGAAAAGACCTGTCTAGGTTAATGCCACATGCAGGGCTGGTGTTGGATTTAGTGACTCTGCTTGCCTCCACCACATTTTTTGGTTTGCTTCTAGTTATCCACACTGTGGGAACCTGCCAGCATGGGAAACCCTGCTGTATCAGCTAGCTGGGCAGTTTGTATTTAACTGGTGGGTATGTGTTATCAACAAGCAAAGGAAATAATAACATCAGTCACATGTCAAAAAAGCAAGTGTTTAACAAGTATTATTTGATGTACATTATTTTACTTATAGTCTTTTCTCATCACTTCTTCTGCCTCAGCAGTTGCTCACCTTTGCTACGTTATGACACAAAGTTCAAGGGGTTGCATTGCATTATCACAGACATCAGTAGAGAGAAATTGGCTTGCTATTAATAAAAATTGTAAAATCAACCTTACAATAAACCCTGCTTTTGGCCATGACCTCTGCCTCCTGGATGCAGCAGTGAAACACAGCCCAGAGCTCTCACTGAGCATTTTTAACCCAGGGTTAAAATCTCCCTGTGCAGAGGTCAGCTGTGGAAAGGACTCATCACAGGGCTGAGAGATGCAGAAGTGCTGATTTACCCATTCCAGAGCAGCCTGGAATGGGGATATCCAGGGGAGTGGAGGAACTTGACTCTTTTCTGGCTCTTTCAAAGGGGTCTCAGTGTCCACCAAAATCAGCTGAAAGCATCTCTGTAACTTTATTTTGCCAACGATGCAAAGCAAAGCCACACAGCTTTTAGGGCAGGAAGTGCAGTTTGCTGGAAGCAATGTGAATTCCTTTGGCTCCTTTTTGCATCACTAATTTTTATTTATCACACAAGATCATAAACTGCACATAAACTTAAATGCAGACATAATGTACATTACTGTGATAATAGAGAAGCTGTGCTCCTTGAACCAGACAGATGAAATAGAAATAGACATATTGAACGAGTTCTCATCAGTGGAATGTTCAAATTCCTTCTTTTTTCCAAATCTTTAAATTCTAACTGGTCTGTTAAGGATAAAAAAGTATAATTAAACTAAAATGTGCTTTCAAAAGACAACACATCAACTAAATTTCTTCAGACAACAGCATATGAATGTCCAAAGACTTGCTTGAAAGCCTTTCATGCAGGGCCCTGCACTCAGTATCTTCTCCAAGTTTTGTTGTGGAGTGACTATTTGGAATTTACAAACCATTCAAGCAGAATACATGACTACAGTTTTGAATGTGTATAAATAGCACTCCTGTGAGTTAGGTTAGCTGCTTTAAAATGTTAATTAATGGAAGTCCACGTTTCCAGTTATTGTTTTGTTTTGTACGAGGTCACAGCGTAGCAGGGCTTAACCAATGACAAGTGCAGCCAAATTTGATAGGCAAAGCCAAAACACCTATGGAAAAACATACAAACTAGTGCCAGAATTGTGAAGTGCAGATTTAAATAAACTGAGTTATGAACTGAAACTGGCTACAGTATAGTTGCAAATGTCAGTGAAGCAAACAAGCTCATTCTTTGCCTGTGAAGTAGCGTTGGAACACATCCTATACACAGCCTGTATTTAAATGTAACTATGGGGTTACCTTTTAGGTTGTGAGACACAATCACACAGGCAACAAACATTACATCTTGTGAGTGAAAACTGTTGTGTCAAATATGGCTTGATTAGTAGGGTTGATGGGCTTTATTCAAGGTTCCTAGAATTTATCTGCCAAGCATAAATAATTATTTAACAACTAATAGGGTGAGGCCAGAAATATAATAGCTTTTATGTTGAAATTAACATCAAGTGATCTGTAGACATCTGCTAAGCAGGCCAAATGTGGTCTCTGTGCTGCATGTTTTGCCTCACTGCCTCAAAATAACAAGCAGTGCTTATATTTGGAGGGGCAGTTTTCCTTGTTGAAGTGGAAAAAGAATGTTCTGATAGGATCAAATGTGTGACGAACATTAAATAGCCCTACAAATTTAAATAATGCTCCATGTTGAGATTTCAGCCTTGCAAATGCTCGTTTCCTGATGTGAGCATACTGTTGTTTGGAGAGAAACAAAAGTTCTTCCTTGTTAGAAAGAAAACAAAGTATCATGCAGTGTATTCCTGCTCTTAGCTTTTCCAGCTTTCTGGGGCCCAGTAATTTTATTTTTTCCATAGTGGCCAGAAGGGTAAGGGAATCCTTAGAAAAGCCACAGTGTTAAGAGAGTCTGAAAAAGTTCCAAGTAGCAAAGAACCCTTTCCAAGCAGATACTGGGACCTGCATTGTGTGTGTGTGTGTGTTTGGGTGCTGTGGATGCCAGGACAGAAACTGTGCTTCCTTTCCTTGAGAGCACCACTGCTGGCATGGCCTCTTTGCTTTGCTGCCTGCTGCACTTGCTCTGCTTTCAGGGCCGGCCATTCAATCTTTGGCATCTTCTCCAGAGAGGTCTTGGCCTTTCCTCTGTTTTAAAAGTATTAGAAGGACGTTGAATTGCTGAGTGGGGAGTGTAATCTTTGTGAGGCTAAGTCTAAAGATGTTGGTAAGCTCAAAGGGCTGTGCTGCCAATTTACTCTGTACTATGCAGGAATGAATGAGGGACTCATATTCATTGTGCTTATGTATGCTCAAGTTCTTTATGTCCATATTTAGATCTTTTAACACGAGAAGATTAAGCCAACTTGGATTTCTTGCCTGAACAAAGCACTAAATGGCAGAGCCTCAACAACAGCCCCCATAAATGTGTACTGCCACCAGCAGCACGAGTAGCAGTGGACCTGAGATCCTGTGGGGTTTGGCAGTGACACAGAAGGCGCTGTTGTGAACAAGCCGGATTCCCTGTCCTACAGGAGCCTTGGCACCAACCTCCCTGTAAGCTGGCTCAGGCTTTTATGGGGGCTCTGTGCTGCACTCACTGTCTCTGCCCCAGAACGTCAGAGTGCAGCCTCAGGCTGCTCTGCTTCACCCTGCCAGGAGTCCCTGGGAGTCTGGCTGCCAGCTGGGTTAGCCAGAACACACAGTGCTCCTGCCAAAGTCAACTTCCCCCTGCGAGGGTGACCTCAGGGAGGAAATGGCAGATGCTGCCCGGGCCAGTTTTCAGACCACACCTGACCCTCCTGTAGGCACACACTTTGTGGTGATTGGGAGTGGCTACAGCTGTGAAAAGCAGGTGAGCGGCATTGAAGATAATGAGACAGAGTGCCCAGGGGTGCTGAGCGATCACACAGGGAGCAGAGGGCACACAGGTGCAGGGCATCTACAGGAGGGGATAGAAGGCTCGGCTGAAGGACAAGGGCAGACATTTGCAGCCTTCTGAAGTGGTCTGGTGCTGCTCTGTAAGGGCTGAAGCCTTCTGGAATTGTGTGGTGACATTCTGGGTATCGTGGCCATCTCAACTGTGACCTATGCTGTGATACCTTCCCAGCAGGGATTTCCCCAGAAGATAAGTGGCAGAAATTTCTGCCCCTGTGTTGGCAACTCTAGAGGTCAGAGTTAGAGAAACAGGGCAAAACACGTGGAGGATGAGAGCTGTTGTGTTTGTGTTGGCAAATCATGGAGCAATAGAAACATAGGAAGGTTTGAGCTGAAAGGCACCTCTAGGGGATCATGTAGCTCCAAACCCCTGCCATGGGCAGAGACACCTTCAGAAGCCACATTTAGGCTGTGACATTTTTCTTCACTGCTTCAAAGCACAAATGATGAGAAGGAAGAAATTCTGTGTGCAAAGGCCTCTTCTTAGTTTTCTGTATTGAAGTAGCCCACAAAGGAGTTTGGAGTTTCCTGAGGTGGGAATGCTTCAGGAATTTTGTTCACAGATGAGGCTCCTTGTCCAGCACAGGTAGGGCAGACAATATCCAGGCTGGATAGAGAGTGGACAGCCAGGTCTGTTGTTTGAATGTGGTGGCTCTGACTGCTGCAGGGACTAAGCATGGACTTCATTGTAGGTGGCAGAGTTGGGCTTCGTTGCCAGCATTCATCTGATGTGAGTGAGGAAGTTTCTCTGTGCCCTTTGGTCTTGGTTTTCTGAGGGAGATGTGAATTGCTGATTCCAAATAACAACATGTAAGAGCTCCTGTGATGAGGGTGTAAAGCAACCCATTCAGCTTTACTCTGATGATTAAACTACTGCTTTTAGTACAAAAATACATAGCAAGGCAGCCATTTCTATGCATGTTCTAGGGTGGTGTATTATTGCATTTTAACACTTGACATGAGTGTAATTAACACACAGTCACTGCTTTGTCTCCCATGAAAAACAAACTTCTATCAGCAGATGCAAGAAATCTACTAAAGATTTCATGTTATTAATGGTTACAGCATTTGTTGTAGTGCTGCCTGTTAATTACCACATCCAAGAGTGTGCCCTTCTGCTGTGAGGGGTAGGCTTCTATTTGGAATGATGCTTCTGGAAAGAATGTTGACACAAATTCAGCAATGCTGCATCTGGAGAGATGCTGCTCTCAAGCAAAGTGTGAGCTGGGGCTAAGCCTGCTGTGAAAAGTGACACTAACTTGGTGTAAAAATGGCTGTGGGGGAGATGCAGACCTCTGGTTTCAGAGGCTTCTTGCAGTCCCTGTGCAATACAGGTCAGTAAGAAAATAGGCCATGGGTTGGAGAGAGCACATTTGCTAAGGCTGTGAGCAGACACTGCTCAAAGGAGGGTGTGTGTAAATGTGAAACTCTGTCTCTAGCCCTTACCATCCTCCAGACAGCAAGTTCCTCCTCCTCTCCCAGAGGAGTGCCTCTGATGTAGCCAGACATCTTACTGGGAGTGCCAAACTTGCTGGGCAAAGAGCAAAGTGCTTTTTTAAATATGTGTTCCATCGAAAAGTGATTCTAAATGTTTATTTATTCTTTTGGCTCTCCTTCCTAATTCTGTTTCTTCCTGTGTGAGTGGAAAACCCTACTGTGTCTCCTGTGGTCATCAGGGAGTTGTGCGTGGCCCTGCAAAGGGGCATCACACAGGTGGCATCATGCAGTGAAAAGAAAATAAGTCAAGGTGTCCCCAACTTGGCATCATGCCCTCTTAATACTCTTGTTCCCTTGCTGTCCTGGCTGGTAGGGAGGGACCCTTGGCCTGATGAGCTGCTGTGCACTTGTTCAGAGGCAGCTGTAACTACCTCAGGGGTGTCTGAGACATGGCCAGCCCCCAGCTTGTGTATTTTGGTTCTGTGTGCTGCCCTTCAAAGAGTGGAATTATTAGGTTCTCTGGAAAAATTACGGTTTGGCCTGTCTTTATGCATCTGTCTCTTGCTGTGATCAGGGACTCTTTTTTGGTTTGGGTCTGTCTTTATCTCCATAGGTCTACCTGACAGAATGGAGGTGTGATTGTAGCATGTTGGCCTGTCTTAATTTAGCCATCAGAGGTAATAGCAGCACTGGCCAACAACCAATTTATGAAGTCTCCAGAGACCTCGTGTGTGTATCTCAAGGTATGTTGACACTGCAGCAACTGCTGCTTGCAGAGACACCTTGAGATGGCTCTTAATAATTTCCCAGTGACTGAATGGTTACTTAGCAGTGACTGAGTTCAGTAATGGTCACAGAGTTTGTTCTGTGCCTTGGGTGAGTTTTACAGCTTGTCCTGAGTACTGTGCTGCTGTGGATGGGATGCACTCATTTTAGCTAGCAGAAAACAGGGGTAGTGTTCTACATTAATAATATGAATATCCATCCAGACACATCCTCAGCACATATGGAACCAATGCTGAGAGACCAAAGATGGAAAATGAGGCAAACATAGAGAAGAGTAGCTTTATCTAGAGCTACTTTATGTCAGGGTGTGACAGTGGTCACAGGGGTCTTAGGATGAGGGAAGAGATGTAGAATTTGACTCCATATTTCAGAAAGCTTGATTTATTATTTTATGATATATATTACATTAAAAATACACTAAAAAGAATAGAAGAAAAGGTTTCATCTCAGAAGGCTAGCTAAGCTAAGAATAGAAAGCAAAAGAATGATAACAAAGGCAGCTGCCTCAGACTCTGTCCAAGCCAGCTGGGCTGTGATTCGCCATTAATTAGAAACAACCATATGAGACCAATCACAGATGGACCTGTTGCATCCCACAGCAGCAGATAACCATTGTTTACATCTTGCTCCTGAAGCCTCTCAGCTCCTCAGGAAGAAAAAACCCCAAAGAAAGGATTTTCATAAAAAGATGTCTGTGACATCAGGGGAGGGATGTTCACAAAGCAGTGGACACTCCAGTGCTGGAAGTGTGAGCCCACACCAGAAAAATGATTGAAACCTGATTGGACCAGAACTGTTGAAACCTGTAGGCACACAGTTTGTATCCCCATCCCCAGTGGCTCCAGCTGTGCAGGAGAGGTGAATGCTGTTGAAGGTGAGGAGTGCTGGGCAATCACACAGGGGCGGGGCATCAGCAGGAGGACATAAAAGGCTGGGCTGAAGGACAAGAAAGGCAGAGCTTGCAGACTTCTGAAGTGCCATGATGCATTCTGTATGGGCAGATTCCTGAAGCCTTCTAATGAGGTGAAGTGTTGCTGTGTTTGGGAGAATGCTTAAAGCTTTCTGAAATTGTGTGGTGATGCTCTGTGTATGGTGTCTGTCTCTGCTGGGACAGAAACCCTCCCATGATGCCTGATTCTGGAAGATACAAAGTGCTGGCAGAGCCTATCTCATGTAGCAGAATATAAATTTCTCTGGGTCTGGATTGAAGGCATTTGAGACAATAGTTCATGTTTGGACTCAGGTGTTTATTATTTCTTATCAGTAAAACAGTCTTACAACTGTGAGTTCAGCAGCTTTTCATTAGAAGGCACAAAATGGCCAACAATCTCTTGCTACACGGTCTTTTAAGACTAAACTACCCAATTAAGAACTGACACCAGGATTATTTCCCCTTTTAACCCAATAACTGATCCCACAGAGCTGCAATGGGGACTTTTCTGCCCAATTACCAAATGCCACCCAAACCCATGAAGAAGCATGAAGGAGAAACCCAGGATGACACCCTGTGCCCTCCATCTTGCTTCCATCCACAGCATACTACAAATCCCAAAACCTGTATTTCTCACCAAGTGATACACCCACACTACTCTCTATAATCTATTTCACACTTCTGTGGATTCTGGCCTATCTAAGAGTCTGGGAAACTTTCTCTATGAATGAGGGTCAGAGTCAGTGCTGCCCTGGGGGTCAGGCACCCCAGAGCAGACAGAGAAGTATTCCCAGTGCCCTGGGTTTCCATGGTAGAACATCCTGCCAGTGCCTCACAAGTGGTAGAAGCAGAGCAGCAGAAGTGCCCCTCCAAGCCCTCCTGTGTGGCTCTTAGCTGGCACAGAGCAATCCCAGGGCTCTCCTGCTGCTCCTGTGCCGTGGCTCCTGTAACCTGTCCGGGTCATGAGAGCTGAGCTCAGTTCAGGGCTCTGCTCTGCTGGCCAGTGCTTCTCACTGAGCTCTGCCTGCCCAAGCCTAGAGCTTGCTGCTCTCATCCTGCAGTGCATTTGGGCTGCCAAACCAGGCGCCAACTTTCTGTGCCCATTCTCTTCCTGGAAAAAGGGCTCAGCTTCCCCTTCAGTCCAGCATAACTGGGCCTTTGGGCTTGAAAATAATATCAGGCTTGCAGCTGACAAGATTTGTCCTCAGGACTTTTTCTTGCATTCTACTTTGAACATGATTTTTACATGCTCCTAAATGTGATGGGGCAATGTGAGTGTGTGACCGTGTTCACAGGGGTCTCAGGTTGAGGGAAGAGACGAGGATCTGACTCCACGTTTCAGAAGTCTGATTTATTATTTTATGATATATATTATATTAAAACTATGCTAAAAGAATAGAAGAAAGGATTTCATCAGAAGGCTAGCTAAGAATAGAAAAATAGAGAGTGATAACAAAGGCTTGTGGCTCAGACAGAGTCTGAGCAGCTGACTGTGATTGGCCATTAATTAGAAACAACCATATGAGACCAATCACAGATGCACCTGTTGCATTCCACAGCAGCAGATAATCAATGTTTACATTTTGTTCTTGAGGCTTCTCAGCTTCACAGGAGGAAAAAATCCCAAGGAAAGGATTTTTCATATAAGATGTCTGTGACAGGAATGACCTGCACATGGAGATGGCCCTTGGATTAAAAACACCTGGCTGTGGTCTACACCATGTTCTAAATGCAGTGCAGTTTTTCAGAGTCATTCAAGTGTGCTCCCCACAGGTGTAGGCTGGCTGTGTATCACTAGCTCTGCCACAGGAGATGTGATCCAGATTTGGGACGAGCGTCTGGCCTGGATATTTCCAAATCAGTGCTTTAGTCACACACAGAAAAGCACTTGGGACTTTGGCTGAGGCTTGCTGAGGCCAAGAGGAGCAATGAAATGAGCCATGTGATAACCAGGCCTGTTCTGAATTGAAGCTGTCAGTTTCCTGCAGGTTGGGAGCTCCAGAGCCTCCCTCCATCCTCCCTCCCTCCATCCTTGTGGATGCCATGGGACAGAGAGAGAGAAATGGCAAGAGTTTCTCACAGCAGCTTGTGAGAAGTTTTGGGGAGCTGGAAGGATGTGATAACTTGTTGACTATAAACAACTTGTAGGTGGTGTTTTTCTTGTTTATTTTTCTGTTCCTCTCAAGCACAGTGTGTGAGAAAGGTTCTATTCTACTGGCTAGCATCTATCATACCGCTCTATAAAAACCGTGAGGTTCTTTTGAATAAAACCTTCTTTGCCTTTGCTACGGTCCTGCCTCTTGCTGCTCCTGCCCTGACGCTGGTGCACGAGTGACACATGCTCGCTCCATCGTCCCTCCTCTCTCTCTCCCTCCTCTCTCGCTCCCTCCATCCCTCCATCCTCTGTCCTCCCTCCCTCCTCCCTTCCTCCTTCCCTCCATCCCTCGTCGCTCCCTGCATCCCTCCTCTCCCCATCGCTGTCCCCGCAGCCTCCAGCCCGCACTGCAGCAGCCCCACCTGCTGTCGGCCGGGCGGGACGCGCTCCCTCCTTGCGGGGGCTCCGTGCACATCTCTGATCTCCCTCTCCCGCTCCCTCCCTGCCGCCCTCGTGTTTGCCGTGCCCTGTGTTGACTCTAAGGATATCTTATCTCCGCTTGTAAAGCGCTGAGTAAATTTACACACGCCCCGAGTGCTTGATAATAATAACAAGCACTAATCTTGTGCTTTTACTGGCATTTGATTTCAAGAGCTCTCAGCGAAGGAAAAGTGATGAAGGCAGAGATATAGCTATGGTTCTTGAGATGATTTTATTCTAAACTTCATGTGTTTTGAAATTTTTTTCTTTTTAGAAATGAGAACACCACATAAAAATCTGCCCAGGCTTTTTCACTGACAATACTTGTAAAAAGGACAGGGTGATAAACGATGGATTAAGGTACTTTTTCTGAAGTTATACTGCTGCTTTTATGAGTTTGAGATGAGCACAGTGATCAAGAGTGAGGGTATTTATACCACAGATTTACTTTGAGATGAAGGTGCTTTTGGATGAGGAGGAGATGTTATGTCTAAAGGCTTTTATGTTTGTGTGTGTATATATATATATATATATATAAATATATTATATAATTATATATATTATACAAACATATTTTATATTTGTATAGATACATATTACATAATTACATATATAATTATATGATATATAATATATAATATGATATATTATATAATATATATTATATACTTATATATTATATATAATTACACATATAATAATATAAGATATAATATATATAATATATTATATAATAGATATATAATTATATATAATATGTATAATATATATACACAGATATATATTATGTATTTTTATATATAAAAATATATAATATGTGTATATATCTATATAAAAATTTATATCTAATTTATATATATATAAATTATATATATTTAAGGACAAACTCCACAGCATACTTCAGCTCATGCCTGTTTCCAACAACAGTTTTGTTTTAATCAGTTTGGGTGTTGCTGGATCAGGATCTAGACCATCAACTTCCCCTTGGAAAAAACCCTACACTTCAAATGATCACTTATCTCCTTATTTTAGAAGAGTTTCTTAGCCTACAGTGAGACACATTGCATTGAATTTGAGAGTAGGGAGAGACTCAAACCAGCAAAGTTTGCCTCTGGAATGAGATTCCAGACACTTTATTTATGAGGATTGTTTGGATTCATGCAATAGAAATGTGGAATTGAGAGTGCATGTATGTGCTGTTATTCCTTCTTGTAGGGGATGGTATGCACAGGTAAAAGTAGAGCAAAGAAGATGCTGTTATTTAGTTTGAGGGAGTGTGGGGATAATTGATATAATTTGCTTCCAAGTAGAATTCAAGTTCAGGCATTATCTGATTTCCTCCAAGATTCCTACTCTGCGAAAACCCAGCAGAGCAGGCTCCAGCTGACATTGGGAAACCCTTTTTATTTGTGACATAACATGTGTTTTACACCTGGACTTAGGAAATTTTTATTTAAAATCTGCTATTAAGCTTCCATATGTCGTTTTGATGGGTTGATAGGACAGTTAATAGACAATGTTGAGCATCTGCTCGTTTCCTGCATATTGAGAGCTGGATTCATCAGTGAAGCAAGATTTTATAATACTATAAAAGAAAAAATGCTTAACCACACGTTCTGAACACATAACAAAGGTGTTTCTTTTATTCATGAATATAAGACACTTCCTCTCCAAAGATAGTTTAGACCTTAATTTTTAAAAAGGCTGTTTGGATTTCTTAGCTGAGGAAATGTTTTTGCCTGCTCTGCTTTGTGCCTGTGTAACCCAGCAGGGAGAGCACAGCACTTTTGGATGTTCCCAGCCAGGGTGAATGCACCTTGCTTTGGAGATGAGGGAGGCGCAGCAGTGGTTCCTGTGCCATGTGCAGGTTCTCCACAGGGGTTACACTTTACCCCACAAGAACCTAAAATGTCACAACTGCCACCAAGAAACTCAGTGCAACATGTGCAAAATAAAGAGGAGAGGGGGAAATGTGGCTGCTGCTTTTTGTGATGTCTTTTGAAATACGACCATAGGTCAGATCTACACATTAAGAAATTAGAGATGGACCTATAGACATGTAAGTAATGTTTCACTCAGTGTTAAGTTGCTGGAATTTGAATTGTTTTCTTACATAAAGCATCTTAGTGGGTACCTGTGATGCCAGAGTCATTGCAGTGGTGTGTAACAAGAAAGAATGTGCTCTGGCTTTACCTCACAGGCAGGACAATCCTTCCTTTTCTAGGAACATTATTTAATATTATTTATTTTGGGATCCAGCAGCACCCAGGCTGAGATATCTGGAAGCAGCAGCTGTGTGGCAACTTCGTGTTTTGTGCCTGGAATGTTCCTGTGTGAGTGCAGAGTGGATTCAGATGCTTGGAAATGGGCAAAAAGGACGAAAAAATCCATTTTTGTGAGGAATTCAGTGGGCAAGCAGGTCATCCTTTACTATAGTTCTAAGTAATGTGGTAAAGGCTGATGAGCAGGTATCTGGACCTCTGAAGGATGAAGCTTGATGACAGCCTCTGTGGAAAGTCTTGTTTTTGTTGCTAGGCACTGCTCATAACGAAATAGAGGACTCTGAAGTGATTAAATCTTTTCTTCAAGTAGTTCTAAATGAGTTGGAGACTTTTTATAAACATGGCAGTTAAACAAATGTATGATCAGGTCTATGCACAGGCTGCTTGCTCACAGAAAGTGCATTGAGTGGTACTGCACTGTTTACCCAGGGCTTCAGCTAAGCATCTTAGAAAGGTCTGAGTTAGCCAGCAATCTGACTATCCCTAGATTACATGGCTGAGGTGAGATTTGCAAGAGGAAGTTTTTAGTTTATTAAATCTACAGCTAGGGTTGGGGAAAAAAAACCCCGCAGCATTCTGGGCATATGAAGCATCCTTTGGGCACTTGAGAGGGATTGATGGCAGCATTTGCTGTGTTGAAAGCTCAGTGGATGTGAACTTATGTCTGTTTGGCTCAATTACTGTGCTCTGAGCAGTGTAATTTAAATATTGTTTGTTTCCAGAAGGTTAACATTGCTGGTACACTTCATGCTGTTCACTGTAAAAAGCATGCACTTTAAAAACAAGTGACAATCTCCCATTTGCCACTCTGCAATCAGGGAAACTGCTCAGTTAAAATACAGATTTTCAAGGCTAAAGTCAATTTGAGGGGTGAGGGGGTTTCTTAAATTTGTTATCCTATGTAAGACAGACAGAAATGACACTGTAAGCTGGCAATAAGGGACAGGCCAAACTGGGGGCTAAATTTATTTATCCAAACAATACTTTGAGGGGAAGGGCTGCGCCCTGGGGGCAGAATTGCCCACTTTGGGTGGTTTAGAAACTTGTCAAAGATCTGCTGTCACTGAGGCAGGCACTTGCTGAGTGGTGTGACACAGACATCAATTCTGCACCTTCCCTGGGAAGCTTCCTTGGTGCTGCCATTTTCCTGGTGCAAAACCCCCTGCTCAACCTAGAGCCAGCCATGGTTTTACTGGTAAGGAGTAGCTCTGTGTGCATGCCCTGAGGTCAGTGTCTGTCCATGGGATCATGAGGATAATCCCTTCTCCAGGCACCCTGACACATTGCTGTGCAGCAGGGAAAGGTATGGAGAATTATACATTTATTTATATTTATTTATTATATATATCTATATATAAATAAATATTTATATTTATATAGTTTATATATTTATATATTTGATATATAAATATTTCTATAAATAAATAGATAAATACTTTTGTTTGCTTTTAAAAATATATTTATTTTATACTATTTATATTTATATATATATTTATACATTTATTTTTATATATTTATATATTATCTTTATATATATTTATATATTAAACAAATATATAAAATAAATATATCTTTATATATTATATTTATTTATTATTTATATTTATTTATATAAATTTCTAGTGCAGCACTAGCACAATTCCAGCGAGGCTGAGCTGGTCACTGCACAGTGAATTCACCTGAGCTATTGCATTCATTTGTTAATTTAAATTTAATTTAAAGCCAAGCTCATTTTGTTCTTTTTAATTTTAGATACTATTACCGGTTTGCTAGCAAAGCTTTGGAAGTCCAGCTGCAAATAGCAGGCTTCACAGGATGGCTGCAGATAAATATATAAATAATATATATATATATATATAGATATAGATTATCTTCTTGACTTCCAATCACTTCAATGAAGTGGCCCATGATTTTTATGTTATAGGACATAGCAAAAGATGCACCTGCCAGTTTTATTTCTGTTTTTATATTGTTGGGAGAGGTTTGGAAGTTTGATCTAAGTATATTCCCAAAAGTTGAGATGCTCCTCTGAATCTTTCCAATTTGCTGGAGGAATATTCTGATGGGTTTTTTTTTTTGTTTTTTTTTTTTTTTGCTGGAGGGCAGCCCAGAGTCTTAAAGGTCCTTTTGAGACTTACAACCTCTGATTCCTGGAACTGAAATGTAGAGCCCAAATTATGAGCACCTATATGGGGGTTTCTAGTGAACTCAATGGAAATCTTTTATGAAATATGTGCTGTCACATGCTGTGTTGTCTTCTGGGCAGATCAGAAATATCAACATTTCTCATGGAGTATCTCTATTTTTGACTCAGTAGCAAATGAGCAGGAGCTGGACATGACATAGAATGGGAAAGAAGATGAAATATGAACACAAAGAAATCTTTCTTTAGCCATTTGTCAGCATCTCCTAAGTTCATATCTATTTTGAGGAGTAGAAGAACATCTGAAATGTGCCACTCATATGTGATTTGAGTCCTAAATGTAGCTTGTGGTTATGAGTGTGTCTTTAGCATATTGCAGTGTCCTGCCCCAAAGCCTTTTTGGTCATATAAACTTATCTCAGATTTAATTTTCTTTTGGTTGTAGTATTAATTCAGGGGTTGTTTCAGTTTGTTTGCTTTTAAAAAATCTGTGTGATCTTTTTCTTTGCATTTTGCAAACCTCATCATTTTGGAATCCTAAATAAACTGTTAAAAGAACTATTTATTATAACCCTATTATATGGATATATTTTGACAAAGAATGTGCATGAGCTTGATGGTGCATCAAAGCAAAAAAGCCAAATTGGGCTTTGACTTTAAGGAAAAGACTTGAAAACCACTGTCAAGATCAAAGTCGATTTCATGTACTGGAATCCTGGTTCAGCAAAGCATGTAAGAAAGAATTTCAGACACAGTGAGCTTTGGTGGCAGCCAGTGAACATGACTGCCTTTACTGCTGGGATTCCTGCTTCTCAAAAATCCCAACCAAACAAAGCAGTTGCCAACAATGAAGCCATCAAAAATATTGTAATCTTTCTTCATTTTCACATCCTTGCACAGCATTCCTTACGCAGTTTGCTTGATTCATAATTAATTGCTTTGATCAGAAGGACTTAAAACTTTTCAAGTTCCTCCATTTGCAGATCTGTTTCTCTTGGTGAATGTGCTTGGGTGACAGGAAATAGCTTGTGTGCTTTTCCATGTCCTAGTAATCTTTTAATCAAATAGTAATGCTTCATGCAATAGCCTTACTGCTCTCCCTCCTTCTCCATCACCAGGAGTCTTAGAGTATGCATGCTGGCACCAAATAAATGTCAGCACCACTTTTATTCTTACTGGGAAATGCTCTGGTTCCCCACATCCCTCTTTGTTCCTAAAGCAGACCAGTGAGGGCTTTCAGCCAGACAAATGTTTTATGGCAATAGCACTTTATGTTTTCCTAATACCCTTCTTCTGGGGGTCTACAATGCTTTACAGCACTAATAAATTACGCCTTACCCCATCCTATGTGGTGGGTAACTGTTCTGCCCCTTTTACAGACTTTGTGGAATAACCTGCATTCACCATGCCAGCACAGTGTGTGCAGGGTTTCATCCCAGAATGCTGTCTACAATGGAGATATCTACAAGGCAAAGCACTTTTAGAAGCTGTGTTTGTCTTTGGACCTTATGCAGAGAGCTTGGAAAAAATTGTGAACTGTGATTAGACACCAAGAAAAGTCTTGGAAATAATTGAAGGTGAAAAAGTCCAACGAATGATGAAATGAAGGTTCATCAGTCTGGAAAGAAGTGTTGAGGATGGTCTGAGGAATCAAAGGAAAGGTTTTAGAGTGGAGGAACCATGACCAGATTTTCTTGGCTGCAATTAAAAGTGTACAGAAACATCTGGTCACCTTGTAATAGTTCAGCTGAGAGTTAAAGTCATAACGTTGTTAACCTTGCTCATTCCCAACCTGGAATCTAAATAACTCTAGGCAGCTGCACTGAGTCACTTTTTAAAAATCACAACTGAGCTGCAGCTCTGGGTGGTAAAACGAACAGCTAGAAGACTTTCAGCAATGCATTTGTCTGAAATCTGACTGGTGAGACCCCACAAACTCGTGCAGGTGTGCTAAACATCTCAGCACCTCTTTTGCTCGTGTCCCTTTGGAGTCTGCAGGGACAGGGACCACTTAGGTTTGAGGCAACACCGAATCATGGGAGAAACTGTGACACCAAACATGTGAATCCTCAGGAGCAGGAAAATGTAAATTACTTTCAAAATTAAGTTCAGTCATTGTATGGGCAGGTATGTGGGGTGTGATGGTCTGGATTAGCTGTGTTCAAGGCATTGATCAGGGAAGAACCCCTCCTAAGATAAATAAACATGTGAAAAACTCAGTGCTTCATGGCATGCCGTTTGTTAAGTTGTTAAAAAAATCATATCATACAGGGATAACCTCATTATTGTGTTAAGATGAAGCACGGAATACAGGCACCAAGGAATATCTTCTGTCCTGAAATATTCATAAGTTTTTTTGTTTTCTTTTTCTACTGACACAAACAGTCAAAAAGCAGCCTGGAGGAAATGTCCTTCGCTTTTGGAAAATGAGTTGGTAATTTATTCACATAAGGCCATGTAGTCATTTTGAATTAGCACATTGTGGAATCTACTAATAAAAAGAAGTCAGTTTACATTTTAAACAACCTTTAATATTTGTAAAAGTAAATATCCCTTAATTTCTCAGCAATTTAGATGTAATGGGAATTGTCAGAAATTTTAATTTCTCCCCGTTTAGCTCACTCACAATGGCTGTCAAACAGTCAAGTGATATGACGTAAAGTACTGCTAATCGTTTCAGCACAAGACAGTGCTTCAAAGGTAAGGCAAAGGATGTGCAGACACTAATGAAATTTTATTATCAGAACATAGAATTAGAATTGTGACAAGAGACAATGGTTGCAGTGACATGCAGCTCGAATGTTAAGCTTCTGAAATCTCCAGGCTGAGTCTGGCAGACAAAAATAGCTAAAGCTACAGACTTCTTAATAGTCTGAAATGGGAATGGAATGGGCTCAATTAATCAGATGAACAGACCGTAGGAGATCACAGAAAGGGCTCATTCTGTGTTTTCAGGCTGTTAACCCTCATGGCTGCTGTGTCCTGGTTGTGCTGGTGTGGTTTGGAGCCCAGGTGTTGGTTCTCTGAGAGTACATGATTTTGGGATTCATAGGAAAATGTGGGAAGCTCGTAAGGCAGCGTGGCGTGATGGTTTTTGTGTCACCTGCTTTGGCAGAGCCTACCTAAACTGAGTCTGATTTCACATGGTTGAGCCAGTTCTGTCTGTGAAACAGGACTGCATATTTCTGGATATGTGAGCATAAGGAGTTTGCCTCAGAGCAGATCGCTGGTGCCCCCCAGCTTATCCAAGCCAAAACAATAAATTTAAATGAATTATGGGCATCTCTTACTATTTTGGTGTTCACTAAAAGAGTATCTACTTTACAGTAACCTGTGAGAATCTCTCAGGTGTTACAGACACAGGTTTTATGTTAGTGGGTTCACTTGAATTCAGTCCTAAAGTATTTGTAAAGGAACTGTCATTGTCCTTTCCTCCTCATTCTTCTAATTCCCTGAGCTGTGCTATGGTCCTGTTGCCTTGTGAACCTCAGCAGCTGCAAGGATACATAAAAAATATCTCTGGAATTTATTATGTTTGCTTCCTTTTGTATGCAAGTTAAACTTGGGTAAGAGGGATCAAAGCCTGGGGGGACCTGTACTCTGATATTAGGAACTGGGTCTCTGATTCTCAGTCCTGTTTACAATGCCATCAGAGATAAAGTATTTGACAAGGGTTGGAAACCACAAATACCCATGCTTATACTCTGTAAGTGTGTTTTGGGCCCTTTTAGAGAATGTCAGTCTCCTTGGAGTTCTGTGCAAGGGCTTTATGAAAACTCAAACCCAGCGTGGATGTGGTGATAAGGAGCTCTGCTGCAACTTGCACAGGACACAACCCAGCAGGAATTCTGCAGTGGCTTTCCTTCCTCCACCTGCAGAGTAGCTCTTGGCACTGAGGAGGACACAGAAGTGTTTTGAGTGTCGAGCTGAGACTGGAAAATTGTCAGTAAACCCCTCTAGTTGCACTGGTGTCCTGATAGTACAATTTCTAGCTTCATTTTAAATGGGGGTGCAAGGTGTATTGTTCTATTTAGGAGAAAATGCTGCACTCTTGGCATGAGGAGAAGGTCACAAAGATAATGGAATTTATTAGTCCTACCACAGAATTCCATGACATTGGCAGTAACAAATAAATAAACAGACAGGGCTACAGTGTATATCTCTAAGTGTGTATCTCTACGTGCATCTTCCTCATCTCTAAGATGTTGGTTTGGCCTGGCAGGAAATTCCAGGTTTTGAGTACTGGTCAAGACTGCTTGTACCTGGTGCTTTCTGCTCAGAGCTGCTGCATTTTTCTTCCAGGGATTGGGGCTGTATCCCACTTTCCCTGTTCTTTTCCTACAGTAGCTGCATTTTATTTTTCCCTTTTTCTCTTAAAATCTCCCAGGTTTTTTTTATTTCTCTCTCCTTGATTTTCTATCCGTGCAGTTTTTATTCTTGCAAAGGCCATCTCCAGAGCCTGAAAATATATAATTCACATTCCCTGTGCTATTCCCTGTGCCACAGTGCCACTCCCCTGCCAGTGTGGAGTGTAAACATGTAGGGATTCAAGCTATGCTAGTACAGATTGCTTGCCAAGGGCAAACTGCAACCCAGAGTGCTTGATCATTAGCTGAGAGCAAGCTGCACGTCGTACATGCACATATGCTGTCTGTTTACAGTTTTGATTCCATTGCTAAGTTATGCAAGTCTACCAGTCAGGGAACAAAACCAATGTCCCATATGTTTGGTGACTAATCAAAAATGTGATTTGTGCTCACAATAAGAAAAAGAAGAGTCCAAAGCTTGTATTCCGCTCGGTAACGCAATTTGGAACGGCGGTGACAAGTGGTTTGAAAATATTTTAGTTGCTGTGTTCACAGCAAAAGCAGAGCAAATTCTGAGTGGGCAACACTCAGCTGTGTTGCTGCAGGGAGAGCAAACATTGCCACATGGCTCGTGCCTACCCTGAATATCTGCACCAAACTGCTCCACAGAATTTGCCTGCTGAGGAGCAGCCCCCACTCGGCTCCAGAGCCTTACAATTAGTCCATGTGCAGCAGAATGCTTTGGAAAATTGGGCAGCAAAGGAATCCTTATGCCATTTTTGTTCAGGAAATAAGTTCTCTCTTCCTCTGGCCTTGCCCTGGAGCTGAAGGCTCTGGATCCCTCAGCTCCAGTGTGCTGGGGCAGCAGCTCTCTCCTCACTAATGGGGGTGTTGCAGGGTTAATGAATTGGAGACTCTAATGTGCTTGTAGGGTCACAAAGATGTTTGAAATGATTGGATCTGTAGTGCTGCCTGTTATATGCAGATCCTCTGATAGCTTAAAGCCCCCATCAGAGATGGCAGGGAAACTTTCTGGGAATGTGGAGGCTCCCCACAGGGGAAAGGAGAGTGTGGCTGACTGGTAGAAAGCTTCTTCGCTTCCTCTGGTACTCTTGAACAATAAACTTCCCTTGATCTGCAAAACCTCCTCCATCTAAAATTCACATATATCTTGGAAGGACTGTTAATTAGACAAAAGGGGATGCGAGGAAAATTCAGATTAAAAATGTGTTCTTATTGGGAGCGAGCAATTGTTGTCCTGGCAACAACAAGCATCTGTGTTTTCTCTCTTCTTTTTTTAAATTTTTCCCTCCTATATTTTCCCTTTTCCCTCTTTTTTCTTTGTCTTTTTTTCTCTCTTTTTCTCTTCTTTTTTTCTATTTTTCCCTCCTCTTTCTTCTCCCTCTTTTTTATGTCTTTTTTTTTTTATCTTTTATTTTATATTTTTTTTAAATTTATCTTTTTTATTTTATTGGGAGAGGAACCTTGTCTTGTATTTGCAGTGACAAAAGGGCTTTCAGGTTTTAGCTGTTCGTGTGAGTTATAATGGTCGGGGTTTAGTCCTTTAAGCAGAATTTCTTGCAGCACTCTGCAGGGGAGGTCTTGATGCTGATTTTTTTTTTCTCATGGGACTGAGATTGATGCAAAAGTGGCCTTGCAGAATCAAGTTCATTCTTGGAAAAGATCTGTCTTAGACCTTCAAATTTTAGTTAAAATGCACTTAATTCATGGAAACAACAATTCTTGGGAATAAAAAGCTTTATATGCAGAGAGAAATTGCATGGAACTTGCTTATGTTGAAATTAAGGAGGCTCTTGGCAGATGAATAGAAAACTGCAGAGCTTAGTGCACTGGTGCTAGTATTGTGCATTGGATTGGGATAAACTATTAATTATTAATCCAAACCTTTCCTAACAGAGTTGAAAAGGCACAGACAATATTTTGGTAAGGGGAAAAACCTGGAAATTGTCATAAACCTCCTCTCTTCACCTTTAATACAACCTCTTGGTTTTTAATTACTCCTGTAAAGTGGAGCAATCACAGCATCCTCCTGTGACATTTTCAAGTTTTCTGTCTGCTCCACTTACGAGAAACAAATGGGTCTGCTCAGCTCCATCTAGATTGAGTTTTTCATGAAGTCATTACTTCTGTCACAGGGACTATTTTCAAATTGAAAAATCTGAAACAATAAATGATGGTGAAGCAGTTAATAACTGTTAAGAAATCACATTTGGAAAATTGCATTTAAGCAATAACCTTTCTCCCTGTAATTAAATGACAGAAAGGTCCTGGTTTTAATTAAGTCAGCAATTTATAGTTATGAAGCTATACTTCACTATGCAGATTAGAAGATGATAGGTCACAGAACACCCTGAGTGCATTTTTAGCAGAGCTGATCTGGTAATTACTCCACTGTTCAGTGGTGACCACAGTGAACCGTATCTCTAGATTAAACAATTTTCTTTTCCCTGCTCCATGATGTATAACCAGGATGAGTAAATGTACCACTAGGACTGCGTGGAACATCTTTAAATTAAAATGGATTTTAAATGAGGGGGCATGAGCGAAGGAAGTAATGTTTGAAGAACAGCGGTAAAAATGAATGGGCCACTAGGCAAGTCTTGCAAGCAGAGAATATATCATTGTTTTACAGGGCTTTCTATCTTGTGCCTGAATGTTTGCTGCAGATTTATGAGGAAGTAAAATGCTAATGTTAGTGTATTTATAAACATATGATGGGGGTTTCATCTATAATTTATTCCCAAGCCCTGCATTATGCAGCCTATGAAAGAAAATGAAATGCTGTGTTGGACAGCGAAAGGGTTCATTAATACAGCTTTCACATTTTATTTAACTAACCCCTAGCTCATATTACACATTGATTATTACATTGTGAGATGGTTTTGAACGCTTATTGTGTTCTGCTCCTCAGGCCTTTTGCTGGCTCCTTCAGGAAGATTCCAGCAGCATTCTCCTGCCTTATTTCAAGTAGCACTAAGTATATTCATTTGGCCTTCAGGCATATCAGCAATGTATGTATATTTATGGATTTTATTTCTTTTTTTCCCTTAAAGATCTGGGGGAAAAGAGGTAGAGCACAGTGTTGCAGCTTATTAGCAAAATGTGTTATTTTAGTCAGATAAACACAACCTGTACTTGGGTTGCACCGCAGAATCAGTTTGAATCAAATGTAACTAGTGTAAGCTTTGCTGAACCAGAGTTTGTAAACAAGGAATATTCAAACAGCCTTTAGTTCACAGTTACTACTTCCTTTTACTTGTAAACAAACTAATTCATTGACCAGAACAACTTCTATAATGGCCAAATTAGCCATCAGTGTAAATTGCCAGCACTGTGTGGAAGTCTCTTAAGATTTGCCATCACGGTCTGAAATTTGCTTCCCAAGCTCAATTTTCCCATGCATTACAACCGAGTGCTTGTTGAGGGGGAGGGGTGCAGTGTGTGGAAAGGGAGGAAAAGCCAGTTACAAGATGATATTTATGAAAATGGACATCAGTAACTATTGACATTAAGTGGAGACAGCAGATGATGGTTTTCAAGTTTACTGATACAAATACTTGCTTGCAGTTCCTTTTTACCCTGTTTGCTGGGTGATTGTTTTATTTTTATTCCCAGTTTTTAAAAAAACCTTATTCTGATTCTCTCTGACTTTAACAAAAGGGGCTTCAGCCCCTTCAGTAAGCAGTTGGCAAGATTATGTCAAGGTTGGATTTTTCTAAAGAGGGCAAGGAAAGAAAGGCAAAAGTAGCATCTCTCAAGCACAGTTACCTTCTTCCAGGTTTTGAGGGGGATTTTCTTTTGGGGGTGGTGGGTTTTTGCCATACAGTCATAACTTTATATTTGCTGGGAGCATCAAGGAATAATATATAGCACTGAATGCCAGGTTCCTTAACTATGCAGTTGTTTAACTAAATGAGAAATTGTTTGAATAATGATAAGCCTGAAAAAATCTCATAGAGTCAGATATCTTAGGAAGTTTCTTCTTTTAAAAGAGGGTAAATCTCCATAATAGAAATTCTGGAATGTTGAGAGAATATGAAAAAGAAGGGAAAAACTTATTATTTATTTTTCCTTTCTCCTTTCCTTTTTTTCTGCTGATGGGATTGACATTTAATCAATTTAATTGATGACCAAGATTTGTAGTTTCCTCACACACACACTCCCCTCCACCATGTTTATCCTGGAAAGAAACAAGCTTAGCACCTCCTTTGTGCACCTACCTCTATATAACCTTATTCTGAGGCATCCATATGTTTACAGTGATGGTTTGATTTGGGTGAAATGTGGCAGCAGAGCAAGGGGACAGCTCTGTGGCTGCTCAGTGAACAATGGGAGTTTGGCCCATTGGTGATCCAGCACACAGGATGTGTTTTGTACACTCTGCACAGTCCTGGGGAAGATTTTTGGGCAGACAAAATAAGCAGCAGTCATTGAGCAGAGCCATGACACATTTTCACACCACTCAGTTGTGAACTCTTACCAGAAGCCCCCAGTTTATCAGGGTAAGAAAATCTTTATTTAACAGTTGGCTTATCTTCCCTTTCCATCCTTGACACTTTCTTTTTTTGTTCAATATTTTTATGGTACCCCTTTTCCTTTTTTGTCCTTATCTCTGTTGCTCTTTACAACATGCAGTGGGTACCACAGCATACCAGGGTGAAGACATTTCAGAAAGCTGCCATCTAGAAGCAATCCAGTGCTGCAGACTGAATTTTAGGTATTTTTAAAGATTTTCTTTAGCAATATGTGACATTTGGAGTTAAAAGGGTAGAGATGCAGAGCTGCAGAGCCCTAATCCCTGAAGATGTGGCACAAATAATGCTTTCTGTATAACGCTGGGGACAGTCAGATTAACCCAAAATCCACAGCCATCCACAAATAATGCTTTCTGTATAATGCTGGGGACAGTCAGATTAACCCAAAATCCACAACCATCCAAACCTCAGGGTCTACAGGCTGTTAGAGATCTATGAAACTTGAGATCTGTGAAGCACAGAGATGAACATCTACTCTTCTCTAGCAATTGCTGTCTGACACACCAACTTCTTGTTATCAGCAGAGCTTCTTATCAGCTCCCTGGAAGTTGTTAAAGACAAGTGGAAATATGTGAGATTTTAACTGGCTTCCACAGAAATGTGAAGTTGTCCTCAACTCCTGTGCTAAGAAAGTTATCTAAATCAGGATTTTTGTTGCTCCTGAAGAGCATGAATTTACCATTTTGCTTTCTCCTGGAACAGCTGGAATTGCTTACTCTTGGAGGTGTGGATTTCCTGTCACTCCTTGCAGAGCCTAAGGAAGTTCATGGCAGCATTCCCTGTGGACAAGGCCTTTAAAATGGCTGTCATGGGGCATGGAGATGTAAAGTAAATTGATGACAGAAGAATTATGTGTGGGACTTACCCTTCAGTGATCATGTGCACCTGCCTTGTGAGGGCATCCAGGGCAAGCCTCCCTTGAAGACATCCCATTCTTCCTGTGTTACATCCAGAAAAGAGACACACAATTAAGGTGGGCAGGGAAACATTTGAATTGTGGAGAGGTACATCCTTCCTGATGTGTTTGACAGCAGAAATCAGGTAAGGAAAGCTGAGGAATTCTTATACTTCTCAGGGGAAGAAGTGAATTTGAATCAATGTGACAAAAAAATTGTCAAGTGGTGCCAGCATGCTTTGGAAAAAAGCAGGAAAATCCTTTTCCCTTCACTTTTATTGTTGAGTTGTTGAAGAACACATTTTCAAGTTCACTTTAGGCATGGTAGCTCTGCAGAGAAGCCTGCTGGAAAATGCTGGAGTGCTTTTACCACTCCATGAATCAGAATATGGTCTTCTCTCTCAGCACTCTACCCACAGGCAAGGGTGGTGATACTTAACACTGAATTTCCAGCAATCTCTGCAGCTGCTGCTCAGTTTCTGATCTGAAATTCTGCATCTAATGTTGAAACAATTACACTGATCACTTCTAATTCTTCACTGGCTCACTGTGGTGTTGAGCAGAGTGCAGGGATTAGCATGATGGGTATCAGCGTTTTCCATTTCCCTCCTTTGGCCAGCCTCTCTTTAATGGCATAGAGGTTACTATTAATAGTAATATTTACTATTTCAGCTAGGAAAGCCCTTGTGGGAGGGGGGCACAACAAAAAACTGTCTCAAAGTGCAGGAATATTGGAGATGAAATTTGCAGGGACCTCGATTGCTCACAAGCAGCAGAGTCCTGAGCTGGGATGGGGAATGGAAGCTGTTATTAGCAAATAACATTTCTGTTATTAGCAAATAACATTTCCCTGGGTGTGCTGTGGGCTCATACATCCTCATCTCCATATTTAAAGGCTCCTGGGAGGTGTGAAACCTTACAGCATTTTATTTCCAGGATTGCAATGTCACCACTATGATGTCACCCTGGTTTTTAAAGATTTTCTAAGCCTTCTGATGTTGACATTCTTGTGGTGAACTTTCTCACACACTTTCTGTAAATAACTAATTGTTTTGCACTCTTTTATGGAAGAAGAGAAAGTTGACGGACTGTTGGTTTGTCCAGTGTCATTGGAGAGGTGGTGCTGTCACCCTCCAATCCACTGTCAGTTGTAGAAAACTATAAATGTTGGAGTCAGAAAATAAAACTTCTCTTTTTCTTCACCTTGAGAACAGCGGTGTGCGCCTGTGTTCTTTCGTGTCCTATAGCGATGTTTTGGATATTTTGTTTCTGTCAGTGTTAACAAATTTTGAGATTTGGAAGTAAAATGTGAAACATTTGGGGTCTAGGTAAACTAGATTGTGCGTTGTGGGGAGATTCAGCCTGAAACATGAAGCTCAACTTTAAAAAGCTTCAATCTACTCTCTTCAGGAGGTCAGTCAGGACATGAACTTTTAGAGCTCTCCAGTCTGTTTGGGTCCGTGTGTTTTGGGGAATAAATTAGAATAACTTTGCAGAAACTTCAGCAGATGCTGAGGATCACAATGGAAAGCCACAAACATCAGGTCCTTCTGCTCTCCATTCTGTGCTGTAGTGCACCTAGAGCTGTCAGTCTGGACTCCTGAGTTTGAACAGCAAACTCTTGGATTTCTTCCTCTTAATTTTGATGGGGAAAAACATGAGGTTTGTTAAGCTGAACCCTCCCAATTTTTTATTTTTTTTCTGTCAAAGATAGCAGGTTTTCCTTGTGACTATAAAAGTATTCAGCCTCCTCATAGGAGGAACCTCAGAATCATATTTTTTGGTCTCTGCTTATAAGGCAGTATTAAAATATTGTGTGTTTTGCTGAGCTGCCTGACAGTGCCACCAACAGATCCCTTAAATTCTCTCAGATTTTTGAAATCTCTCTTGGAGTATTTTGCTGAATTTCCTGCTATTGCACTTGAAGAAAAAGTGATCAAAGAAGCCATCACATAATGTGCTTTTGAAAATTGCCAAAACAGGTCACTTTTACACCAAAATCCATCTATTCTTCTATTCTTAACTGTATTAGTTTGAACAAACAGCAGGTAGCAGTATCATCCTGACATTATAATAAAGACAATATGTGAAATTTCAGAAACAGTGCATGGATGAGAAATTGTAGCTCTTGTTCATCCAGAGGGGTCTCTGCCAACCTTGTTCCAAGGGCAGGCAGCAGTGTCATGTTGTGTAAGTGGTCCCTGTTACACTCTGCTCCCTGCTTGAGCTGCAGCCTTCACAGCAGGGAACTTTATCTGTGATTGCATCACTCGTTGTCTGGCAAGAGCAGGACATCTCAAATGCTGTTTTTACACTTGGCAACACCCAGGTGGGAGCTGCAGATGATGTTTGCTGTGTCTCACCTCAGGTGTGGTACTAGAGTGCAGTTGTCTTCGTGCAGAGTCCCAGCTTTGCCTGGCTCGGCGTGGAATTTTTATCCCTTTTCATCTGGCCACAAATATAATCTAAAATGGCAGCATGTGTTGTCAGCTGAGCTTTTTTAATTTTAAGTTTTCTGTCTGTGCTGTGAATGTATAAAGAACCTGTTTAAAGCATTTCTTCTGTGAAATGCCTAATGTGGGTAAAGCCTGAGTGTAAAATACTTTAGATAAGGGATGATTTTCACCTTTCTTTGTCTCAGCACCTTGCTGTGTCTCCCCATCAGCTCCCTGGGACCTGGTGAAGGTCACAATCTGTGCCTGAGTCACCTATTGAAAACCAAGCACAGCAGCACACTGGGGGCACAGCTCTGGTTGGCTTTGGGGTCTTAAAGGGATTTAAAGTGTTATAAAGGGCAGGGGTGCCATGGCAGTAGCCAGGGAAGGGACTTGGGGGCAGTGTTTTTCTATGGCATCTTCAGGAATGGGTTGCCTGAAGTCTACAGGGTGAAAAATGTTCTCTGCCTCGTTGCTGGCAGCAATTTGCAGCCATTTCTGGTACAAATGGGCACAGCTCTGCTCTATTTATGGAAGGTTCCTGTAATGTGCTCAGGCCTCCCACTGGCTTCAGTGAGGCTGTTCCCACTCACAAGGCTGGTGAACCTGGTCCCTGAACTCTGCCAGTCACTCATCAGCTCTGCGACACAAAGCCAGCCTGAGAGCATAATAAATACAACAGTATTTAGGGAATTCTGCCTGAAGATTGCTGTCTTGGGGTGAACCCAGCAAGGAAGAGAAATTTTGCGTGCTCAGACCAAAAATCAAGTGCTTAATTTTTCCGTGGAAGATTTGTCCATTAACTTTAATGAAGCTTTTTTTTTGGCTTACCATTCTGAAGAGAGCTATTAAACAAAAGGGAGAGAGTTTGCTTGCCAGGCATTTTCTCTGCTCCCTGGGTTCTGTTTCTTTATAGTCAGAGAAACACTTTCAGCCATATATCTTTAGAGCAATGCTAACACTTAGTGACCAGTTAAGTAAATCCCACTTGTTAAATTCTTGTGGCTGCATTATGCTGGGAGCCTTACTCTAAGGGCCTTGTTCTGTCACTGCTTGTTTTTTTCCACTTTAAATGAAGTGACTTGGATGGGATACACAGATTGGTGATGCAGGAGAAATCTTCTTCTGCAACTGGAAGGTGGCACAGTGTGGCACTGGAGCTGTTACTTGCCTCCTCTGAGGAAGGTGTGATGCCTTGTGCAGGCTGCCCTAGGACAGAGCTACAGAACACAGCAGGGATTGATTCAAAGCATCTCCTCCATGGATCCACCTTGGGCAGCACCAGAGCCCAGCCAGGGCTGCACCCAAGATGACCCAAAATGGCCCCAAAATGCACGAGCGCTCCCGGGCTCTCTCCCTGGGATCAGTTCTGCTCCATTTGCACCTTGCAGTTCATTGTCCCATTCCAGCTTTAGCCCAGGCACTCCCACCCTGCTTGTTTTTCTCTCTGCAGCCCACGGGGTTTGTGCTCTGGGGCTGAGATTGGGATCATTTGTCCTTGGTGCCCAGCTGGAGCAGGAATTGTTTTGTCTCCCTGCTCTGCGCACAGAGCTCACCATCCCTGAATATGAAGCTCAGACCCGCACACTAAAGCAGCACAGAATATGAAAATATAAAAGCTAAACCCTGAGGCATCAGGAGCAGTGCCTCCTTTCCTTCACAGTGGTGGACACAAATGTCCAGAAAACCCTGACACGTTCACGTTTGGAATTCCAGCTCTTCCTTGGGACACCACCTGTGCCCGCCAGTGTCTTTCTCCCAGACCAAAGAGACAAATGACTCCTCTGACCATTTGCCTGCCTTCTTCACAGGGAGTGTGTCCCTCCTGTAGCCCCTGCACTTACCAGCCCTTGCCTGCCTTCACAAACACCCAGGCACCACATTTATCTTCCCCTGTTCCATGGGATTGGGATGTGCTCTGGACTAAGGTGAGCACCTTACCTCTACAGGTATTATCTCTCTTATAATCCTGCAAAAAAAAAAAAAAATGCCCACAGTTTCTTGGTGTACCAGATCTCTCTTTTCAATTACAAAATACTGTTCAGAAGCCATAGCTCAGGAGTTCTGGCCTAATTTCTCTCACAAATTGCTTGTACGGATTTCTCTCCCTGGAAAATTAATTGACCATACAAGAAACTATTTTCCCTTGAGCAGGGACTATTCTGTTTCCTATGACGTTGCAGTAAGCTGTCTTTGGGCCAAATATTTAAAGGTATTTAGGTGCCTAAAGATGCAGGTAATGTGAATTTTCCAAAATACCTAGCTGCCTAATACACAGTGCTTTCAGTGGGAGTTGCCATCTCAAAGAGCTTCTAAAAATCCCACTGTGCACCCATCTGCTCCTTTAAGCACCTGAATTCCTTTAAAAAACAGGTCCTTCCCTCCATCAGTGGAGACAAATTTAATTTTTCCTAATGTAGACGGAGCTTCTTAATACATTTTCTTGGATATTGCCTGCCACCTTTAGCTTATTTTCATTGTTTTGATTATGATGTCAAATGGAGTTGATGATCGTGTTTGTGCAGTTCCAAGCAGAGCGTGGGCACACAGAATCTATCCTTTATGACACCAACTTGGCACAGCAGCTGATGTTAATAAATCAGGGCTAAGAGGTTTGGAGGCAAGCAAACTGTCAGGAAGTTCCTGCAACTTTTTGCAGTGTTATTAAGTGATCTGTGTTTTTGTTCTAACTTTTTAAAGCCTCTTGGAGGACCGGTGTTGTGTTTCTCATTAGTGGGTCTTTGATCCAGTGAAAATATCAGTCCCTTGAGTTAATATTTCATCTGGCTGTAGGGCCATGTAATTTGCCACGACACTAAGTCAATAGGTCTCTGCTGGCTTACCCCAGCAGGACTTGTATGTGTAGGCAAAAAAATTCTCTGCAAAACAAGAATAATGTGGGTCTAATCAAGAATTTATTTCTCTGGTTAACCAAAGGAAAAAAAGCAGAGTGTGAACATCCGTCCATCTAGGCACAAAAGGGGCTTGAGGGAAAGAAAACATTTCACTTTGTATCAATTCACATTCTCAATTTAATACATGAACAGGAGTGTCAGGACGTGTACATCTTGCAGAGCTGCAGAAATAGCAGCAGATTGATCTATCATTATTTACTGGCTGGGCCATGCTATCTGTGTGCTTTCTGTTCTAAGGTACTTGGAAACCTCAGAGGGTCCTTCTGCATTAACCTCCACCTTCTGTCCTCAGCTCTCCCTCTGGCCACCCCGTGCTGCATCCTGAAATTTTAATTTCCTTGCACAAGGTGCTAGGGAATGAAAATAAGCATTTGTCTGCAGAGGGTTTGCTGAGTCTGGAATACTCAGTGTGGCTTAAGCTAATTTAAAAACAAGTGACTAAAATTGTGCTTTTACTTTTTAAGGCTTTTCCAGCAATATTTCATTCTGTGGTCTCCAAAGGAGTGAAGCATTTACGAATATGCATTAATCCTCACTGGGAATTGATCCAGAGCTTGTTTTAAGCATATGCTTAAGTGGTTTGTTGAACTGGGGCCATGGTGCCCAGACCCATCTCTTTATCTTTATGAGATTTAATTGAGCAATGAGAACATTTGAATTCATTTACTTGTACTTGAGGGATTTGAAATAGATAGATTTATTTTTAAATAGTTATTGATGAGATTTACAAGGATTTGTGCACATCTGATATTTGGATTCACTGTGAGAGAAAAGGTCTGATCCGTGCTATGACTTTGCAAAAAAAAAAAAAAATCTTTAGTACAATACCTGCCTGATATCATGTCTAAAAAACAAGCAAATATTTTGTTATATTTTCACTGTGCTGAAATAGACCTTTGTTGTGTGGCTTTTGCTTCTTGCTGGGTTTTGGTTTGAGATTTTTAAAATTTGATTTTTTTTAAATTTTAATATTTTTTAAAATTTGTTTAATTGTGTGGTTTTCATTTTTGTCCTGGCTGTGTGAGGAGGAAGAGCCCTGGTGCTCTGGTTGATGTGTGAGCTCCTCACTGACCCGCTGCAGCTCATTCATGAGTTTTCAGCTGTGACAGGCTGAGTGCCCAGAGTGGTCACTGATTAGTCTGCCACTCCTAATATTCTCATCCCTGCAGTTATCAAGCAGCAAAACTGTGACAGGCAAATCCAGGCAGCGTGGGAAATGCAGAGTCTGAGAAATCAGGGGCTTTGGCACTTCCTGAGCCCTCAGTGGCATTGGGTGTGATAGCACCACAGTCTGGAGCAGAAAAGGAACCCAGAACCTGGCAAATCTCACATTGTATTTGTGACTTTTATATTGCTTTTATATTTATATTGTGACTTTTATATTTATATCATTATATATGATATAAATATATATCATATAGGGTGTATATGTAGGGTATATAATATATAAGGGTATATAATACATATTTTATATATATATAATATACCCTTATATATTATATTTTTATATATATATGTATATATATATTATATTTTCTATATATAGATGTATATATATTTATATAGATGTGTATATATATATATATATATATATATATATATATATATATGTAATATACCCCATATATATACTCCCTATATTATATATGTTAGGGGGTAAGGGAAGAATTTCAGAGTCCTGGGTGGTTCCTATGAGCTTGGTTTGAGGTGCTGAAGAGATCTGACTCTGAAATTTCAGGGCCACCTCCTGAACTCCAAAGTCTCTCTTCATCAAGACAAAGTTCTCGATAAAGTCACTGGGAGTTTTCCTCAGACTTGGGGATATCTGGATTTAATGGTCCTTATTTTTTTTTTTTTTAATCAAGAGGATGGTTTAGAGCTTATTTATCACCATAAATGGGGATTTCAGACCTCATGAAGACATTCCATTTTACCAGGTTTTATAGTAGAGGAACACAGCATTTTCTGACTGACGTGTGGTAAAATGAGATCTTTGATTTCCTTTTGGCAATTTTTTCTTTTTTTTGCACCTGTTTTTCTTTCCTGTTATTTGTGCAGATTTGGATCCCACTCCTGCCATTGTCCTGATTTCTTGATGAGTTTTCAAGGAACATTTTTAATGTCTTGGGCTCCTGAATTCGCTGGGTCAGTACCAAAGGCTGAGATGTATGCACTTGGTCATGACATTCACCTAGGATTTGCTGAAGCCAAAATTAAATCAGATAAAGCTCCAGGTTGAATCTGGGTCTCTTGTGTTTCAGGTGAACGTCTTTATTCCATATAGCTTTTTTTATTCTATATAGCTTTATTCTGTATAGAATAAAGACAGTAATGTCTTTATTCTATATAGCTTTTTTTTCTTTACATAAAGTTATAGTTCCAAAAATATTTCTCTGACCTTCTCCCTACCAAAAAAAAAAAAAAAAAAAACAAACCACAAAAATAGAATGGGAAGGGCAGGATTCGATGAATTAGTATTTTCCAGAGATTTTTTTTGTCAGAATACTCCTGATTGATTATAGTTGTTTTACTTAAGAGCACCTTTGCTTAGGCTTGTGTCTAAAAATACAAATTCTCCTTAGAATATGGGAAGTGCCAGGTACTTTAACAAACAAGGAACATGCTCTGAAGTTCCACACACCTAAACAAGGTGGCCCAATGAATGTTTTATGGAGCAGAATTGGGAAAAGAACCACAGCAGTAATCCAGATGGATAAATTTAAGTCCCCTGGCTATGGTGAGCACTCCCCTGTGCTCTTGGCTGTCTTTTCCCCCTCCTCAGTGCAGTTTTTTAAGCTCTCTGGCACAGGGAGTTTCAGAGCTGTGCTAATGGCAGGCAGAGAGAAATTCTCAGTGTTTTACGCCACCCAGGGCAATGAGCTCCTTCCCCATCCCTCTGAAAGAAGCAATGCCTTAAACTCCAGGGCTGGTCAAATCTGTGAATATCTCTTTTTTTTGGTGGAAGGGCAGGAGCAGTGTCCTGTGAATATCTCTTTTTTGGTGGAAGTTGAGGAGCAGTGTCCAGGCATCCATGTTTGATTCCATACCCAGGTGAACATCTGGATGTGTGGCTCTTGCAGATGTGCACATGAACCCCATCTCCAGCACCAGCTGGAACCCAGGCTGGGTGGAAAACAAAATAAAAATGTAATCATTGGTCTTAAGACATTCTGATATGAGTTAAACCTCAACAACAACTTTCCCCTTTTACAACCAGAGATATTCCCTGTGTTTGGGGCAGGATGTTCGTGCATTAGGAAATTCCCTGTGTTTAGCATCTGAACTAACCCTGTTATAAAATCAGTTTGCAAAAGCCTCCCAGCTTTGTGCCCAGGTTGTGTGGTGTGCTCCACAGCCCATCCTGCCCCTTTTGCTCCCTACAGCTCTCAGCCCTCCCCCTAAATAAGGGGAGGAAGGCGAGGCCAGTGATCAGGGTGGAAATCCTCAACTTGAAGAGTAAAGAAAAGAAATAAGACAGGAAAATTGGTAAAGTGCATCAGGTCCCACATGGTTTGAAATAACCATTTTAAAATTACTCACCTGTGTGGGGAGACATGGGGATAAAATTAGTGTGGCTTTTGTTGATTTTGTGACCATATATAAAGTGTTGTGGTAGCCTCAGAATAGAGGGTGCTCAGGAAAGGTTTGGGAGCAGGGAAAATAATGGTGCAGAATGTGATGGTTGTTTGCCTTCTCCTTCCAGCTGTTGCTCTGGGAAGGGAGGCAGTCCCCATCTGCACATGCCTCTGGCCTGGAATATCAGGGACTTTGGGCCCAGGTGGCTGAATGCTCCCTCCAAAGCTCTGCTGTGCACCAGGAATGTTTCAGGATCCTCCTGCAAGCCTGAGTGCATCCCTAATTCTGTTTTTTAAAGACAAATCATTTCAAGTAGAGTGCATAGAGCTCATGACACAAACACATCTGGATTTCAGTTGTTGATGTGAAATATTCACAGTCCAATATGGTAGGAGCAGATGCTGGATTGACACTCATTGTAAATGTGAATGATCACATCACAAATCCCATATGTAGCTTAGTTGAGAGCAGGAAAGCCTACCTGCCCATCTCAGTTTTGCTCTGGGGTTAAAAATATTTGCTTGCACACCTGATGTTAGTCACCACTCCTTTTGTTAGGCATAGGAGATTTTAATAAACCTCTAAAAGGTTTAGATGTGAACTGTGGTAGGAATTGAACTGACTGCCTTAATCAGAAGTGCTTGGTTTGAAATGAATCATAAAAAAACCTCTTTAAAATGTTGAACATTATCGTATTTTGTGCTTAGTAAGCACTGCTGCAGAGGTCAGTGGCATCAAACTTAATAGGTTGATCATTAAAAGGCATCAAGTGTCTGTGCCTTCTGCTGAGGTGTGTAGAGGCTGAAGAACTTTTGGTGCCTTTGAGGAAAAGCAGCTGAGGCAAGAAAAGTGCAGCCAAACAACTGAGAAAAGGCTCCACAGAAAGGTCATCTGATTTTCCAGAAGCTTTTCACTCCCACAGCATTTTGAATGTGGGTTCTCTTGGTGTGAACACTGCCTATATGGCTTTCTTTTGGTATTTACTTGTGAGTGTATCCACCAGCTGGAGGACCTTGAAAATTATTTTGGATTCTTAAAATGTGACCATCTTCCAGAGCAAAATGCTCCCAGACACGACAGCTGGGGCCAGAACTTTTGCAGAAGAAAAGCCCAGGTCCCCTTGTCCCCCTCTCAAAGCCTTGTTGGTTCTCTAGATATTCAAACCACGTTCTGTTCTTGTTGCAAGTCACAGTTCTCCAGCACACTGAGGGCTCCAAAGCAGAGTAAGGACAGTGTGGGATTTCAGTGTGTGACCAAGGATGAGTGAAAGGTGTCAGAAAAGAGATTAAACCACCAAGGAAATAATTGGGCACAAGCCGAAGGCAGAACCTTCATGCCAAGGTGTGGGAGAAAGAATCCTAGAGATTCAAGAGGGAGTCAATGACACGGTTAAACCAATGAAAATTGTGTTGGTCAGTGTTTTAAATAAAGAAAAGAGAAGTCAGGGCAAAAATGAGGAAGTTTTGAAGAAGAGCTGGAGTGCAGGGGTAGGAGCAATCTGAGTGCACTAGGAAAAATGCACTGGGGAACACGGGCAGCAGGGAATTGTGGATGTTTTTATGTTACAAAGAGCACATCCTCAACTGAGCCAGCTCAGGGCTTAAAATGATTCAGGCTTCAGCTTAACTTCCCTTCCTAAGAGAGGATTTCATTTCTGAATAGGCAAACATTTAAAATTGTAAAGAAGAAAAAGCAAGTCTTTTCCTTGGAAGGATGGATGAAACATAAATCTTAAGCAGAACTATAAACTCTTGAGACAAGGCATTTTTGTTGGATTATGTAGCTCATATCAGATAGCAATAAATCAATCCTTCAAAGACAAAAGCCCATAGAAAGAAGAATAAACCAAAGACTCTCCAAATAACAAAGGCCAGATACACAAAAGTAACTAAGGAGTTGAAGAGGCAAATAGATGCCTGGCAGGATTTTAAATGGGATCATTCAGCACAGACAATCATCACCTGCTAGTGATTATTGGTGTCTTTAGGCTCCTTCAGGCCTAGACACTTCCTTGACTGAGGTTAAAATTCCCATCAGCATCAGGGAAATTTAACTCACAGCCTTTAAAATCTGCATGGTTGGTGCATCATCCCTCAGGTAAATGAAAACTTTACCTCGTGGATAGGTTTGACCTATTGTGAGCTTTCTCAGCACACGTCTTAACATGGTTTTGTCTTTAATCACCTGGGTCGTGGCACTGAGGTGGGAAGTTCTGCTCAGATTTATTTACCTTGCTTCCTGATCCAGGACTTCATAAAATAACAGATTTTTGAGCCAGACTCAAAATATTATTGGGTATGATGACAAAATTCTAGTAGTGGGTGTAAATCACTAATGCTAGTTAATGCTTACTAGCTCTCACACTTCAGAAATTAATTTTCTGTCCTGTGAATTCCTATATTTTGGGCAAAAAAGGCTCCATTCCAGTGCTGGAAATAGCAAAATCCATGTCACACTCTGTGCCTGTACTTTGTACTCCCAGTCCCCTCTTGTTCAGATCCTCCAGGCTTTTTACAGCATGCTCTGGCACGTTCCTAACCTGCACACACCTTGGCCTTCTCCCTGGGAATATCAAAGAATAAAAGGAGATTAAGACCTGAGACTTGTCCTGACTCACATGCAAACAGTCTGAGAAGCTGGGAGGGATTTTATTTCCAGGTCCCCTGGCTGGAAGTACTGGGGACAGCCCTGTGCTGGTAGCTACATTTTCATCCAGATTGAAATTTGGCTGCTTTGTTTGTTGACATTAAATAAAAGGATGGCTCAAGTCTGAAACTGTTGGGAGTGTATGCAGGAAAGGGATTCCTGCCCTTCCTAAATCAGAAGTAGTAAATGTAATGCAGATAAATAAGAGAGGGGGGAAAAAAGAAGAAAACTTGCTATACATATGTTTTAAAAAGACAGGCAAATAAACACTGAGGGCACAGAAAATTACCAGAACATGCCAGACATGGGGAATAAAAGGCGAGCAGGCAATGTTGCTGCTGGAACAAGCAGAGATGTGAAAAATGTAGGAAAATTTGCAAGTCTTTATTTGCCACTAGTCTGACAACAGATGACGATGACATATCTGTGAACATATGTTATGAGGAAAAGGGCTACTATCACAAGCTATGCAGTGATTGGGTCATTGATTATTTTTAGCTCCAGTTCTGGTTCTGGTTGGCCTCTATATCATCTTGAGTTAGTTCAGTCTCCCCATGAAATTCTGTTCTACAGAATACTTTAAATGCATTTATTGAGAAAGGAGCCCTGACATTTGAATACAATATGATTATGATTGTGATCCAAGCCTATACAATTTTAAGTTTGCTTCATCAAAGATTAATATTCTGTTTCTTGGACTTTGCACACTTCCAGAGTTCAGCTGGAAAAAATATCAGAGTGCACATCTTACAAGTGAAATGGTACTTCTGTGTTCTCCTCTCCCCTTTGGCAGCAGAAAAGTGCTTTTTTCCATTCCACATCTTATGACATGCAGTACTTAAAACAGGGCAGTGTGGAAACACCATGAGAATAAGTTCTTCCTGCCTCGGTTCAAAATACAGTTACCTGTTTAAAACAGAAAAATATGCTTTTCCAAAAGCTTGTCCATACATTAATCCTGCCCAAGGGCACTTTTAGTATGTGCTTTTACTACTTACCTGCCTTTTATACACAAGTGCTTGCTTTGGTATTGCTTAAAAAGTGAATTTTTTTACTAATTAGGCAAAGACTGGACAGTGCATCTGGAGATTGTCCACCTGCTCCTCCTGATAATTTTTTCTCAAAGGAAACACCTCACTGATTCATTCCTTTCCATGGATCTCCCCCAGCATGGTGATGTATTTTTGCTCTTACTGCTGTTACAATCCCATTTCCCCCCCTCTTTTTTAATTAGACCCCCTCAGCAGAGGAAGGGGTAAAAACTAAAAAAGAAGGTACTGTTTGCAAATGGCAAACCAGTCCGTGGGGACTGCTGGGATTTTAAGGGCAGCTGCTGTTCAATGTATCTGGTGTGTCACTTTCTGTTCTGTGCCACTGTTTTATTGCTGCTGTGGGAATGGAGCAAAAATAGAGGCTACTGCAGTTGTGTTGAATAACCATCAACGTGATCCTAGCCGATGTGTCAGTCCCTCACTGGGCACAAAAATGTCCAGATTTGATCCCCACCACCCACCCTGGCCTGGAAATGAAAACAGCAACATGCTAAGTAGCTACAGAGCAGCATCATTAGCTGATGCACAGGGATGTGTTAGTGCTGCTGTGCATGTGTGGGTGTGAGAATGCCCCTGCATCTCCAGAAAGGCTGCTGTAAGTAAATAATTCATAAGGTGCATGCAGTGTATTTAAATGTTAAATACATTGCCTTTCAGATTCAGTGCAACAATTGAAACCTGCGTTTGGCTACCGCTGCTGCATATTTAAAGTTAAATCGCAAATTTGAAGTGAAATGCACAGCGTGGAAATGCTGAGTAAAAACCACCCAAGCCCTAGTTTTTGATGGATCACCTAAGCTTGACAGCCTGGCCCTTTGTGGAGCTCAGATTCCCTTCCTCCCATGCAGGAGTGCTGCGTGTTTCCATTTGAGTGCAGAGTTTTGCCATCAGGAGTGCTGACTCACGGGACAAGGAGGAAGGAACATTTCTGTGCCTGCTGGGGAGGCCACAAGTGCTGTGGATTAGCCCTGCTGTGACTACCCCTGCCCTGTGCCCACGTCCTGTCCCCAGGCATCCTCACCTGCTGCTGGAGAGGAGCCCAGGAATATCGGACACATCTCACAGCTGCTGGCTGCCGCGCATGAATCCACCTGCAGTGTTTCACCTCTCCTTCCTCTTGGGCACCAAAAGTTTATCCCATATCAGGCCAGGGTGCCTTGAAGGATCAGGTGAGCTAGGGGAGTAGTTGACCCAGCCATCCACAGCCAGCTGGCAGGCTAGGTGGTTGAGTTAAGCAGGTAAATCCCCTGGGCTCCCATCGGGAATGGGGGCAGATGCAGTCCAGAGGACAATTCCTGAACTGGTGGGTGAATTCCTGAATAGGTAAGTACCTCAGGTAATGTAATAAATGAGATCTCTCAGCAGCATGTCTCTCACAGTAAACAAGGGAGAGTTCTGCCTGTGGCTGTCTGTAAGATAACCATGTTCTTTGACCTTTCCTGTTATTTACATACAATACACTTTTCTTTGTCCTTTCGCGCTGCAACTTAACAGAACCAGCTGAAGTACCCATCCAGAAAAGCAAATTGCCCGTCCTCTTTCAGAAGCAGCTAAAAGCATTACCTAAACCTGTAGTAGCACGCGATTTCTCTGAGGAGGAGGTGGAAAAACCCCAATTTTGAGGTTCTGGGAGCCCGGCCGGGCTTTTGTTCTCCCCAGGGCGCAGCAGCGCTGCTCCTGAACCGGCCGCGTTTCCCCGACAGATGGCACTGCCTTTCTCTCCTACTTCGCCCAAAGTTTAAAAACATTTCGTTAAAAATAGCTGCCCCACATTCTTAATTGGCAATCCTCTTTCTGTTTATTGTTAGGCACAAATCAAACGCTGTTTAGCTCTTGGGTGAGCTCGATGCACAATACATAAAACCATAATGTGAGACACGCAGATTGTCTTATTCTGTTCTGAATCTGCTTGCTACAGCAGAAAATACTGAACAATTTGTGGTTTGTCACTAATTTAGTTCTGATAAAATGTTACTTTTCCGTCATGAAGATAGAACCACTTTGTTTAGTCTTAAAACTTGCTGTGTTGCCTGCACGACGCCCCTGTTTTTACATAAACGAAGCCAATGTTATTCCAGCATCTCTGGACTTCAGCTACAATAATGGAAGGCATTTGAAAATGCCCTGAATCAAGGTTCAAACTCTTCTGTGCTGGCTGGTCTTTCTTATGTGAGGGGATGGAGACCCCACAGTGAGTCCTGGGGTACTGATGGCTTGCAGTGTCCCTGGGCCAAGGGATGGGAGTACTGCAGGGAAACTGGGAGCACTGCAGGGAAACTGGGAGCTGGGGCTGGGAGCACTGCAGGCTCCAGCACATCCCTTCTCCTTCTCTGACCTCCCCTGGTCCCCAGGGTGATCCTCCACAGCTCCTTACCAGGGTCTCCTGGTGCCAGCTGGGCTCCTGCAGGGAGCTGGGGGTGATCCTCCCTCTGCTCTCTCCTCAGCCAGCAAATCCTTCCTGTGGCCTCTTCTGGGACCACTTCCACTGCTGCAATTCCTTGGGCTGTGCTGGGCAGGAAGGCCAAATCTCTCTTTTACCAGAGGAAATCCTGCTGGCCTGGCTCTCTCCTGGTTGGGCCTGCGCCTCGTCTCGCTTTCCGCACTCGCGCTGCTCACGGTAAAGCAGGAGGAAGACGTTTTGTTTTGTTGTGCTTTTATTTCTTTGCCTGCTCCTGCACATGGACAGATTGCCAGCCAGCTGCCCACGGCTCCAGCCCCTTCCACCTCCCCCCTCAATGGCCACAAACCAGTGGAGGTCCTGATCCACACAGGAGCTCTGTTCCCGACCGGGGCTCTCCCAGCTCTGCCCCCAAACACGTTTTGTGTGTGCTCCAAGGCCTTTTAGCACAGATGCATGGGAGAAATTCCTTCTAATATGCATTCACATGTCTCTCTCTCTCTCTCCAGTGACCTTTATTTGCCATCTCCTTGCCTATTTAGCTCATTTATTCGACCCTTCTGAAGTGGTTCGTAATATTCTCCTAATACTGGACAAGTCTCAATAATTGTATCAAATTCCAGTGGTATTGGCTGAATTTTTAAGCCCCTTCTCCTGTTTGCTAACATATTAAACAGTGCTGTACCTAACACAGTTCTTTGAGTCATTGTCAAAGCAGTTGAAAGCCTTTTCTTCTTCTTCTTCTTTGGTGATTTTTACTTCCCAAGTTGGTTTTGTTCCCTTTGTCACTTTTTGTGATGAAGGCTATCAGCTGTTTTTAGAAAGAGCAGTAGAATAATCAGATGTGCTTGTACTTGAGGCAGTTTACATTCTGAGCCTTATTTTCTTTTTAAAAACTCTGCACCATTCTCTCCCTTTTATATAATGATGGTCTGGTTCTTTTCATACTTTATTTTTGTTTTAAGAGATTTGCTTGCCTGGTGGTAAACTGCAAATTTCAAGGCTGGCTCAACATGTTTTTTGAAAGCTAATACTCACATAGCAGCTTCCAGCAGCTGATGGTAATGGGCAGGGATGTAGGGGTTTGTAATTAGTTACTCCAATGCTTCCTTGAAAATATTTGCATGCACACAAGCCAGTTCTGGAGATCTGTTGCTCCTAAATGCAAATGTTGCAGCACTTACTGCCTTGATAACAGTCTTTAATATTGATTATATTTATTTTTTTTCACATGGGAGAATAGATGTGCTGAAATGGCAGCTTAAAATCCTCTTTTGAATACAGGTGTGAGTGAAATATTTGGGATTTTTGAACACATCATCTTTAAATGCTCATTTGTCCCTGCTTCAGTCCTCCTGCTTCTTGGCTCTGTGTCTCTCTCTGTGTGCAGGTAAAAAGTGTTGCTTCTTTTCACAAGCAAACAGTCAAAAATATTTTTGTCCTAGACCTAATTTCTATCCTGCATTTTTTAAGACAGCAGCATGTGTGGTTTTGTTTCGGTTTCTCCTGCTTTGAAGATAACTGGTAAACAGCTGACCATGTCAACACAAACATTTATTTTCCCTTGACTTCTGTTTCTTCTTTGTGTCAAAATATTCATAGTCTAGTGAATGTATTATGATTTTGAGGCTTTCTGGTTATTAAGAACCTCTGGTGTTATTTCCTGCATCATGCCAGCCATGTGATTTCAGCCTCAGGTCCCAGACAAGCTGCAGTGCATCTTTTGTAAAGGCACTCATCCTTAATGGAAAGACATCAGCTTATTACATTGCTGCTCCCAAGCACCTAATTTTAACCTAATACTTTACTTTTTAAAAGATCAGACTCTTTTTCCTTTTTTTTTTTTTTTTTTTCCAACCTGCATTTGCTTACCTTCTCTGTGTTAATTACTTACAGTTGTGGCTTTGCTGGCTAATTACAAATTCCCCTGGTGTCAGGAATTTTCCTCCCAGCACTCCACTGACACTGTGGTGAATTATCCCTGCCTTTTTTTAGGGGGGGGGGGGGTGCCTGGTGCAATGTGTTATGCACAGGTGAGGATTCCACAATTGCCAATAATTTAGTGACTCATTTTGATCCCCTTGCAGCATCCCAGAATCACCATCATTAGAAAATTGGGTGCCAGCAGTGGATACAGGAGTGCACTGAGACACACCTGTGATATCATGGCCTCCTGCATAATCATGCAAGTATTGCATTAACCTTAGCCCATAGATTGCATAGGGAATTCATGGTAAATTGATTTTCTGAAGTCCTTTTCAGTGTCACTGCATTTCAGGATATGGTATTCTGTGTTGTTAGTGTGACCTACATTCTATCTCCTGACATATCTGACTTGATGTCAGCCTGTATTAAAACCTTTTTAAAGATATTACTTCATTTTACAAGCTGATTCAAACAGCACATTATAACTGACCAACCCCAAACTCTCCAATTGCTATTTGACCTTTTTTTGTTTTTAAATATACCTTTACAGTAGCCAGTTTAAAATATTTGAAGTGTTTTCTTTCCTTGATAATTTCATAAATTCAAAAGGCATTTTTTAAAAAAATACTAGGAACACTGGAAATGCTACTAAATGCACCCATATTCAGATATGATGACCACCAGAAGTGCTTTTTCAGGTTTTAATATGTTTTACTGTTGCACATTTTTAACAGTGTTGTTCTTCAACAGAATATAATGCAAAAACTCTCAGAAAATATGAATCCAAAATGTAAATTTGGCTTTTTAACAGCCAAATATTTTGAGAAATGAAAAAATTTACATCAGCCTTGTTAAAAAAAAATTATATATATTCTATATATTTTTTAAATTTATATATATATTTATATATATTTTATATGAATATTATATATGTGAATTTATATATATTTTTTAATATATCTATATATATTTATACATGCTTCCCATATACTGACTAGGCATTATGACCTCATTTTTCAACTTCTTTTTTTTTATCACAACTTGTGGTAACTTCTCCAAAGGGTCATCTTAGCTCCAGTTTCTTATCCCAATGGTTCTGCGAATTTCTCTCTGCCTGCAGCTCCTTCATTTTATCTGGGTAAAAAGCTAATTTGACCACCTTTTACTCCACCCACTCTGGAGGTTGTATTTAAACCTTTTCCCTGACCACATAAATTCAGATGGCTACCAAATCCTTTTTCTCCTCCTTCTCTAAGTCCCGTGCCATGAGCCACCATCAAGACTGGTTTTCCCAGGCTTTTTTTGTTTTGCTTTTTTTGGTTTTGTTTTTGTTTTTTTTTTTTTTTTTTCTTTTAACCTTCTCTCATGACTACAGTCTGTGAAAGAATTCCATAAAAATCTCTTCAAAATTCCCACCAGAGAAGAGACTTTATCATCCATCCTGCAGAGAGGTTCACTGCGGTTAGGCACAGCTTCTTTGTTTTCTCAGAAGGAATTTGAATTCTGAGCAGTTCCTGATTCAGTAACTAATAAATGATAGCAATCTCCACTTTTCCACCTCTATTTGGAAAAGCACAGGGTTATTTTCACACAGGTATTTATGGGTTTTTTCTGATAGCTACCTGTCAATTGACAGATGAACTTTTGGATTAGTGAAGCCCTCAGAAGGAGAGGCACCCGCCCAACCTGTTCATTGTTTTTTTAATGATAACACAAGAGCCTTGGCACACCAGTGTTTCCTCGAGGAACATCCAAATATCCACTGACTCAAAAGATCAAAGAAAAGAGCATGGGCAGGTTATGTGGGACTCTGTTCTTGCACAATTATTGGCAGCTTTTCTGGATCTCTGTGCACCAGACAAGGACCTGCTTGCTTGATTCTGTAAGCAAGGATTAAGGGTAGTAATTCCTACTTAGAAGACAATTCCAGATGCCAGTGAAGTCACCTCAATTACTGGCTGCTAAATTAATTACTGGCTGTTGTATCAAGGCCCTGTCTTTTATTTTTAATAAAATTTGTTTCAGCAGAGAAAAAGTAAGAAAAACAAGACAGTTTGCAGTGATCACATAGCGTTTGTGAGAGCCAGGCTGGGCAGGGACTGAGGTGGCCACAGGCTGTGGCATCCTGGCTAGGATTTTGCAAATCCACAGCAAGCTGTGGCTGCACACTGCTTTGTCTGAGTGAAGAGATGCCTCAAACCACTGTGGGTTGAGGAGGAGCAGCACAGTTTGCCAGGACAAAGCAAAGGCTGAGGGGGAGCCCTGACACAGGAGCTTTGAAACTCTCCAGAGGTGCTGTAGCTGCCTCAAGAAGTGTCTTATGAAAATATTGGGCTGTTCAGCCTAAACATATCTTTTTAAATTTTTCTTTCAGAAGAGAAGTGCTGTGCTGACCATGCATGAGGAAGCCAGTCTTGTTGCTAATGGATACAGGAAAAATGTGAGGTGATATTTGTTCAGCTGAGTCACTTGCAGCCAGAGGTAAGTGACAGTTCTGGGAAGTAATAAGCTGTCATGTAGTGTTTCTTAAATGCATGGATTTTTCTGAAACCCTGTTCAAGGGGTCAATAGCAGAGCAGATGCAATTGTCTGCTGTAACACAGAGACCTCGAGAGTCAACTCTGCATTTCCCTTTATTTTCGTTCCCCTGAAGTGGTAAACTTTGAGAATTTCCCCCCAGAGCAAAGGAGCTGTCACTAGATGTTGGGTTTAAGACTTGCCTGTTTAGTTTTAGAAATTATCTTCTGTATTATTATGTTTTATTCCACCTGTTTATTTTATCGTTTTGTTACACATTATTCCTTGAGAAAGCAGTTTGCTTATTACTACTACCATTTGTTAGACAATGAAATTTTAATTTTTATTTGGATTTTTGTCCTGGCGGTGTACTTGTAAGTACAATTTATTCACAATCAAGGCTGGTCAAATCAAACTGTCAAAATCTATGCGAGGTACAATTCTAATGTGCCCTCATCTTGCATCTTTTATTTGGTTGATTTCTATGTTTCAAAGGGGTCAAACTAGGGAGGTATAAGGAAATACAACAGAGAGAGAGAGAATAAATACTCCAAACCCTTCAGAGGATGCACTAAAGGGAAAAAGACAGAGATGTGCACAATAATGAGTGTCATGGAGAAAGTGATTAGGGAGTGACTAATGCATTGTTTCTGACAATACAGGACCTAAGGGGGTTCCAGTGTTATAATCACACAGGGAATTTAAAGCAAACTTTCGTCATGCAGGGCATAATTATTTTGTGGAACTCATTGCACAGGATGTTACAAGTTCAGAAAAATCAGATATGTTACTGAGGCTAGGTCCACGGGGGACTATAATGTGATGGAACAGTGGCAAGCTCCAGTTCCAAGTGCCCTGAGCAGCTGATTGCTGGAAGCTGAGAGGGTGTGCACAGGGATGTCATTGTCATACTTTTTGAAAAATCTCTTTGCTAAGATTTCTTCTCCTGGGAAGTTGGGAAGCCTCAGAGAAAAATGAAAACAATAATTATCTGATTTGCTTCTCCGGTGTTTTGCTGCTTTGGAATGTGATTTGGACATTGTTTACCAACTGGTCACTGTTGATTGGTTTCATGTGACTTGTTTTACCTTAATGACCAATCACAGCCAGCTGTGTCGAGGCTCTGGAGAGTCACAAGTTTTTCATCAGTATCTTGTTAAGCCTTCTGTCTGTATCCTTTCTCTATTCTTTAGTACAGTGTTAGTATAGCATCATAACATAACATAACATAACATTAGCTTTCTAGGAACATGGAGTCAGATTCCCCAATTCCTCCTTCATCCTAGGGACCCAGGAAATGCCAAACTGAAGTAAAACAACAATATGGTAGCCAGATACTGCAAGGCCTCCTGGAGTAGGTAAATATGAAATAAATATGGTAAATATGAAATTTCTTCTCTGAACAAGGATTCAGGAAGGATTGTGTATGGAGAAGTGATCAGCGTGGAAAGGAAGAAATCCAGTGGGAGAAATGCCTAAAATCTGGTTTAAAGCTTCTTTGTAACATTGAGAAGCATTAAGAAGGAGAGGATGCTTTCAGTATAAGATGTGGCATGGTAACAGCACCAAGGCAAAAATACAGAGCAAATTCTATGTGATGTGGTGAAATGAAGGAAGGAAGTTAGGAGAGGGCAGTGGAGGGATTCAGGGAGGGACTGTGTTCACAGCAGGCACAACTGTCTGTCTGCTTACAGACTGGCCCAGGAAATAGGAGTGAAAAGTTACTGGAACACAGGGAGTGATGAAGGCAGCCTATATATCCATGTCCGGGGCTAAAAGACAAAGGGAAAAGCTTGGAGTATCAACAGAGGTGGCAAATGGCAGAGCAAAGCTTTTTAAGGCTTCAAGAATACTTTCAATCCCTGCTGTGCTGTAAAGTGGGAGTCTGGGCAGCACCACACTGAGAAAGGAACCCATGGACCTTTCTGTGTGTCCTGAGGTGGGGGGAATTGTGTTTTCCTGTGGGGAGGCTGCTTTGTGAGGTCAGCAGTGAACAGCAAACTCAGAAATGCCCCAGAAGTGCCACATTTCTGAAAGATTTGCTCCAGTGTCAGTCAGAAGAGGACAGGGTTTCTCATCCCTTCCTCAGTAAGGAGGGAACACAGCTCTCTGCCCTGGCTCTCAGACTTTGTCCTCAAAAAATGAGAAGGCATTTTTTCTGCTGAGATACTTTATACTTAACAGCATGGCATAAATTCATCTCTCACTCACAAACTAAATTCAGCAGACACACACTAACAGGTCCCAAATGGGCAAGTATCAGGTGTAGGAAAGACCTGTGAAATCCTTTGGCTTTGGCAAGAATTGATGGGTGGAACTTGTTTGTCCTTTTGTGGTTGTTAAATAGAATCACAGACTCATGGGCCGGTTTGGGATTGAAGGGTCACTAAGGATCATCTTGTCAGGGACAGCTCCCACTGTTCCAGGTTTCTCAGAGCCCCATCCAGCCTGGCCTTGAACCATTCCAGGGATGGGGCAGCCACAGCCTCTCCAGGGAACACACTCAATTGTCTCACTGCCCTCATAGTGAGGAAACAGTTTTTGCCAAATTTATTTGCCTTGCAAAATACAAAAGCAAATATTAAATTGGTACATTTATTTAAAAATTACTTATAAGCAGCTCAGGTTAATACAGCTGTGCATTTTACTTCTATATTAATGGTCACATATTTATGTTTTGTAAATCTCATGACTCTAAGTGTGTTGAGCTAAGTATATATTGAAGGTATATATTCTAAGTATATTGAAAGTTATTGAGCTACAGGAAATTCTGAGAGGGGGTTTGAGTGCTGTAAAAAACCTGTGGAATGCCCTTCTTCAACCATGGTTCTACCAGAAGAGTCAGATAGAATGTGATTGCAACAGTTTCACTTTAAAATCCTCTAAATGCATATGAAAATCAAGACCATAGCATCTGCAATGTATTCCATCTTGTGCAGAAACAAATACCTACGTGCATTTAAATCATAGAAAAGAGCATGACTTTAATATTAGATTTCTGTAATCACAATTGTAAAAGGCCTTTTGTACATAAACATAATAATAATGGCTGAGATTGCTCCCCAGAAAGCAGAGTTTCTCTCAAATCCTCTGTTTATTCCTGTAAAAACAGAGACAATATGTAACAGCTGTATATGCTTTTATGTGGTATATATATATGTGTGTATATATGTATATATATATGTATATATATGTATATATATCTCATATGTATATGTCTGTAAATGCATCTCTGAGCTGAAATTAGCACCTTGGATTTCATTTTAAAAGGACTTTCCAACAACCTATCAGGTATTTAAAGAATGCACAGTGCAGTTGTAATGGTACAGGTTGCTTATTTATTTAACTTGAAAGCCTCTCTCAGCTCCCTGTATCTATTTCTATGTGTAGGAATTATGAGACCTTGAATAATGAACGTGTTATTTAAATTGTGCTGTGACACTACATAATGCTGAGAAGTCATTTTACACAGTTCACTATTCTCACAGTCAATGGTGCTTGACTTGATTGCCAGTGCCTCATAGCCAGAGCAGATCTGGGCAATGTTTTAAATTTGTTAAAAATCAGTTAGACAAAATTGTCTCGAATGAAATAGAGCAGGCTGGAGAGCTTATTCCTTCTGATAGTCTCCTAAATGAGTCTTAATTGTCGTGCTTAAAATTTCCATCATAAAGTACATTTTTTATTAAAAAATTTTAAAAAAAAGAAATAGAAGAGTAAAGGAAGCTTAATGTTCTACCTGGTCTCTGCAAAACAATAGTGGAAAAGGCAGACTCAGCCTCCTTAGGTTTCTAAACCACAATTCAGGACAACCATGGTTAAGGAAATATTGTGCCCAAAATTTTTCCATCATGAATAAGGAAAAGGTGAGCAGAGCTAAATTCTTCCTGTGCATCTTCACTATGCTGGGATCCAGCAAGTGCCCTGCTACAGCTCCAATCTGCTTCCCAGAACTGCTTTTACCCTCCAATATTGATTTGTTCAGCACTGCTAGTTTGGCTTTCCCAGCAACCGCTATGTGCATTCTCATGATGCACCCAAGTGAGAAATGGTTTGCTAGGACAGCACATCACATCCTGTGTGACAAAGCACTAAGAGGTTCACTTCCAGCTTCTGGGAGCCTGGGAAAGGCAGATTTTAACATATTGGGGGCGGGGGAAGGCTTTTCTTTGAGCTGGTTTGCCAGAGCTGGTGTGCTCCTTGTCACCTGGGGGTGGGCATGGCCATGTCAGCGTAGAGCAGAGGAGAAAAACTCTGCAAAGTTCCTACCTCCAGGCTATAAGACTTACTTGAAAGGCAGCTCTGAAACACGGCCTTGCTCAGATCAAGGCAGGATGACACTGAAATGTCACTAAAAATGAGATTGGCTTTGGACCATGCCTGAATGTTCTGGGATACAATCAGAATTTCTCTTGGGAATGGTTTGTCCCAATGTCCACGTAGGTTTCACAGCTGTACCTGAGGGCTCAGAGCTGTGCTGTTGGGTCAGGGCTGGCTGCAGACATGTCACCAGTCGTTTGCTTGCATGTCTTCTTCTTTCTCGGGCATTGCTTGTGGAGCAACTGGTTTTGATCCCCACCTCTTTGCTTGTCCATTCTCTTCGTTCCATGTACCATGGATAATCCATGTGTCTTCTTCCCCACACCTTTTTGATCAATTTAACTATCTAATGAGGTCTTAAAATGAAAGACAGGATCACACTAAAATGTCACTAAAAATGAGATTGCCTTTGGAGCGTGCCTGGATGTTCTGGGATGCAATCAGAATTTCTCTTGGGAATGGTTTGGCCCAGTGTCCATGGAGGTTTTCAGGTTTCACAGCTGTATCTGAGGGCTCAGATCTGTGATGTGGGTCAGGGCTGGCTGCAGACATGTCACCTACATGTCTTCTTTTTCAGGCATTTCTTGTAGGTTTTGATACCCTCCTCTTTGCTTGTCCATTCTCTTCGTTCCATGAACCATGGATAATTCATGTGTTTTCTTCCCCACACCTTTATGATCAATTTAACTATCTAATGAGGTCTTAAAGATTCCTTTCTTTCATTTTGTTATTTCAAGGTACTAGAGTTCTTGTGACATGGATTTGAAGCAGTTTATGATCAAATAGTATTTTTTAATTTGTTCTGATTCATGTGAAAGTAATTTGAGTCCACATTAGTATTCTATGAACTGATCATTAACACTTTTCAACTGATTAAGTAAACATATATTGCTTCCAAAATAAATAGAAACAGGAAAGGAGTACAGTTAGTGTAGCTGAAGCATGAAAACATACACATTAACATGCAAGGCAAAACTCCAGTGTTGAAATGGGGCAGCACATTAAGGTTATTTTTTCTGGCCATGTTTTCACATCTCCAGAGGATCCTTAAAAACAATGCAATAAACATCCTAAAGTACATCTTTTAATAATTCTGCCTCGTACTTCACTACAAAATGGTGAACTGGGTGTGGTAAATGAATTGTCACAGCTCCCCTGAAAATATTGGGTGGTCAGGAGAAGATGCCATGGTGAAGGTAAAGATCACATCCTCCAAGGGGCTTGGCTCTGAGATAAGCCCATCAATATTTGCACAGCCCTTTGGGCATACAAGGCTTCTCTAAGGGCAGAGTCTCTCTGTGTCCTTGAGGAAAGCCAGGCCAGCTCTGATCCACAAGCCACGAAGCGACAAATTGCTGTGCCCAAACCCACCCACCAGGCTTCCTCAAAGCTTGGGGCTGTCAGTGCTGGGCTGGTGCAGCTCTGATCTGTGCTGGGCCCTGTGCTGAGAAACACACAGCCCCCAACAGAGTGGAATTTATTCCTCTTGTGTCATCTGCTGCTGAGTTTCACCTGAAACAGAAATAAGGATCCTTGGAAATGGGCTCTTCCCTCAGAAGCTGAATTTTTACCTCTTGTGATGCCTTGAGCAGGCTGCCCTAGAGCAGAGGCTGGACAGAGCTACAGAATACAGCAGGGATTGACTCAAAGCATCTCCTCCATGGATCCACCTTGGGCAGCACCAGAGCCCAGCCAGGGCTGCACCCAAGATGACCCAAAATGGCCCCAAAATGCACGAGCGCTCCCGGGCTCTCTCCCTGGGATCAGTTCTGCTCCATTTGCACCTTGCAGTTCATTGTCCCATTCCAGCTTTAGCCCAGGCACTCCCACCCTGCTTGTTTTTCTCTCTGCAGCCCACGGGGTTTGTGCTCTGGGGCTGAGATTGGGATCATTTGTCCTTGGTGCCCAGCTGGAGCAGGAATTGTTTTGTCTCCCTGCTCTGTGCACAGAGCTCACCATCCCTGAATGTGGAGCTCAGACCCACCCACTAAAGCAGCACAGAATGGGGAAAATATAAAAGCTAAAACCTGAAGCATCAATAGCCATTGAGAATAAGGCTGAGGGAACCCTCCACTTCTTCCTTAAAAAAAAAAAATAAAAAAAGGTAAGGGCCCATTTTGAAAGATTTGTCCAGTTAGCTCGCCTAACACATTCTGCTCTACCTGTGAACTACCTACAAGACTATTGAACTTAACAATCCTCCTAGGGCTGAGGCATTAGGAAAATGCTGAGTTGCCCAGCCCTGCTAACAGCATGAGACTTCTGAGTGTTTCCACAATCAGAGACACACAGCAAACTAACAGAACATAGGTGCCTTTTGCTTTGCTGACTTGAGCTCTGTTTCTTGCAAGCTCAGTCTAGGTTCTTTTTGTAGAGCAAATGCAAGTGATTTGCTGAAATCTGTGTGAACTGATACTTTGGATAAAGCTGGGAATGGAGCACCTATCCCCACGCCTCTGGGAAATTCAGCCTCGGGCAATTTGGTGAGTGAGGAGTGTTTATTGCTGGGAAGGAGTATGTTAAACCTCAGCTTGTACTACTTGGGCATCAACTCTCTCTGAAAGCTCCATAATAACTCTTCTGTGAAAGCTGGAGAGGTATTTGGTGCTAGGCAGCTCTCTGGCAACTCCCTTTGTGTGCAGAAGGGAGAAGGACATCATACTTGTATTTCCAAGCCTTGTGGGGTGGTCCCATGCTGCTAAAATGGAAACTTTTCCTAGGAGGTTTCAGGAGGGATACTAACAGCAGCTGATGAACATTTGGCACAGCTCAAGGACAGAAGGGGTGACAAAGGTGACAATCTCCTTCCCACCTGGCTGGGGCCAGCAGCTCCAGTGCTCCAGGACAGGCGGCCCCTCCTTGGCTTTGGATTCATCTGGATTGAAAGGTACTGAGAAGATTTGAATTCAACCTCATACCTCATGCTGGGAGAATGATTCAGCCTAGATCTGCTTCCACTTACACTATTCTGCTGTAATAGCTTCTAAAAGATCTTGTAAGAATATGGTAAATACCTGCAGGGCCACACATTGGTCTGTTTATCAAATCTCTCAGGGTCAGCCTTGTCACAGTGAGGTGTATTCCATATTTTTCCTTTCTGCTCTGGTGCATCACTGCTAGTGGAGTATTCCCTTGCCAGAGAAACCAAGCACCTTTGTTTGAAATCTTAAATTCTGGTTCCAGGTTAAAGCAAAGATTTTTGCAAATGCTGCAAACACTATTGCTGACTGGCAGCTATGTCTCAGCTGCACATATGGAAAGATGGAAATTTTTAGTGAAGAGGCATAAAGTGCTTCTTGAAGCAGAGATGTGAGTTCACATCAAATGCAATGTATGCAGGGGGTCCTTTTTTTTTTTTTTTTTGCACTGCATTATAGAAAAAGGTTCATTATAGATTATAAGTAGTAATGATATGGACCCACACTCTTGTGGGTTTAGTTCTAACTGGAAATGTACTGAGCCACCAAAAATAATGCACCCCAGCCAGCTTCCTTCGGACTGTGGTTGTCTTCTCCATAAGTGCATTTTTAACCAACAGCATATAAAAAGAGCAATGATGACATCCAGAGGACAGATAGTTTAATCATAGGTACTGTAGGTATCCCCAGCAAATTTCCTGGGGATATATCTCTCACCTATTTTTTTCTGTTTAAAGTCTGTTCCTATTAAATCAGTTATTGACAGCCTGCTGAGCTCCTTTAAATCATAGTTTTTATGAAACTGACCTTGTAAAGTTGAGAGATTCACCCCCAGTGCAAAAATTACATATATATGATAAACTTTTATTAGTTTCATGATTTTTTGGTGTCATCATTCTATGTTTTCTCTGAGTCCACCTGCAATGTGAAGCATTGCTTTAAGCTACTGGAAAACTTCAGGTTAATAGCTGTCTGGCTTACCTCACCTGTGAGGGCTCCTACTGTGGAACCTCTCCCTCTATGTAGGTTTTTATCTAATCTGTCTTAGTAACCTTCCATACTCTGCCTTGGCAGGTTGGTTTTGTTTTTGGTTTTTTTTTTGGTTTTTTTTGGGGTTTTTTTTTTTGTTTCAATTTTGTTTGCAAGTGTAAGAATATCGGCCAGGTGCACCATATGTAGAAGCCACTACACAGAAAAAACCTCTGAGTTCCACAGAAATATCCAGGGATGGGTGTCTATTTTACTGGCAAATTTGAAGGAGATCCATTACCAGCAATAATCTGAGCACATCTCCACAATCAGAATTTAATTGAAGCGTGTTACCTATAATAGGTTCAGATATTTGTGTTCTTCAGCACTTTATAAATTCACAAACAGATGGGCTATGACCAGGAAGCAGTGGAGAACAGACTGGCATAAAGCAGGTTGGCTCTCTGACAAGAGCAGGTACAGCTGTGGGATGTATTTTATTCAGCATGCCCACCTACTGTATCAGCAGCCTGCCCTACCAGCAATTCAACTACCACTGACTTAATGAAGAGTAGAAGTAAGCATGAATCCAGACTTTCCATGGATCATAATATCTGAGAACCCAGAAGGATCAACATGAATGAAATCAAGCCAAGTAATTTTTTTTCCTTACCTTTTGAGGTAACAAAAGCATTGGAAATTTGAAGAGGGGGAAAAAAAACCCCACAAAATATAATTGGCTTTTAGCATGTACAAATGTTCCCCTTTTGGTCTTTCTTTGTTTGTTTGGGTGGAGATTTTTATTTTTTTTTTTTTTTAATTAAAGGAAGATTTTTTTTAATTGAAGAAAAATGTTAGGAAGTATCAGCTTATAGCTTAAATCACCCCAGTTGTGCCAAGGGACATGATGAAGTGCTGGCTAAGGAGGCTTCTCTTAGTAAAAGACAATTTATGTGGATGAGATAAGGGCCAGTTCTTGAAGGCTTCATGCAAGAAGTGTGCAAAGGGTGTTTTTGCTCCCATTTGTGCCAATCCTTGCAAGCCCCATAAGAAAAAACACTTCTGTGGCTGAAGAGGTCGTGGGAAAGAATCCTTGATCTTAACATTCCCATTCCTTAGTTGGGAATGTAGTATTTGCTACTTTATGCATTTAAAAGTGGTGCCTGCCTTTGTCTTTTGACATTCCTTATACATGAATAATCTCCTATTTAGGTTTATTGTACCTCTTTATCTCTGTTTCTATATCTATCTTAACATCATATATTCTAACCTACAGTAACCCACAGAGGGAATTTGGAAAAACAACAACCCATAATTATTTTATATGGTGATTGTCTGACTTGAAACATGGAGGTAATTATCAGGTTAAATTCCTATGATCCCTGCAATTTCTATGAAACCTGGAGATGTCAGTACCTGAGTTCTGGCATATCTCTTAAAGCAAAATTATACCAACCTCAACCTAAGGTCGTAATTAAAGATGTAACAAAGCTAAGTGGAAAAGGGCTGTATGATTTGAATCAAAAGCAGAACGAGCCCCATAATTGTAGAGGGTGGAAAATGAAGTGAGCTGGCCATGAACTCCACCCTCCAGGGGCCACAGGCTCTGTTTGATGCAGCTGGACACAGGAAAAGGGGAAGTCAGGGCTGTGGGACCAGGACAGAACCCTTGGAGCACTTGCTTTGGAAAGGGAATGGCTTCTTCCAGAATGCAGGAAAGACTTGGGAAGAGCCTGAATGAGAGGGGGTTTTATAAATATAGCTCTGCTGGGACTTTTGTTTGGGAGGTGAAGCTTTGGTCCCCCAAGTGAGACTGTGGAATGTGTTGGCATGAATTACTTTTACTTGTAACTGGATTTCTAAGAAAAACTTTGAAACCCAGCTAAAAAGGATTTTGAAGAGTTCTGATGAGCAGGAGGAAATGCAGCCTGGTCTGTATGTGCATGTGTGCCTCTGTGTGTACACATGTATGTGGAGTGGTGCTTCCATCTGAAAACCTGGAAGACTGGTGGCGTTTTAATGAATATTTAATGAATAAGGCTTTATTTTAAGGGCTCTTAAAATGAGAGCAGTGGAAGCCATCAGGGTTCATTCAAATGGCAGAGGCATGACTGGATTCCCACTTCAAGAAAGTCAAACAAAGGGCTGCTGCTCAGGAATTCAGTTTCCAGAGCCCTTGTGCTGGCTGAGCTGTACATGCCACATATCCTTGCTTAAATCTTGGTCTCTCAAAGGTTTTCTTTTCTCTGATTCTCTTGTCCAAGCTTCACATTTAACCTTTGGGGCAGTTTTGAATGTATCCCTTCACAAACCGCAGTCCAGTAGCACTAACCTCCGGCAGCTCTTTAGTGTTTTTGACTCCCTTCTCATACTGCTCCTCCTCAGGCCTCTGCTGGTCATTCTCATTTCTCTCCTGATGATTTTGTCACTTCTCTTCAATGTAAAACTCAGGGGATCTCTGCACACTGCAACTGTGTTTGTGATGTTGGGGCCTCTGCCTGATGCTGCCCTTCGCTTCATTTACCTTTCTCATTTCATTGCTTTCCCATCTTCCAGCCCCCTGCTACCACTATAGGGCTGACATACTGTCCATCAGCTCCTGTCCCCTCCAGCCTCCACCAAAATATGGTCCCTTTCATGTTGGTGACTCCCTCAAACACACTAAATCCTCCGTGTCCTCTGGAATTTTTTCCTGTTTGGTTTTAAATGTCCCCCAGCTGTTCTGATGCTGCAAAAACACCTCTGGACCTACCGATCCTTCACAAGCTTTTTAAAACCCTTCTCTGGTATTTCTTCTGTCAGCATTTTTACAGCATTTCAAGACTAGTTGGTGTCACAAAAGTGAAGAATATTTCACAGTGGTGAGGGTAAAATACTACAGTCAGTTCCATACAGGCTTAGTTCTGAGAAGTCACTTAAGCAAAGTGTGATGTTGAAGGAAGGGATAAGTGATAGCTCAAGGAGGTTTGTCCAGAAAAAAAAATGTACCTAAGCTGTACCTCAATTTTTGTTTATTATTTTTTCAGATGACTGGGGGAAAATCAGCTTTATGTAAACAAACAAAGAGGGGGGGAAAAAAGAAAAAAAAAAGGAAGGAAAAAGCTGTAGTCCCGTCAGCTCCTGAGGTACAGAAATGGTCCCATCCAATACTTGCCAGAAGGGACCCTTGTCTCTTTTCTGAAGCTGTTTCCCTCTGCCACCTTGTCCCACAGCCCATCACACTGAATATCTGCAGTGCTAAAAGTATTGTTCCTGAAGAGAGCTCAGTGAAATGGTTCAGGAAAACTCCTTGATTAAAGGGAACAGCATTATTTGAGACCTGCATTCTTGTCCTAACTACAACAACAGGCACAAGTCTGCCTTCAGATAACCATAGGTGTTTGCAGGGAAAGCAGGTGGTGAGCTGGGAGATTTGGCTGAGGAAAGCACTCAGGTATTCTATGGAAGAGAACAAAAAATCTTCAGAGGAGATGAAAATCTTAAAATCTCAATCTTAAAATAAAAATCTTAAGAGGAGGTTCTCTTCAGCACCAGGGCATAGCAGACAGGAGCATTTGTTGGGATCAGACCTGCACTCTCTGGTTCTGGGTGCAATATCTGATCACTGGGATGGAGAGCACACACACTGGCATCCTAGCTGTCCAGAAACATTAGTGAGAGCTGGGAAAACTCAGGGAGCAAGTGCTGCATCTGAAGTCAGCCTCCCCCACCTCCCCACCCAAGCAAAAAGCTCCATGGTCACTTTGAAGAGCATTGAAGGGGGATGAAAAACTGAAGCTTTAAAGCAAGGTTTGAATAGTGCACCATTCCTCCTGTGCAGGATCATCCCCCCTCCTCCTGGAGAAGAGCTGGGGTGCAGAGCTGTGCCCAGGTGAAGCTGCGACAGGGAGCAGACCCATTACAAATGGTGGGAATTCACATTCCAGAGTGCCTGGTGTCCTGTGCTGAGCTCAGCAGCTGGGCTGCAGAGTCACACTGCAGGTTATTTCAGTTCCCTGGGTGAGTAGTAAGTGGGAATATTAGGGAATGTTATATTTAGGGTGGCCTGTTAAGGACTGTCTCAAGTTCAGAGCAGAAACAAAAAGATGCCGAGTGATCTTTAGGAAGATTTCAATGTGTGCAAGGAGAAGGGACAGGAGCAGAGAAGGTGAAAGAGAAGCCACAGGTTTTGCACAAAGAGAGTAAAAGAGATGAGTTCAAATTAAGCAGGGCAGGGTTTTCATGAGGCAGCGTGCTTGTAGTGGGGTAGATAACATTTTAGGTGCTGTCATGGAGCGAACAGAAGAAGGATGTGAGTGAGCAGATAAGAAGCAAACTGGAACAGCAGTTACTATTTCCTTATCCTCCTTTTGGCTTTGAGTTTTCAAATGAACAGGTGGAAAACAAGAGTCAGAGAAAATTCTGTAGCACTTGAAGTGCTCTGCAGCATCCCTGTAGACAGAGCACACTGCTGCTGGGCAGTAACATCCTTTTTGGTAGTGCTCAGACCTGAACAAGAGAGTAATATCTGACTCCATCACAGCCTGCCGTGGAGGGACATTAATGCCAGGATTCATGGCCAATTCTCTTTTTATTTTGTGTCAATCTACTTTCAAAATAAAGCACATGCCAGTTATTTCTCTTGGAAGGGAAAGAGAGAGAGCTGATATGAAACAGAGATAAAATCTGGAGCATAATTAAACAGGCATTTTTCATACCTTTATCATTGTCTTCTTTCTCTGCCCTCTCATGCTTCTGTGTCTTGTTCTCTCTAAAGCCATTGCAAGAGGGATGGATGCTGAAGGAAAAGCAGCTGGGTTTGATGCCAAATAGGTACTCCAGGTTTTATCTGACACGTGGCAAGATGCACTCAGACATTTTTGTTGTGCATCTGATTATGTGAGGCATTTTGTGAGTAGCCCATCCTATAAAGACATGGTATTACTGTAATTGTCACATCTTCACAGCCATTTTCAAATCAGTTTCCTCACACTTCCAGCAATAAATACCTAAAACAGTTGTGAGTAACAAAACTGAGACGGCAGTGGCTTTGACTTGGCTTTGAGAGTGGTGAGCCTCCTTCCACACTCCTTGGGCTCCTGTAAAACAACATGTATGCACTGTGTTAGTACATAGAGCTAACTTTGGGAATATAAAGAGTTATACAAATAACTTCCAAATCTGTCATTTCATGAGGCAATGGCATCTTTACTGACCCCACCTAATGCCAAATCTGTCTCACAATTAGATGTAGGTGCTCATCTTGCTGCAGCTCCACCAGGGATTTTGGCACCCATCCTGGAGCTGATAACATTTGCCATGCGCTGCACAGGAGCCCAGCACAAAGGTTGCAGGTGTAGTCTAGATGTTGTGGATGTCATTTGCCTGCTCTGATAAAGTGATTTGTGTTTTGGAGGGCATTGCTCTGGGCTGCTGTGGCTCCCAGCCCTCTCCAGTAACATCAATGGAAAGCTTCTAAGTAACAAGTTGTGATTAATTTTCTGTTTGTTTTGTACACACTCAAGAAAATGCTGGGATGTTTTGTTTGGTGATGAATCATCCTGTGTGTGCACACTCATCTCCCAAATGCCTCAAATAGGCATTTTGTATTTTGGGACCCACTTCCTCGTCAGCTGAGAGAGGTCTTACAAACCTTCTCAGAAACTGGGTAGGCTTCATCTTAAAAAAAAAAAAAACAGATGGATTTTTGGCCTCCAGTATTCCTATTACTGGTATCCATGTTATGACAGCCAAACCTATTTTATTTCTGACTTCAGATTATTCCTTGCCAATTAATGGCATGTGAAGAAATGAATGAATTATCAAATGTGCCAGATTGCAGAATAAACAAAAGTGGTGTCACTAAACACCGTATCCAGCATTTAGGAAGCAGACCTAAAGTAGATTCAGAAAGAAAAAAAATCAATGCAGAAGGCCATACAGCTAATTACCAAGTACAATAAATGACTACCATGAAAAATAGGCCATGTCTGGAATAATCTCTGTCAAATGTAGCTAAAGACTGTCCTCCTTAATCCGTTTAAGAATTGAGAGGGTATTAAAACCTGGAACATGTAAATCAGTTGTGAAAGTTTACAATTCACTGCACCTCAAGGATCTCCAGGTTGATAGGCGTGGAGGGAATTCCAGCATGTCACTTTAGGAAAACTTGAGATAGCCAAGACCAGCTGACGTGGAAGAAAACCTCGAGCAGCAAGTCCCAGGTTGTGTTAAAAAGGGTGCTGTGTTTCACAAAAAAAACCATTCTGGTGATGGGGGGTGCCGTGACATGATCCCTCCAAAAGGTGCAGGAGGTGAGGTGAGCATCTGTCTCAATCCTTTGGGTTTGACAGGAGTGAAACATATGCTGCCTGGCAGGTGAGCCCACATTTAATGTACGTAGCACTTTCCTTCCGTGCCGCCGGTCCTGGCAAGGGCTGCCTGGCAGTAGGGTGGCTTTTACTGAGCATAAACAGGGCTTTTGCTCCCAGACACGTGGTTTTTCTGCAGAACAATGAGTGGGTTTAGCATTACAGAGTTTCTGAGGGCTGCTGAAAAGTCTGAAGGTCTGGGTGTTGGAGCGTTTTGAAATAGCCACAGTCCGGCATGATGGTCGTCAAGTGCTCTTATATCCGTGGTCGTCTTGTTTCACAGGGACCAGAGTTGCTACAGAGGGTCCAGGAGTGTGAGCAAAATTTGAAATTGTATTGTTTTCTCAGTGGTCACCACAGAAAACCCTTGTGACAGCACCATCCCTTCACAGTTATTTGTCAATAACGAGCAGGTTTGCATGATCGTGTTCTTCAGCAGAGCAATGTGTTAGCACACTCCCACCTCCACCCCAAAAAAGACACCAAGTCTTCAAAACCAGGGAAACTTTTACATAAAGGAACGAAGAAGAGTAAAACATAATCTATTTGAGGTAGTCAGATTCATAGATTATTTAACTTCTCTGCTACTGTGCTGACTTCTCAGTTGTAAGACAAAACCCCCTAATTTCCCATCCAGTACCATGAAGATATTTATTATCACTTACTTTTGTAACTGTTTGTTCATGTTTGTCTCTTACAGGAGATGCAAAGAGCTGTCTGTACTCCAGCCTTTCTTCAGGATGAAGCTTTTCTTTGCATTTTGTCCTTTTAGACTCCTTCAGGTTCTTAATAAATTTCAGCTCCATCAGCTTTTCAAGCCATCAGGAATTTTAGCCCAGGTAAGTATATCCAGTGTATATTGGGTCATTTGGAAACAAGGTTATTAATTAATATATCTAGTTTGGGAAGCAATGCAAAAAGCCTGAGTATTTGTTGCTAGAATAACTCAGCTCTTTGTATGTTTGACTGGCTGCAAATGGAAATATCCCTGCCTTTCAAAGGATTCAGCGTGGATATAAAGTTCCACTTGCATGGGTGATGCAGGAGGATCAGGCACACAAACTGTGCACAAAATAAAATGAACTCAGTATGCTGCAGGTACAAAGATATTAATAACTCTTAGCCTGTCATAGTGCAAGATTGGCTAAGTCTACAAAAATATCTATTCTGTTATATTTTTTTTTACCTGAATCCTAGTAAATACAAAAAGATATTCTCACAGACAGTGTAGTGTGTGTGACCTACCTCAGTTCTCCTCATCAGCTGGATGCCCTTAAAACGTGTGTATTAGGAGACGATGCAAAGGTTTATTCATCAAAGTATTGCTTCATTCTCAAACATGCACAGCTCACCTGGCTTGCAATTAATAGCTGAGAAGGCAATGCCAAATTGGACTTTTAGATAGAGTCCTGGGCTATGGGGAACTGTAATAAGGTTACACATTAAATTACCTTCTTAGAGATCAAAACTCATAAGCCAGAACTAATAATTGCCAGTCACAAGACAACAATTTGTTATTTCAGATGACAAATATTTCTGTGCTTTGAAGGGAGCACAGAAAAAGGAGTTCATGTGCAGTTTTAGCAGATATCACACGGGAATAAGGTAGTGGGCAGTTCAGATTGCAACTGTGAACTATGGATAAAGCAAACTTGCAAATAGAAGGAAATGGGATTGTATGAAACACTGCCAAACAAAACTAAGGAAAAAGAAAATAGGCTAATCTGGTAAAACATAGAGCACAGACTACAGAATAAACTAGAAACACTCCTAAATTAATAAAAGAGAGGTAGAGTCCAGCAGTAAATTGAAATTTGGTTGAAAAGCACATATTGATGCTCTCCTTCCCTCCAACACTGCTCTCTCTGCCTGGAGTAGCCCTCCTCAGAGACTTTTGTTTCTCACTGTTATGGTTGCTCATTTTTTCCAGCAGAGATAATGAGATGGAGGCAGGGATAGCCTCCTCTCATTCTCTTACTCCATTTCGTTCCTTCCTTCAATTTGCACCGCAGCAATGGCAGCAAAAGCATCAAGGAGATGGGTTGTGAGCGGCCCGTGGTCAGCAGCGAGGAGATGCTCTGCAGAGGCTCCTAGGCGGGGATTCAGCTGGGGCTGGGACACATTTCTGTGCTGTCCTCCCCTCTGAGCTGGGTGTGAGGCCCTGCCTGGCGCCCAAGAGAAACTGAGTCAGCAGAAGGAGGAGGAGACAGCCACGAGGCTTTGTGGATGCTTGGCTGTGTTGCTCCATCCACCACCCCGAAGCGGTGCAGGCTTTGTTAGCAACAACCACCCCAAAATCTGCGTGGTTATTGTCAGGATGAAGTGCTGAGGTGCTTACAGTCAGCACTCAGAGTGGAGACCCCGCTCCTTTGCTGCTTCACCTGGAAAGCACAGAGCAGGAGCAAATGCTAAAGGAAGGTGTGTGCCCTGCAGTGCTCTTGTGCAGCCAGAAGCCAAAATTAGCAGGGGGACCATCTAATTGTGTTTGTTCTGCTTGCAAATAGATACCCCCCCTGCTAATTTCAGCTTCTGCTCACAAAAGTGCTCTGCAGTGCTCACTCCCCCTCCCTTCCTCCTGCTCTCCCCGTGGTTTGGGTTTGGTTTTTGTTGGTTTTTTTTTCCCTTCACTCAGATGTGATTTCTCTACATTTCCAGCTCTATTTTCTCAGCCTTTGCATCAATATTTCATATGTGAGTGGAACAGTGGGCAGTTAGTTTCTTTTTTTTCTCCCTTTTTTTCCCCTGTAAAAGTGCTGGTGCTCTTGGCTCCTGGGAGCTCTCCCTCTCTTTGCCTGCATTAAGGAGCCAAAGCCTAACCTGAGGCTGCCAGAGGGGCTTTAAAAAAGGCAATAATGACTAATTGACCTCTTTAATGAGCTTAGGAGTTATAAAGTAGATAATTGCAGTGCATATGACATATTTTATCTAGGTTTTCAGAAAATCTCTGATAAGGATCTACATGACAGGCTGCTTCTGAAGATGAACCTAACAGGGGCTGAGAAGGATGTGGCATAGAAATACAAGAAAGAAAATGAATTTTCTGTGCTGAGGGTTCCCCCCAAAAGGGAAGAGTTAAGTGTGATTAATACCTGGTTTCACAGTTTGATTTTAAATAAATTACCTAGCTAGAAAGGCCCACCATAATGCACTGTATGTGCTGATGATACTAAATTATGATGCATACTGAGCACAAAGTGAGTGGCAAGAAACATCCATCGTGCCTTAGATCAGCTCAGTAATTGAGCTGACACATGGCAAATTAGATTTATTACTGAGGAATGGGAAATAATGCACATTGTTCTTGATACAGGGATGACAAACATAAAGACCCCCTAGAATATTTTACAAAACAATCTTTACTAGATGGTGGCTGTCCTGGGCAATGCACACAAGGAAAAGCTGGAAACAGAAAGGACTGGCTTTGGCATTTAATTTCCTCTCTGTTTCAGTGTATTTCTCCTGCCCATTCATTACTTGTTTTTCCAGCTTGACCCAAAGCTGCTCGGTTCCTCAGGTTTTCTGAAATCTCTCCATAACCTCATGGGTTTGTTAGGATGAAAATCAAAGAAGTGAAGAAAAGTCCCTCAGTCTTGGAGCTTAAAAAAGTCTTGGAGCTTAAAAAGTGCAGCAACTGAATTTTAAATTGTGCTGGAGCAGCCACCCTGGTGGCACCATCCGTTTTATCCTTTTTTTGGGGCAGTAAAGAGAGATGAAAATAGATGTTTCATAGGGCAGTGTAGCAAGACTCAAGGGAAATGGGTGATGTGGGTTTGGTTACATGTCTGGCTTTTCACCATGGACACACTCTGTGGATTTAAAACACATCATGGCTGAGGTTTGAGGCACACAGCTGGATCTGGGGAGATCTGATGAGCTAATTACTTAATCCAGATCCCACAGCCCAGGGCAGTGTCTGTGATTTGTTTTGGCCCTCCAGAGTTAACACCAGCACTTCTCATTATTCTCCTGTGTGGCTGCTGTGACTCCCAACACTTTATTTTCACTTTGTATCTTGAAATTCACTGGTTTAAGTCAAGCTGGAGCCCGCTTTTCTGCTTCAGCTTCTCAGTTTCCAGCTCATTCTGCCAGGTGTGGTGGGCACTTTCCTGCTGGTGCCAGGGAGAAGGCCATAGGAATGTGGGAGGGATGGAAGAGAAGGAGCATTAGAATTAAGGCAATATTATTATTATTATTATTATTATTATTATTATTATTATTATTATTATTATTATTATTATTATTATTATTATTATTCTGTGGTGTGTTCTCCTCCTGTTTTAGCCAATAATAATAATAATAATAATAATAATAATAATAATAATAATAATAATAATAATTCTGTTATGTGTGCTCCTTCTCCTGTTTTTTAGCCATCAAGATGGTTTGACTTCCAGCTCCCAGTGTTATCCTGATGACACATTTATGTATTTTTGGTTTGGTTTTTTTTTCCTTGACTACTCAAAGCCATTTAATCTCTTTGAATTTACTTTGGATGTCAACATTTTGAAATGTCTCTATGAAAATCTGTCACTATCCTCCTAATGTTTTACTTCATTTCTTTTGCCATCTGAGCTGTCCTTCTTGAAGGCAAGGAATTGCCCCTTTTTCAGGATCATGTTACACTTTCTGTTTACCAAGTCATCTTTTCATTACTTGGAAACATCTCACAAACCAAAGACACAAAGAGGAAGAAATTTAAAAGCTTGCCTTTGTAGCACATTTTACTTTCCTCTGGATTTACCCGACAGAATTCAATTGCAAACAAAACACCCTTTGATTCAACTCTTAGAATGTATCTTATGAATAATGGGTTTCTCTCTCAACAGCACAGGTCAGATCCCTTCCTTCTTTTGCAATTTTCAATGCAATTTCCTTATGATTTAATTTGAAATTGGACCTCTCCTGAGCTAAGCAGGGTGATTTAAACTAAAAGCCTAATTTTCTGAATGTCTGAACACTCTTGGTGTCTCTACATTTGAGCTGTCTCCTTGAGATCCTTGAATAATTTGGCTTCCAAAGTTTTAAGTCACAAAATTTTCTGGTCATAAAATTTTAATTGGAAGTTATCATTGGGGTGAAAAAAATGGATAGCCTTTTTTTGTGAAGAAGAAGAATCTTGTCTGCTGTTCTGTTAAAAATTGTTTGAATGGAAGATTTTTTTCAAGTGTAAGGAAATGTGGGGAGAGGAAATTTAAAAATATAATGGATCCATTATCACTGGAAACAATGTCCTAAAGTGATGAGGTATAGCATTTTTTAAGAGGGATGATATATGAACTAGAAGTTGGGAATTGGTGAATTTGCCTCTCACATCCAGCTCTACAAAAAGTCCATTGGAGTAACTTCTGTATTAGGCACAGCAATTTTTTGGAGGAAGTCTTTCAATGAAGTTTTAGATATTGTTACCTGCTGATACTTGCTTAGATCTCTTGTGGTAATCCACCTTCAAAATTTTGCTCAAGGTACCACCTACTGCCTAATTTCCATTTTCTAGGAACTCTAACAAACCAGAAATCCAACTTTTTATCCTGTACCACTCCACTGAGTTGGTCTGTTTGACCGATTGTAGGTTATGATGTGGAAAGTGCCTTGTTATTTAGTAGATGAGATGTCCCCAGCATTTGAAAAAGAAAGAATGTTTGTATGAAATGCTTCCCCATGCCATTTGATAATATTGATCACAGAAGCTTCTCTCTTGCCTCCAGGAAGCTTGAGGGGTAAACAGAAACACCCTTAAATGACTTAGACCCTTCATCTCAGATTAAAGCCAAAAATTTGACTGGGGCAAATGGTTTTCCACGTCAGCAACCATCCCTTGAGAGCCTCTTCCAGGGTTATTCCTCTTCTCCCTTTGCAAAGCATCTATTCAATTCCACTGAAAATTGGTGCATACGTAGCCTGATGATTTTAAAAGAAAGCATTTATAGGCAACAACTTTTTCTCATGGGTTCAGCATTTAAAATCCTGTCCTTTTCCTCATTACCTATTTTTTTGGGTTCATGAGGAAATAAGCTCTCAGAATCCATTCCTGCTGCCATCATGCAGAAAAAACACTTGAGACAAAATCTCCTGAATCCACCCCTGAAATTTCCTGTGCTCCTCAGTTATATTCCTCCATTGGATCTCCTCTGTGCCACACAAGCTGTGTGATCATGGCATGGCAGGTTTTTTGTTATGTCCACCAGTGGTTATGAGATCCTGCTTGTCTTCTTTCACCGTGCTCCTTCTGAACTGGTAAACTGCAAGGCCACTTCCTTTTTCTTATATAAACCACCTTTTTTTTTTTTTTTTACCCCTATATTTTTGGGGTTTTTTTAGTTTTTTTTTTTTCTTTTTTATTTTTTCTGCAATACCCACAGGAAATCTGTTTAAGTACTGGAACTATCTTTCATAAAGCAAACATTGCCATCAATTTCACCACAGGTTTGACTGTAAGCTTGCTCACTCACATTATCTACATGAATTTCAAAAATATGTCTAATTGGTTAAAAGTCAGTGGGACCTGCTTTTCCAAGTGACTTTTGAAAACTCCTTTTCGCGAGGGATGAAATCAGAAGCCAAACCTGCCTTCCACAAGTAACCACTCTCTGTGCCTCTCCTTGCTGCCTCCTCTTTCGTGGCTTGTTGGATTCCTGTTGAGTCACAATTTAATCTTTGAACTCCTGAGGTGTGCAGTACAGACACTGCAATCTCTGAGCTCACCATCTCTGATGGGTCTTTTAATCTTCCTCTTCCTCCTCCTCCTCCCAAAACCCAGCCAAAGAACAGCAGTTGCCTTGCAGTCCTCCAGAGGTTTTGCTTTTGTGGAGTAAAAAATGACCCTTTCCCCATGCCTCCTGCTTGTTTGCATCAAGGTAAACATGTAAATGTCACCTAAATGTAAAAATAGGAAAGGAGGCGCATTAGAAGAACTTCATCTCCGCTTCACATCAACACCACTAAACACACTGTTACAGGAGTGACTAAAACTGTCTGATAATATCATCAGTGGCAACTGGTCAGTTAAAATGTTTTTTAATTGTGACTTGAATGTGTTTATCAACCTCTTTTTGTGACATTAAAAAGACAGCAAGAGAAACACATGGAGACATTGTCCTCGAGGGAAGGGATTAATCATCAGTGAGTGAGCAGGCCTAAGCAGATGGTCAGCTATGCTTTCCTGAAGTCATTCCTTCTATCCACCATTCAGTGTCACTGCCAGAAATGAGAAGAAGTGTTATCTTGACATTGAACATCTTTATAATAAAACCACTAATTGGTGCCTAATACCAAAGGCTTTATAGCTGTAAAACTGCAGCAGAGGTAGCTGAGTGGTTGACTGGGTTTCATTTTAATACATGCTGTTTTCCAAACCCTTCCTTGGTGCTGGCCACACTGTGCTGTCCCTGGGAGACCTCTCTGCTGTGGTGGTGTGTTTGTGTTAGCTCAGCTCCAAACGCAGCAGCCAGGAGGGTTTTACCAATTTGGTGCTGCCATTGTGCTGCTGTTTTTCCTGTATTTCATGTAAGGCTAATATTCTGCAGGAGATGTTCTTTAGGATTTAGTTCTCAGATTATTTTCTTTTTCCTGTCTTTTTGGCAACCAGAAAGGATCTGTCATATTAAATTATCGCTTTTGGCCTTGGAAATATATTTTTATGAAAGCTGAAAATGTGTCAGCATTGGACATCCATGAAATTCTCATGGTTTGTTGAGGATTTCTTTTTCTTTTATGCTTCTCATTTTAGCCAGGAGCATTTAGAGAAAATATTTCTCTCCTTAATAAACCATCCACTTTTCTGTTAAGGTGCAATCAGTTCTGGGATGGAAAGAATTACACATTACAGCAGTTATGTGAGTATAGCTGCTGGTTTTAATATAATTTGAACGTGTGGGTCTTGTTTCCTTCACCCACTTCTTCATTTAGCAAATCTTCCATCACATGAACGGTGAGATTTTGGCTTCTGCACAGCAGAGCCAGTCTGGAGTCATTTGGGCACTCCTGGGCTGTGTTTTGGTGTGCTCAGCAGCTGCTCTCTTGAGAGGACCTTTAGTGGTGCCTGACCCCAAGGCATCCAGTGTGATGCTGCAAACTGGGCCTGACCCCAGGTCCATCTCAAGCAGCAGAAAGAATCTTGTAGGCAGTAACAGGCTCTCAGACCAGGATTTTGATTCTTCCACAGTGAAATTTGAAATTTGCAGAGAGGGTTAATGCCTGGAAAATCATACAAATATGCTATGTCATAATATTATATCTCCCAAAATATTGGTAAAGGGTGTTTTTCCCAGAGATTAGAGCATTAGTGAAAAAATAATGATTAACCTTTAAAATCAGATTGGCATTTCTTTTTTCTCCAAATGTAGAATTAATACACATTTTTTAATCATTAGTGTAATTTTCAGGATGATACTTTTGTTCTTTTGGCTGTTGAACTGTTACGGCTGCTAGTAACCCTTCAAATTGTTTGCTTCATTCAAGCATTCTTTTTTGAATAATTCATTAGGCATTATTATCCAAGCGTGGAACACCTCATTTAGCACTGGTGATCTTTTCCTTATGTGTAGCTGACAGGCAATCAAAGTTTTTATCAGTGCAGAAAATTTGCAATTCAGAAATGTAGTTGCAGCAATTAGTAGCTATCAGGTAGCATAGGAAGGACAGCTTCATAAAAAGAGAGAGTTGAATGAGCTCAACTGATGTTAGCACAAAAGTAATGGATAAAACTAACCAGCTGTTTCTAAATTTACCAAATGGAACATTCCTTTTTCCTCAGAATAGAGGCTTTAATTAACTTTGTGTTCTGTGTGGCTTCACCAAAGGAGAAGTGAATAGGTGACAGAATGTCCCTCTTTGGGTGCCCTTCACTTCATTTTGTAACTGTGTTGAGGCATCCTGTGGATGCTCAGCTCCCTCCTCACTGCAGGACAAACCTCCAGGTTCCTCATTGCTCACCTCAGGCCCACTGGAGAGCAATAAGTTTTATTTTAATGTATGGCAATTTTTTTTTCTCTTTCTCTGTCTCCCTGGTGCACAAGCATTGGTGTTTTTATGCTTCTGCAAGAGGCTTGCTGGGGTTTGGGCAGCAGAGGTGTTTTTCAAGCACTCCCAGTGAACTCCCAGTGTGGCTCCTGCACTGCCCTCAGTGGCAGAACACAGGTAAACAGCTCTAGGAGTAAGTTCTAGAATAAGTAGTTCTAGGAAACAAGGTGGGAGGAGAGGAGGTGGAAGCAGGAGGAAGGAATGAACTCTTGATTTCGTATTTTACCAGTTACTCTGGTTCATTCCCAGCTTGCTGGTCAGGTGAGGTTTATGCTGGATTTAGCCCAAGGAATATTCTGGAAAGCTGAGAGAGAAGAAGAAAGCCTTTGCATTGCTCACTGGAGTCCTGGAGGAGACCTGGGCATTGCTCTTTTTCCTGGGATGACTCTTGTGCTTTGCAAAGGATTTTTTTCAGGATTTCACTTCAAAGACACTGGGTCTGCTGAGGGGATCTCAGACCCTCACATGCTGCTGAGTGCTCTACTTGGCTGGTGGCTGAATAACTCCATCAGCTCCTCCCATCATTTTAGGAAGCAAGATTGCTCCCTGATGGTTCTTATTTGAAGGAGAAGTGTCCTGGCACTGGATTCCAGACATGTTTTGCCTCAAGCAGCTCAGCTGCCCAGCCAGGGTGGCAGGTGGGAGAGGAAAGAGAGGAAAGCCCTTTTCCTAGGCTCTGCCTCCACACCTGGCAGGGAGGGAGGCTGGATCCCCCAGTCCCACCAAGCACTGCAGACAGAGGATGCTGAGGGTATTTTCCGGGGCTGGATCCCCTGGAAGCAGCCATGGCAAAGCTTGTGGCTCCACTGTTGCAGTGTGTTGCAATTTCCTGTTTTACTTCCCAGCCCCTTCCCAGGTGTGGCAATACCTCTCTCCCTTCTCCCTTGCGCCCTTGCTGAGTTCTGTCAGTCAGTCTTAACATTCCAGCAAGGCCTGGTGTGGTTGGTCAAGTTCAAAGGACGCAGTTCAGGCCTGGGCTCATTGGCCTGTCTATGTGTCCCTTGTCCCCTGAGACCCTCCTCCTCCCACCTGGTTGGTGCTCACCTGTCCCTTCCCTCCCCCTGTCCCTGGGCTTAAATTGAGCCAGAACCATGTGCTCAGGATTCTGTTGGAGCTGTTACCAAGATTCAGACATCTGTGACCATGGAATAAACTCTGGATATTAACCCTCCGGCAGAACCCATCTCCTTTTCCTCTTCACCCTCGCCTGAAGCCTTCCCACCTGAGGTAAACTGAGTTTCTAACCTTGCCTGGACTCGTTCCAGTGCCAGCTGCCATATACAGCCAGCCAAAAGTGTCTCTGGGGTGAAACACCACAGTTGCCACCTTTGGCCCAACAGCAAGGGTCAGACTAGCCCAGGCACAATCTACCTGTTAATATTGGGATCATATTCCAATACTGCCTCCACACCTGGCAGGGAAGGAGGCTGGATCCCCCAGTCCCACCAAGCACTGCAGACAGAAGATGCTGAGGGCATTTTCTGGGGCCAGATCCCCTGGAAGCAGCCATGGCAAAGCTTGTGGCTCCACTCCTGTCCTGTCTGGTGGCCTTTGGTGGGTGAATCCCCAACAGTGTTCTCTTGCTCTTTAACATGTGTCCTTCAGAGTCCAAGAGGAAGGAGAATGCCCAAAGAACAGCCCAGCTGCTGCAGGAACAAGAAGTTATGTGGAGCAAGGCACTGCATCAGCCACTTACATGCCATGGAGACTGCAAAAACTGCTGCCAAACACAGGGAATTCATTGCAAGGTAATTCAGAAGCATTTAACAGCTCTGCTCTGTGTGCTTATTGTGGGTATTGAATAATGCTTTGAAACACCGGTACTGAGCCACACATGGGGGCTGCTGCATTATTTTATCCACTGTGCTATCTGCTTCCTTTCAGTGAGATGAAACCATGCCATGTTTCACATGCTGTTTCTCCCCCTGACAGCAGCCACAGGGCTCAGGAAGCAGCTCAGAGCAGCGTGGGCCATGCACAGCAAACTCTCCCATCTGGGGAGGCACTTGGGAGGCTGCAGAGGAGGCAGGTGTGCGGCTGCCAGCCCCCATTCCCCACAGGGAAAACTCTGCATTCCCAGCAAAAGGAACCTCCTGGCATGCTCCCTTGTCTCAGGGGTCTGCCTGGCCTTTTGCTGACAGCAGAATTTCCTCAGGAGCTCCAGAGGCTGACATCTCTGCTCACAACCCCTTTTTTTCTGGGCAATGTTAATATCTGCTGCAGGTCTGGCAGGTGCAGCCTCCCCACGTTGTGTCTGCATGGCCAGCCCTGATTCAACATCTCAATTTCCACCTGGGCAGTGCACAGACCTCTTTTTCTCCAGGAAAGAGTGCACTGCTCACTCTGAGCCCTTGACTCAGGATCTCCAGACAAGGAGAAAAGGGAAATTGGCCTGAGCCATCCTTGTGGGAGCTCATCAGCACGCCCCATGGAGCTGAATGGCATTTGCCAGGCTGAATTATGGCTCCTACCACCAAAGCTCTTTTGTGAGACCACCAAGGAGACAGCTGCCTCGAAAAGCCAAAAAATAGGTGATAGAAACTTGACTGAAGTGGCCATCTGAGGTGGGGAAAGGCAGCACAGTGGGAATTCACGGTGACCAGACACTGTGCCAGGCTGAGGGTGAGTCTGGGCTGAGGAGCTTCCCATCCCTTGGAAGGCAGTGAGGCATGCCTAACCTGGCACTGATTACTCATCCCTGGCGCTCGTTACCCTGCCCTAGTTCGTTGCTCAGAATTAAATAAGATTTTGAGAACAGGCTCAGTTCGTAATATAGGAATAAACGTATGATCTGCCTGTGATCTCTCCCCTAAACTAGCCACTTGATTAAGGTGGAATTTAAAGCATAAATTGTGTAGTAAAATAACAGTTAATCAACTGTTATTATATATATAATTATATATATATATTTTTTTATATATATATATATATATAATATATACACTAGATTTGTGTCCCAGCTGGTTCTCTCCACCAACAAATGCTGAGAGGCTTCTGAAATCCCACATTTTTCTTGGTGTCACAAATACATTGTGACACTGGTTTATTGATGTTAAGGTTGAGAGAAGCTTAAGAATTTTAGGGAAGGTAAACAGAGAAAGCTCAGCATTTAAAATCCTGAGATTTTTTTCCCCCCCCAAGACTTAAAATTCTCATTATTTCTGATTAAACAAGCCGGTATAGTTCATTTGGACTGTGAACTTCTGGTGCTTCTAAGATCAGAAGGAATCATCTTCTGCAGACCCTGGCTTTGCTAGAGAGTGGAATTAGACCCTAAGTGCACCTCCTAATGTTTCTCCATATTTTTTTTTGATTTGTTGTTTTTGAAGAGGGGGGGGGATGTTGTTTTTAATGGAACCTACTTGATTTTGTAGCAAAATCAGGCTTCAATGGTGAAACACAAGGGTGAATGAGAACCTTCATCTGTGTATCTCTCCCATCCTTCCTTTTCAACTCTGTTGCTATCTGAATTCCCAGCTTGGGCACAATTAGACCCTAAATGCCGCTCCTAATGTTTCTCCATTTTTTTAATTTTTTTTTTTTTTTTGAAAGGGAAGTTGTTTTTAACGGAACCCACTTGATGTTGTAGCAAAATCAGGCTTCAATGGTGAAACACAAAGGTGAATGAGAACCTTCATCTGTGTATCCCTCACAGCCTTCCCTTTCAACTCTGTTTCTGCTGCTCTCCGAATTCCCAGCTTGGGCACAAATCCCCCAGTGACATTTTTCAGAGCCCTGCAGGGCTGGTTCCAGTTCTGTATGGCTGATGCAAACCAATATGTTGGATTTAGTCATTCCTTGTGTTTAAGCTGAGATTAAACACCCTTTTGGACCGGTCAAAGAAGCCAACACCTCATGCCCTCACTAATGAGACATGGGGTTAGAAATGAACTTGGGGTAACTCTGCTGCTCCCAATCCTGCAGGAAAGGTTTTTTTGAGGCATTTTGAGGTCTGTTGCAAGCTGTGCAGTCCTAAATCCATAGGCCTGAAGTGCAAGGTGCTGATAGATGGAGTTGGGTTGGTTTTGTTCTCTGAGAATCCCCTTTGCTTCCTCCTTCACCAGCATCAGAAGCGGCTGAGCACAAGCACTTTCTCAACACATCTCTCCTTATTGTTGTTATTATTTTGGCAGAGGTTGGTCTGCATTCACTCCCACCTGGGTGTGGAGATGCCAGCAGGATGATTTGTCCTCTGAAACAGAACCAAACCCTCTGATAAATACCCGAGTTATGGGGAAGGACTTCCCTGGCCAGCCCAAAAGTTTTAGAGAAGTTTGACTCAGATGAACCTATTGGCCGAGAAGGACAAATTTCCCTAATGAATTTCCCTCCTGAGCTTTCCTGGTGTTTTAGAAGAGACACTGAGGTTGTGATAGAGCCAGCAGAGCAGGAGAGCAGAATCCCCCAGTGGTTTTTTTCCCAAAATCTGCTGTGGAACCATTCCCACGCCCAGGACATACCGTTCCCTCTGCTCTCATGGCTTTCTCTAAGGGCGGTTTCTTTCTTTCTTTCTTCTCTAATTATTTTTTCACAAATCAAATGAAATCATTACACAGTCACAGAGCATTAATCACCTTATGTAACTTCCCAGTAGTGACACACAAAAAATATAAGTAATAAAAACAATAAGGGATGATGATGCATGTGTGGAAGGAACTGCAAGGCAAAGAAATCACTGTGGATGCGTCACCACTTTCTCAGGTGTATCACGGGAGTTTAAGGAAAGTCGTGTCACCCTGAGGTTGTCTGAAACACCTGAGATGTAATCCATCTATAATCCAGCAGAAAAGCCATTTATGTATTGTTAGGAATTAATCACTTTGTAGGTATAGATATTTGAGAGGTAGGAATTAATCACTTGTAGGTATAGAAACTGAAGCACTAAAGGCTATGAAATCTGTTTTAAAGAGAAACCTAAGAGCAGCCATAAGGGCTCAGAGGAAGGCACATCCCAGCACCTGGTCTGCAGCAGTGCCTGGGCTAGGTAGGGTGGGAGCAAGGCATGCATTTATGATATTTACATACTCTCCTAGGCTCAGACTGGGTTTGATTCAAGAGCCTGCCTGAGTCTCATGCAATTTGTCTGGTTTTGTTCCTCAGAAAATCTCTTTCAACTGCTTGTCCAGTCTCCCATTTCCAAATCTCCATCATCTGCTGGCAAGGAGATCATAGGGTGAGGAGCAGATTACAAGATTCTGCATCTTGCTTCCTTTCAGGAAAAAAAATCCCAACACTCCTGGAGACCCACTGGGGTCAGCTGTCGGGAGACTTTTTTCAGTCATTTCTGAATGAAAAACTCTTTTGAACTGCTTTGATAAAATGCCTTTTAGATGACAGGAGATATTTCGAAAAATCACATCAGGTTTCTATTGCTCATTTCATTTCAGCATTGGTGTGTCAGCAAATATGTATCTTTAAGTTTTACCCTTATCTCAGTAGATACCAGGCATGACAGTAGCTCACAAAATGTTGGTAGCATTATGATAAAACTCAGATTACCAGGTGGTCTATGACCTCCATCCTGTCACTTTTGGAATTGGGATTTTGGAATTGCCTGGCATTTGTATGTACAGATTTTTACAAATATGCAATGGAGGGGGGGGGGGAAATGTTGTTTCACTTCTTTAATCTGAATTCCTTGGGGTTTTTAGTGTTATGTGTTGTCCCTGTAGTGAGGTACTCAGCACAAAGTTCAGATTTGAAGCAGAACTTCCACCTGTCTTTGGTTGTTATGGTCCATTCTTTTTGTGTAGGTTCTTCCCCAGAAATAGACGGGGTTTCAACAGGCATGTTGAAATAACCTTAGCATGGTTAAGGATGCATAACTGAGCAGCCCTGTGACTCCCAAGCACTTTAGACCAAAATTTCCTTTAGCTCCACAGCCAAAGTCTGCCAGGAGATGCAGACAACTGTGTTGGTGCCTCAGAGTGGAGACAGAAAATAAGATTGTTGAGTTGGTAGCCTGTGAAAAAGGAATGATGTACCATTTGGTTCAGAAGCTAGGAAAACACATGCATAAAACATTTTAGGTGCTGCTAGAAAATATAGCTATCTCTGTGTCTATTTTTGTATGTGTGAAATGAACTGTAGACCTTTCTTATGTGGTCATACTCACCTGTGTTATCTGAGGGGCATTCCACCATGACTAAGGAGCACAACCATGGTTTATTGAGGCAAGAGCAAGTGCCTTGTCAACCAACAGCCTCATTGTTGTCTTGAAAATCAGAGAAATGTCTTGGGTGTCAGAAAAATCCCACCTATTCAAATTAATGCTGGGTTATAAAACTTTCTGCTGTAGCTGAATGGTTGTAACACTCCCCCCTAAGTGCTGTACTAGGAACTAGTATTTAAATTCCATGTTACACATCTATTTTTTTATATCTTGACATTTTTTTGTCAAATAATTAAACCATATATCCCTCCATTATCCAAATCACCTGTCATCAATACACTTTCAATTAACCTTCCTCTATATTTCCTACTATCAAAAACAGCAATCAACCATCATCATCACTCTACAACCACCCCCAAACTTAGAATTAACCCCAGGACTGTTGGAGCTCCTGTGCAATAGCTCCCAATCCTAAAAAGAGACTCTGAACCAGCTCTCTGCTCCTTCTGGGGCTCCTGTGCAATAGCTTGTAAACCTAAAAAGAGACTCTGAACCAGCACTTACACAGATAGTGTCATGGTTGCCAGACATATTAATTATTTTACCATTTAGTAGGAACTAGTATTTAAATTCCATTTTACGCATCTATTTTTTTTATCTTGACTTTTTTTTTTTTCAATTAAACCATATATCCCTCCATTATCCAAATCACCTGTCATCAATATACTTTCGATTAACCTTCCTCTATATTTCCTACTATCAAAAACATCATCATCACTCTACAACCACCCCCAAACAAACATAGAATTAACCCCAGAACTGTTGGGGCTCCTGTGCAATAGCTCCTAAACCTAAAAAGAGACTCTGAACCAGCACTTACACAGATAGTGTCATGGTTGCTGGACATGTTAATTATTTTACCATTTAAATTCCATTTTACGCATCTATTTTTTATATCCTGACTTTTTTTTTCTTGTCAAATAATTAAACCATATATCCCTCCATTATCCAAATCACCTCTCATCAATACACTTTCAATTAACCTTCCTCTATATTTCCTACTATCAAAAACATCATCATCACTCTACAACCACCCCCAAACAAACATAGAATTAACCCCAGAACTGTTGGGGCTCCTGTGCAATAGCTCCTATCCTAAAAAGAGACTCTGAACCATCACTCTGCTCCTGTGCAATAGCTCCCAATCCAAAAAGAGACTCTGAACCAGCCCTCTGCACCACAGCCATGCAGGAACAGCAAAAGGTGTTGCCAGCTCTGGGAAAGGAAAAAAAAAAAAAAAACCAAAAAAAAGGAAGGCAGCCTGTTTTCAAATCCCTGTGAATGGGTTAATGCTGTTGCTAGGAAAAGATTTGCCCTTTTCCAGATCTGAAGGGAGGTGATGTTGACAGTAAGGAGTAGGGGCCCAGCAAGGTCTGAAGTTTTTGTGTGACTTTTATTGCAGGGAAAGAAAGGGCATTGACAACAACAGCTGCCTGTAGCACAGCTTCCCCTCCTTTTTTTTTTTTACACTTGACTTCTAATATGGATTCCAGGCATGATTCAGCAAACAGAAGGAAGATTTTTACAGACATGGACTGGCAGTATGAAAAAAAAAAAAAAAAAAAAAAAGGCAGAAAAACCAACCCTGGAATACCATAATGGGCTTTCTTTGATACAGCTAAAATTTGGATCTTAAGAATTTCACATGAGCCTTAATTTGTAAGAGTTTTAGGGGTTTCCTGCTTTAACTGCAGAGTCGTTTGCTGGAAATGCAGGCTTGGTCTTATTGCTCTGCTTGAGAGAAGGGCCCAGCTCACCTCCAGCCTCAAAATGAAAAATACCCACTAAATTGCATTGCCTGGAGATTGGTTTTGTTCTTATTTAAGGACAGGACAAGTAGAGAATGATTCTGTGATCCGGCAATGCCTGAAATGGTGCTGACAGCTGTGGTACTTCACCCCTCCTTCTCCAGTAAGTGCTGCCTTTCCAAATCTGGGACAACATTTTTTAAGCTTGAGGAGCAGGTTTTTAAAGACAACAGTAAACCTCAGGAGCTCCTCCAGCCTATCCTCATGCCCCAAGAGAAGAGCAAGTGTTTCTAAACCAAATCTGTGGGCTGAAACAGGTACAAGCACAGGCTGGTCACCTTCAGGAGGCACCTCTGAGCAGTAAGGGCTGGCTGCATATTAAGTTGAAATCACACTGGGCACACACAAGTACAGGAAAAGAAGAGGAGAAAAGGTTTCTGAGACAGGCAGCAACTTGATCAGTGTGGGAGTGATTGATTTTTTTTCTGATGGTTGTGAGAGTTGGTAGTTACTGTGTTTTAGCATGTGATTAGAGCAGCTAGCGTTGGGGAATTGTTGAAATCTAATGGACAGTGGATAATATTCAGCAATTTGAATGGGAATTAAAACAATTAATGTCTCCCTTTGTTGAAGTGGTGGCACAGTCAGGTGAGGTCCCTGGTGGTTGAGGGAGGGAAACTTTGCACTCATTTTTTAGAAGGGGAATAAGGAGACTGTGAGCCTCACCTCTGAGTCTGGGGCGTTCATGGAGCAGATCCTCCCAGGAGCTCTGCTGAGGAACATGGATAACAGAGATACATGGATCCAGGACAGCCAGCATGGCATTCCTGCCTCACCAGCCTGCTGGCTTTGTGGGATGGAGTGGCCACGTCAGCAAAAGCTCCAAGTGTCACCTGCCTGCACTTCTGTAAGGCCTTTGACATGGTGCCCCAAAGTCCTTCTTACTAAACTGAGGAGACAGGGATTAGGAGAAGAGAAGGCTCTGGGGAGACCTCACTGTGGCCTGTGATGGTGTTCACAGGGGTCTTAGGATGAGGGAAGAGACAAGGATCTGACTCCATGTTTCAGAAGGCTTGATTTAGTATTTTATTATATCTGTTACATTAAAACTACACTAAAAGAATAGAAGAAAGGATTTCATCAGAAGGCCAGCTAAGAATAGAATAGAAAGGAATGATAACAAAGGTTTGTGTCTTGAGCTCTCTGTCTGAGCCAGCTGACTGTGATTGGCCATTAATTAAAACATCCAACATGGGCCAATCACAAATGCACCTGTAGCATCCCACAACAGCAGATAACCATTGTTTATATTTTGTTCCTGAGGCCTCTCAGCTTCTCAGGAGGAAAAATCCTAAGGAAAGGATTTTTCATAAAAGATGTCTGTGACAGTGGTCTTCCAAGGCTTATGAGAAATGAAGGAAAAATTTTTAAGCCAGGCCTGTTGAGACAGGACAAGGGATAATTGTTTAAAACAAAAAAAGGATGGATTTAGCTGGCTAGCAGAGAGACATTTTGTGCAATGAGGGTGGTGAAACACTGGTACAGATACAGAGAGGTGATGATGGTTGCCCCATCCCTGGGAACATTCAAGGGCAGGCTGGATGGGGGTCTGAGCAGGATGATGTAGTTGAAGTTGACCTAGATCAGAGACCAGACCGAGCTAAAGAATAAAGTAGGGATTTATTAAGAGGCCTCAATGCATGCACCTTGGGCAGAACAACCAAAATGGCCACAGAAATGGACAACCAGTCATGGGCTCTCTCCCTGGGATCAGTTCTGCTCCATTTGCACCTTGCAGTTCATTGTCCCATTCCAGCTTTAGCCCAGGCATTCCCACCCTGCTTGTTTTTCTCTCTGCAGCCCACGAGGTTTGTGCTCTGGGGCTGAGATCGGGATCATTTGTCCTTGGTGCCCAGCTGGAGCAGGAATTGTTTTGTCTCCCTGCTCTGTATAGAGAACTCACCTTGCCTGAATGTGAAGCCCAGACCCACCCACTAAAGCAGCACAGAATGGGGAAAATAGAAAAGCCAAAATCTGAGGCGTCACCTGCCCATGGCAGGGGGGTTGGACTCAATGACCTTAAATGTCCCTTGCTACCCAAACCATTCTTTGATTCTATGTCAGTGGTAGAAATAATTTATACAGCTGATAAGAGCAATACTGTATTGACAGCAATGTTAGAAGGAAGCCTGTAAATAATGGATGGCAGCACAGGCTGTCATAAAGCACTTTGCAACTTTAAATCCCCAGCAGCTTGTACTGATAGTGTCCACACCTCCTCCTCCTTCTCTTCTGCAGTTGAACAATACTCTTTTGTTAGGAAAATAATTCTGTTTAAACTGGCAGGGTATAGTTATAGTTATAGTTATAGTTAGTTATATTATTAATTTGTTTCAGTTCATTGAGTGAATTAGATATATATAATTAATTCATTTCAGTTCATATATTTCATATATATAATATATAAAATATATTATTTATATATACAATATGCTTTATATGGAAGAAAATAGATATTTTATTGTTTATATATATTAATATTTTTCATTGCCATGTGTGTCCTCTCTTTGGGAAATCTCAGATTTGTTGGTTCTGGGACTGGCAAAGGAACAGTAGAGGAGTGCCTGGTGGAGGCTGCAGTGTGCTGTGAGTGTAGCTACCAATCCCACACTAAAGTTTTAATAATGCTTTCATTTTCTCTTAAGATGATCAGAAATTGGGCCTCATCCCTTGCGATCCCTGTGTTAATTGTGGCTGTTTATGATGATAACTTCCTTGATTATTTTGGATGATTTGTGTTTTGAGACTTTTCTCCCATGTATGAGTGTGTCTGCACACTTTAAGATCTGAAAATTGCTCTGGTGTATTCCTGTTAAATTGCATGGCAATAACTATAACAATATCCCCCATAAATTATGACTGTGGAGACTTACCTACTTGTCCTTGCCTCAGCTAATTACATTTCACCCCCATCCACTTTTTTCATGCTGTCACTTCAAATGTACATTTTTTTGGCTCTCCAGCTCTGCAGTGGCTCTGGTGCACTCCCTGACAGCAGGGTGGGTTACAGTTACAGTGGGGACACTTGCTGCACTCAATGAACTGAAATGAAAGATATTTTAGTCTCTTGACGTACAGCCATCCAGCAAAGGCATGGAAGGAGCTCGTATTTTTCATGAAGGAGTATTTCTGACATGGAAGGAGCTCGTATTTTTCATGAAGGAGTATTTCCTGACATAAATTCGAATTTAGGCACATCTGGGAACAGTTTCAGTGCAGAAGCAGTCCAGACAGGACTTCAGCACCTTTTATCTTTTTTAGGATAGTACTGCTGGTGTGAAGCCCAGCATGAGGAGCAGGAATTATGTGTAGGCAGGAATGGGTTGCCCAGAAGGGCAATCCTAACCCTCCTGCCCTCTGGTGATTTCTGAGGCTCCCATTGAAGGCAGGAAATGATGAATCTGACTCCATGTTCTTAGAAGGCTAATTTATTATTTCATTATCTATATTATATAAAAGAATGCTATACTAAAACTATACTGAAGAATAGAGAAAGGGTACAGAGAGAAGGCTAAAAGGTAATAATGAAAAACTTGTGACTTTCTCCAGAGCCCCAACACAGCTGGCTGTGATTGGTCATTAAGGTAAAACAATTCACATGAAACCAATCAAACAGTGACCAGTTGGTAAACAATGTCCACACCACATTCCAAAGCAGCAAAACACAGGAGAAGCAAATCAGATAATTATTGTTTTCATTTTTCTCTGAGGCTTCCCAGCTTCCCAGGAGAAGAAATCCTGGGCAAAGGGATTTTCCAGAAAATATGACAGTGACACTGCCCCTCTTGAGGCATTACACATCTGGGAAGGCTGGGATTGTGCTTCAGTCTCTGCCCCCTGTTCTCCAGAGCCCAGCTGGCACTTCCAACTTGCCCTGGCTCATGTTTCATGTTCCAGACCCTGAACATGAGTGCACTTGCCCCAGGAGTGGCTGGCACGTCTTCAAGACCTCCCCAGGCCAAAAACATCCAAATTTTTACCCCCCAGGAGAACAACTGAACCCAAGGAGCTCCCAGACTGCATCCAGCCTTCGAGCTAAACTCCTATTTATTTCTAAAAGCTATTTACCCTTGAAAAGACCACTCTTGCAGCAAACATCCAACTCCCGGGTTAGTTTAGCGGGCACAGGGCAGCTTTGCCTGTAGAGCGGCGTTTTGTTGAAAGGGCAGGAGTGGCTTTGTGTGCTCTGGGGCTGCAGAGGACACAGTGTCCCCCATGTCCGTGTCCTCTGCTGCACTGCCCCACAGTGGCAGGGCGGCTTTTCAGAGACCCCTTCATTTCAGAGCTCTGTTCTCAGTGAGGGTTTTTAACCCCTGAGGATGTGTCACAGGACCAATGTGGCATAACTTTCATAGCAAGGAAAGGAAGGTGTGTTCCCCCACTGTGAGTGCCTCAGCTCACCACATGCACTGCTGCCATTTATATTTTTTTCCTTTCTAAGGCATTTGTAGCTCTCTAAAACACCCACCCCATTTTCCCTTCCTTCCCTTTCCTTTCTTGCAGAATAAAACAATTAAAAAATTAAAAATTCTCAAGGGAAGCATGATTTTTTGTTGTTGTTGTTGTTGTTGAAACACTTCCCTGCTTGATAAACAATGAGGGATTTCATTCAGATTTAAACACACAATTCCCAGAAAATTTCCAAGTTATTCTGGTGACATTGCTACTGTATTAGCCTTTCTGTTCTCTCTCTGGCTCCTTATACTGTCAGATACCATCAGAGTACCTGAGTATCTCACGCATAAAATCAATAGCAAAAGTAAAATCTGCAGGGATTCATGCTCTCTGCCAGTGCTCCCTTCCCACTGGTAAAAAAAAAAAAAAAAAATTCTTGAGTCAGGGTTTTTCTCTGGATTTTGAGGAGGGAAGAGGAAAATGCTGAAGAATATTTGTGGTGTTTGTATCCTGTGAGCTGCACCCACCAAAAAATGAGCTGGGGACAAGGACATGGCTGGGCACAGGTGGGTGCAGCCAGGGTGGGTGGCCTTGGCACCAAGGGGCTGCTGTTCCCTGTGTGAACCTCATCTCACCCCACAGCTCCCCTGGAAAGCTGCATTTCTGCTAAACTCAGCACTTTTGCTTGTTCCTGAAGGCCTCTCTCCCATCTGGCTGTGGAAAGCATTTCACAGGTTGGTTTGCCTCCTCCACACCTTCTTTTGCCGTGTTTCTCTCCCTCAGGAGTCTCTTTTTCAGGGTAACTTGATGCTGTTTGGTTTTTCCTCATAGGGAAGCTTTTCCACAGTTTGGAACATTTCGTGTCTCTTGTCTAAAACTTATCACTCACATTTTTACAGTGAGAGGCCAGGAGGGCAAGGAATTATCTCAGGTGTGGATGCACCGAGGGTTTAGCACTGACATAAAGATGTCGGCTGTTTCTGCTGTCTCTGATTTCACCTTTCTGTGCATAGGCACACTGATGAAACCCCTCTTGATAATGTCACTGTAGAGTTTCCTTTTGTATTGTCATTTGTGCTGCATTTTAGAAGGGAAGAAGTATTTTTAGCGACACATGAGGCATAAAAGCAGGTGCTGCATCTTTCAGTTTCACAATTTAACCCAAATGGCTTTCTGTGTCATTAGCTTCATGCAGCCCTGCCGAAAAGAACTATAAACTACAATCCAGGCTGGGTTTTTTTTCCACATTAGATTTCCAGGAGCAGCATATGTACTTGTCACACAATTTCCAGAAAATTCCCAAGTTATTCTGGTGTCATTGTTACCTCACAGGCAGCTCCTCTTAGCTCAGCCCTCCTTTGTGCCACGCAGCGCACACAAAATAAAACTCTAGATGTGGCTTCCAGCAGTGCCACTGATATGGGTGAACCCAAATTTGGCGAATCCAAGCTAAAATTAACTGATCCTTCAAAGGCTGCAGGTTACCCAGTCCAGGAAAACAAGTGTTGATGTAGGGATTGATGGGAGGAAAACAAGTGTTAACATGGATTTCCCTCAGTTGTGCAGGGGGCATCACCTCCTTGGCTAGGGGAGCAGCTGCTGCTTCTTTTATTGCCAGTCCTGGAGCAAGCAGGTTTCAGGCAGCTCAGAAAGTCTGAGCCATCAGTTTGTGCTGCTGATGGGCAGCTCCTGCTCCTGCAGGAAGTGCAGCATTTTTCTTAGGATGCTTTGCAAGCAGTCCCCTCTGAGTGCTCAGCAGAACAGGGCACAGTCTCACATAATATCCATTGAAAAACCAGGCATCGCCCACTCTGGGAATGGTTGGCATCTCTGTTGATTCAGAAGGATGAACAATTGCTTTATTAAATTATATTATATCACATTATACTGTACTATATTAAAGAATACTAAAAGGATACTATACAAAGATACATACTAAAGAAAAACTTTTGATTTTCTGGCTAGGATACAGTTTTGAGATAGCTGGGACACAGTTTTGCCTTAATGGGTTAATTAATATAAACAACTATCACTGGAGTCCAATTAAAAACTCACTTTAGGTCAACAATCTTCTTAACACATTCCACACGTGCAAAATAACAGCAGCAGTAAGTAAAGGTAAGAATTGTTTTCTCTTTTTTCTCTTTGTGCTTCTCCAAGAAAAACCTGAGAGAGAGAATTCTGTGCCACAGCTGTGCCACTGCTGCTGTGAGCCTGAGAGACTGTTCCCACTGCAATCCACAAAAATCCATGTGGTATTTCCTGAGGCCTCCATCGAAGGCAGGAAATGATGAATCCGACTCCATGTTCTTAGAAGGCTAATTTATTATTTCATTATCTATATTATATAAAAGAATGCTATACTAAAACTATACTGAAGAATAGAGAAAGGGTACAGAGAGAAGGCTAAAAGGTAATAATGAAAAACTTGTGACTTTCTCCAGAGCCCCAACACAGCTGGCTGTGATTGGTCATTAAGGTAAAACAATTCACATGAAACCAATCAAACAGTGACCAGTTGGTAAACAATGTCCACACCACATTCCAAAGCAGCAAAACACAGGAGAAGCAAATGAGATAATTATTGTTTTCTTTTTTCTCTGAGGCTTCCCAGCTTCCCAGGAGAAGAAATCCTGGGCAAAGGGATTTTCCAGAAAATATGACAGTGACACTGCCCCTCTTGAGGCATTACACATCTGGGAAGGCTGGGATTGTGCTTCAGTCTCTGCCCCCTTTTCTCCAGAGCCCAGCTGGCACTTCCAACTTGCCCTGGCTCATGTTTCATGTTCCAGACCCTGAACATGAGTGCACTTGCCCCAGGAGTGGCTGGCACGTCTTCAAGACCTCCCCAGGCCAAAAACATCCAAATTTTTACCCCCCCAGGAGAACAACTGAACCCAAGGAGCTCCCAGAGTGCATCCAGCCTTCGAGCTAAACTCCTATTTATTTCTAAAAGCTATTTACCCTTGAAAAGACCACTCTTGCAGCAAACATCCAACTCCTGGGTTTGTTTGGGGTTCAGAGAATGTGAATGCCATACGCCACCCTGTCCCAGCTGTGCCACTTCTGCTGTGAGCCTGAGAGATTTTTCCCACAAAATCCCACGTGCTCTCCCACCCCACAGCCCATTTCCAGTTTGTTCTGTGCTGTGTTCCAGGAAAGGTGTGAGCAAAACTGGAGCTTTGTGAGCTGCTCTTTGTCTTTGCCATGGCCATGCTGAAGCACACGTGGTGGTGAGTCAATTCAGTGATTTTTTTTCCCTTGCTTTTCCACTAGCTTTTCCCCCAAAAGTGGAGCCTGTTGTGAAGCTACAAGGTTTGAACTTGGGATCACTTACAATAGCCATGCTCATTCACTATTATTCTGTTGAAGCAATGTAAAAAGACAAGGTTTAATTTGTGAAATGGGCCATCTGTTCCCACACAAACTGCATAATAGAATGCACAACTATTTCAATTAATGCAGTAAAATCTTTAAGCAATACAGATGATTTTGTAGAAGTTTTTGACTGCAGAAGATACCATCATCCTTTGCTCTAATTGTTCTTGATTTTACCTTCCTATCTTTTTATTTAAAGAAAAGGAATGACAACTTGTCTCACTGGGAGAGAAGTTTGCTCATAGATGGATCAGGAATAATTAGACCAAACGCTACTGCAAACTCCAGCAGACAAGATATCTCCATTACAGAGAGTAATGTTGTCATTTCTTTGACCACCCTCCCATCAATCCATCCATCAACAAATTAAAGCTGGCTAAAGAGCCACTTATCTGGAGTGCTTTTTATCCTGATTGCTGTCAATCTAGGTAAATAAACATTTTCCCTAGGCAGAGTTTACATATTTAACCATGTTTCAGGAGACATCCCCCTTGCTGCACACCACAAATGTTTCTTGCTGTGTTTCCTGACCCACCTCACCCACATATTGCAACTCCATTGGATAAGTCCTGCTCCCCCTGCCTCCCTTTGCTTCATCTCTGAAGATGGAATGGCTGGGATAAAGTTGCAATAAAACTTGCAGGCTGAGATATGCCTAGAAATTAATTTTATTCCCTTTTGTGTTCTTGGAAAAGCCTGGTATCCTGTGCAGGACTCACAGCAATAATGAAACCAGGCTATGAAAGAAAATTAAAAAGCAGAGCTCTGTTAGGCAGGTTGCTTTGAGGAATGTGACAATACCACTGCATCTGTCTTCCACCATTTAAACCATGACACCACAGATTACTTCAGGGCTTCATGGTGCACATAAACATGATATAAGCAGCATTTTATTTGCTGTCTAATAAATATGTATGTGCCAGCAAATGCACTGTTGAAGATATTACTTTCTTCCTATTACTTATTTTGCACTTAATTGATAGGCAGTGAGGCTCACACCCTGCCTGCTGCCTGTCAGGCAGAGGCAAAGGAACTGTGAGCAAAACCTCTCAGTTGTTGGTGTTAAAGTGGCAGCATGCTTGTTGGATCATGCTGCAGTTGTACTGGTGCCCTAAAAGGCATCAATATCAGTGGAAAGCAGTTTAGCAAAGATAAGGATGGTTCTTCTGACAAGTTAGAGCCACAAACAACCACCATGGCACCGCCACTGATCCCCTCCAAACACATCTCCCCTCTTTTACCCCCAGTGCAGCTGGCATTGAGCACCTCACTGGTCACTTCCCTCTCTGCTGCAGCTACAGCAAAAGCAGAGGAAGGTTTGGTGTCCCCACAGGGCGTGTTCAAAGCACAGAAACATCTCCAGACACTGAAACTCTGCAGCAGCCACGCCAGAGCCTGGTGCAGCCCTGCTCCTGCACTGCTCCCGGGTGTGCTCCTCACTGTGGAGTGGCCTCTCCCTGCTGGAGATGTTTTCCCTGCTAGTCAGCCATGGCAGGAGATGGCAAAGCTGTGCTCCTCACTATGGAGTGGCCTCTCCTTGCTGGAGATGCTTTTCCCTGCCACTTTGTCAGGGCAGGAGATGGCAAAGCTGTGCTCTGGAAGGCGTCAGGGCTGATGTTTGGGGAGGAGAGCTCAGGGAGAACACCTTCCCCATGGACTGCAGCAGAGGTAAGTGAGTGGCATGAACCTTTCCTCACACCCATCTGTGTCCCCACTGCCTGCTCTCAGAAGCTCCAGGCAGGAGTTTGCTGGAACAACGTGAAAAAAGATGCCATTTTTTCACCCTTTTCATAGATATTAAGCAATTTGTGTCCTGCTTTCCTCTGCCAAAACAACTCAGCTCTTCTGTCTAAACAAGTAAGGGTGACCAGATGATGTGTTTCTATTCCTCACAGAATATTATAATTTGATTATATGATGATAATTATATTCCTAATAATTTAATCAAACTCTACCTCAGATTTCCTTCCTCAAACACAGCCATAAAACTGGAGGGGATCTGTTCCTGCTGGGTTCAGCAGCTGAACCTCAAGGCTCCCTCCCACCCCAGGACCATCCATGCCTGCCCTGGCCCATGTGGGACAGGTCCTTGCACCACTGTAAAATGGCATTTTTACCATAAATATGTCCATAGGCATGGGGAGGGGGTCAGACATGCAGAAGCAAGCAGTTGTTCACAGATTTGGGAGTGGGTGGGCGTGCACAGAGCTGAAGGAGTTTGGATACAGGGGACAGTGACAAACATCTCCAGCCATCCTGGGGATGCTCCCTGGCATCTGGGGCCCTCATCCTGGAGCAGTCAGTGCCTCACTTTGCCCAGAGGAGAGCAGTTCCCATCCTGAATGGGATTTCACTCATGGTGAGTGAAAATTCACTCACGGTGAGATGTCATGGTGCTCACACTGCCTCATTAAATCTCTGCCATGCCTTCAGAACTGATATTCTGGTCAAGCTCCTCCAATTCCAGCATGGATGGCTCCCTGGTGGTCCCCAAAGATGGCTGATTCAATCAGGTAGGAGTGGCTTCCATCTTTTAGCACTTGGTTTCCTTAACTCTGCACAAACACCACTTCTTTGCATTTATTTATACTCAAGTTTAAGTGCCTGTGCAAATTATAGCACAGACAGCCAGAACAGAAATGAGGCATTTAAATGGTAAATAAACACTGCCTGTGCATGGTGGTGCTTTTATAAATAATTTCCCCTTTTAAGCTTTATTCTCTTCCATAGAGGAACATCACTTTTCAGAACATCTGAACCCGCCAACATCACACATCAATCTCTTTATATGCTTATTTAAAGAGCATATCAAACTATTTCTGCAAGCAAAAGGACTAAATTATCCATGAATTCCAGATAACCATCCTTAACCCAGAAAATGTCAACAGTTTTCTGTAATAGTCCCAAACATAGAAGCTCCCCTTTAGGAGAGGGAAAGCCGTCCATTCCTGGGGCAGGCTCACCACTGACCATGTTCTGATTTATTAGGACAATATCTTCTGTTGCTAAATTTGATTTATAAATTTGGTCCAATATATTCTGTTCATAATTTTGGTTCTGTTTATAAATTCTGTTTATAAATGTACATAATTTTGGTCCTGCATAGCTTTTGCTGTAGCCCACTAAAATGCAAATGGGAAACCTCACATCTTGCTTTATTCTTTAACTCCTGGCCATCTTAGAGTGATCTCTGGATTGAAAGCCACCTTCCTGATGGTTTTTATTGCAATGTTTACAATGCAAACCTATTATATCTCCTAAATTCTACTTATTAAGCTTGAAATAATTGCTGCCCAAAGTTTCCTATTAAGCAGACATCCAGATTTGTACCTGAAACATTTCAGGGAGGGTGCAGGTGGTTCATGCCCACAGTCCTGAGCTGGGTGCTGCTCCAAACAACAAATGTCTATGGTTAAATTCTGAATGATGGGAAGCACTGACCACAGGCAGACGTGTTTCTAAGCCCCAGATTTTGGGAATGATAACAACACCACAGCACCTACAGCGCCACATTTTCTCTGAACTATCTGCAGCTAGCAGGAGAGGGGGTGTGTTTATGGTACAAGTGCAAATGGAAATCAAAAAATACTCCAAATTTTCTAACTGCTGTCCAGAGGCTGCCAGCTGCCAACCAGTCATGCAGCGCAGTCATTCCCAGCCTCTGCTTTCAAGGAGGGAGTGCAATGTGGACGCAGAGTGTGGCATTTGCTGTTTCCTCAGCTCCCAAAATGCTCAGCCTGATGAGAACCAGCCCAGCTTTGATTTCTTGCCCACCCCATACTCCATATTCAATAAAAATACGTGAGGTAACTGCCCCATGGGAGTATGATGCAGGTGTGGTAACCGTGTGAAACAAGCAGTCAGGAATGAATTTATCCAGTTTGCTGCCAAAGTTGATAAGAGCCTGGGGTCCCTGTGCTGGGGGTAGGGATAGTGAGTGTGCCTGGGCCGTGGCCCAGCAGCTCCTGCCTCCACGGCACACCCAGCCACCCATGGCATGTCCCACACTGCTGCCCACTCTTCTGGGCGGCCCAGGCACACATGGGAACGGCTGCAAGTCACCATCGTGTTTTCTGAAAAGTCCCTTTGCCAGGATTTCTTCTCCTGGGAAGCCTTCGAGAAAAAAAAAATTAAAACAATAATTATCTGATTTGCTTCTCCTGTGTTTTGCTGCTTCGGAATGTGGTTTGGACTTTGTTTACCAACTGGTCACTGTTTGATTGGTTTCATGCAAATTGTTTTAAATTAATCACCAATCAGGGTCAAGCTATGCTGTGACTCTGGAGAGTCACAGGTTTTTCTTTTGTATCTTGTTAAACCTTCTGTAAGTATCTTTATTCTTTAGTATAGTTTTAGTATAGCATAATGTAATATAATGTAATGAATGTAATGTAATATAATGTAATGTAATTAATGTAATTAATATAATTATTATATTATATTTCAATATAATATAATATAATATAATATAATATAATATAATATAATATAATATAATATAATATAATATAATATAATATAATATAATATAATATAATATAATATAATATAATATAATATAATATAATATAATATAATATAATATAATATAATATAATATAATATATAGAATTCTAAGAACATGGAGTCAGATTCATCATTTCCTTCCTTCATCAGGGGACCCCAAATATATCACAACTGCACAACCCCTGGCCCTGCTAAGGGCTGTGCCCAAGCAGTGCCCAGCTGTGGTTGCAGGGTGCCAGGTAGAAGTTTATAAATTGTAGGGCTGGTGCTCAGTCCTACAGTGCCTGCCCTGTGGCTGCAGAGCAGGAGTCACTGGCCACAATTTGTCACCCTGCCAAGCAGTTTTAACAAACATGATGAAAATGCCAATCACAAGTTCATCTCAGTGTGTTTGGTTTTTGGTTTTTTGGGGTTTTTTGGGTTTTTTTTTGTTTTTTTTGGTTTTTTTGTCTCAGAATATGGTGGTGGAATTTATTGCTGCTGCAGTTTGGGCATTGCGCTGTAAGATACAGAACTGAGAAAAAAAGGCTGAGACAAAACACATGAGTGTTGTACAGGCTCCTCCTAATGAGGTCTCTCAGAGTGGATAATAATATAAACATCCATCCATTAGAAAAAAAAACTACCCTTTTCTGCCCCCCATTAAATACATTGGCAGCCCTATTAAAATACAAGTCAGATTTGTGTTTAATGATCTTGAAAGGAAAGTAATTGCTCGAGTATTACCATTCAAATGTTCTTACAGCAGCATGTAATATTTACAGTCTGAGTGCCACTTCTGAGAGCTGTGTGGCACCGGAGATGGCCCAGCCTGTTCAGAGAGGGTGCACAGCTGATCCACCCTCTGGGCACCAGAGAGCCTGTGAGAGGCACCCAAGCCATGGGCTACATCATTTCTTTATTTTGATTACCTTCTCAGAATCTCTGCTGCTCAGAGTGACTCTGAGATGCCTTAGAAAATCTCTTTTCCCAGCCTGATGGTCGAGAAAGGAGTCAGAACTCTTCAGTTCTCATTCTCAAGGTTGTTTATTGTTTCTTATCTATAAAATTCTTTCTCCCGGCCTGCTGAGGTCCATTCAGCAGGACAGACAGAGGGACACTGCCTGCCCTTGGGGTGGTGTTACCTTTTTATACTAAAAACTATGTGTACAATATTTACAATAACTTTCCAATGCCTGTCGCCTGTGTTAGACAGTGAGCTTCTACTCCAAACCAATCCAAAAGTGCCAACATCACAGCAGAAGATGGAGGCCAAGAAGAAGAAGGAGAAAGGCTGGACATGCCCAGATTGCTCCATCTTTCCCCTTGAACCCCCATTCCAAAAACCCCAAAAATCTATTTTTTCACCCCATGACAAACTAACTATCATTCTACCTAAACTTTCGTGGCTTGTAATTCTTCATATAAAGGTTGGTAATTGTTTTTTCCCAGGTCTAAATCAGAGGCACAGGGGTCCTGGTCTCTGTGCCAGGGTCTCTGAGCCCCCTGAGCAGGGGCTGGAGCCCTCCAGGGCAGCCAGAGGAATTTCCTGGGTTCCAACATAACCTCTTGAAAGGAAAAAAAAAATCTCACAAAGCCACTCCAGGCCGTGAAGGCAGGGCTTGGGCACCACTAAAGCTTGCTCAGGTGAGGAGTTCTGCTGTTACTCAAAGGAACTGGGCTCCTCTACCATGTGCCAGCAGCAGCACAAAATCATGCTGAGATATTCTGCTCTGTGTTTTTCATCCCAGACAGTGTCTTAATCAACATCATATATATATATATATATACATATATATGTTATATATGTATGTATGTTATGTAAATATATATATATATAAAAAATATAGTGTTCAACTCTTACGCAGGTTTTTGTGGGAATTTCCTCACACAGAAGCTCCTTGTGATGAAGGAAGAGGGAAATGTGAATGTATTATTTTTATTATTATATTATATTATATTATATTATATTATATTATATTATTATATCATATCATATCATATATCATATCATATTATATTAATCATATCATAAGTATTATTATGTTATAATATGTTATATATTGATATATGTATTATATTATATTATATATAATAGATATAATATAATCTATTATTATAGATAATATTATATTATCTATAATTATATATATTATATTATTTCTATTCTATTTTATTATTATATTTATATTTACTTTATTAATTTATTTTTATTTTATTATTTTTATTTTTACAAGTCTACCAAGAGTAAACCAGGAGAGCATTTCATAAAGCACACAGCAAGAGTGCCACAAAGAACATCAGAACTTTCTCAGTGGGAAACAATGATGTCCAAGCCCCTTTTTCACCTCTCTTGCCTATCAGGATCTTGGTCCCTCAGGCCTCAGGAGGGATGGTGAATACTGGGCTTGGTGTCTGTGTCTCCTGGATGGAAAAATGGCTTGGCCACGTCTGCCCCTTGCTCTGTGCTTGTCCCAGACCAGCTGAGGAGTCCCCAGCCATCACTGAGGCCCCAGCTAGAAACAAGATTAATTAAAAAACCCTAACGAGCTCCGACCACCTCAAGCATTGCCTTTTGTTGGCCACACTAGTTGTGAGAGTGATAAAGTGACAGCCCTGCCACAGTGCATCAGCTTTCGCAGCCCCAGGTGCCGCTGTCAGCTGCCACAGCAGGACGTGGTGGGAAGGGAGGAGGAGGAGGAGGAGAATGAGAGGCTCTCAGGCACCCACACCCACCCATCAAGCTGGTGCCATGGGCCAGCTATAGATGTTGGAATCTGGGGAGGGTGTCCGTAATCACTTCATTGTTTCTGTAAAGGAGCAGGCCATACTGCTCATCCCCAGCACCTGGCTGCTCCCTGCAGAGTGTGGGCTTGGACAGAGTCCTTCCTCCATCCCGGGTGTGATCATCACAGAGTGAGGGCTGGAGCAGTCCAGACACAGAGATTCCCTTTTACACTGAGGCGTTTTTAGATCTCTCACCACAGAAAAGGCCTGCAAGGAGGTACAAAGGTAGTTCATGTTCCTGCTGGGTCCCTGGGTGATGCCAGGGGAGACGTGGGAATGTGTAGCCACATTTCTCTTCACAGAGAAAAGCAAGGCACAGTTCTTCCCAAGAATATTTCTGAGATTCACGTTCTCTGAACCTCAGAGAAAGGAAAAACAATTCTTATCTCCTTTGCTGTGCCTGTGTTTGTGCCAAAGCAGAATGCAACGTGGAGATAATTTACCCAAAGTGAAGGTGTTTTTTTTCCTTGGTCTATCAGGGCCAGGTCTGTGTGGGGACTGGGTGACAGCCATGAGATTCTGGGCAGTGTGTGCAGAGCTGAGTGCTTGGCAGATTCAGTTTAGATGTAATGTAATATAATATAGAATAATACAGTATAATAAAGTAATTAATTAGCCTTCTGATAAGGTGGAGCCGGATGCATCATTCTCTCCCCTCACCAGGGGCAAAAATAATACTGCAGGGATGAAACTTGAAATCTCTGCTGGTGTTGTGAAATTTCTGCACACTCTTTATGAGCAATCACGAGTGAAAGGGAAGGCAGAGAACCAGGAAAAGGGAAAATATTTGCAGTTTATGCAAACTCTATGAGCAAAGAAGAGTGGAGGCACCCTTCAAGAGATGTCCACACCTCTCTTTGAAGGTGTGCCCATCCCTGCAGAGAGGTGTGTGAGTCCCAGGGCATTTTCCTGCCCTGAGAACTGGAAGCCAGCCCCACATCCCTCTGCAGATGAGCGCACCTTTGGATCAGGATGCTCAGGGAGCCCAAATCACCAATGGTGATGTTTTCTCTGGATCCTCCTGAGCCTTTCACCAGTGAAGTGAAAAATATGACTGTGCTGAGTGATCTGGGATTTAGCTGAGCTCCTCATTATGGGTTTCTGATTCCCTCATTAGCGAGCTTCAAATTTCAAGCTGGAACAGATCAGGTACAATCAACAAACCCAGAAAAAAAAAAAATGCACTGCTGCAATTTTAGCATGACTTTCCTCAGCTCCAGGCCAACCAAACAGCACATCTGGATGGCACAACATGTTGCTCTTGAGAGCCTGAGCAAAGCTCTGGGGCTGGGTGTTATTCAGGGCTGGTGACCAACTGGTGGTGCTAATGCTTCATTGGATGGGAGGTGAGGAAGGGTTCATCACCTCTCACTAAATGTTTGTGTAATGCATTCATTGAACAAACCCTCTGCAAATCACAAAACAGCTCTCACCAGCCTTGCAATTAAAGGATGCGGCTTGAGTCCCAAGAGACGGTTGTAGAAAATGTGTGTTGCCAGATTTCATGATCTCTTCAAGGAGCTTGGTTCACCCAACATTCCATAGTCCCTGTGAGAGACTTCTGTGTGGGTTTTGTGTCTGCAAAGTGCTCATTGCCTGGGAGGGTGATTGAAAACTGACTTGTGTGCACAGAGCTGTGGAACAGCAAAGCATCAAGTCAGACAGGGCTGGGTTTGAGGGGGAGCTGGGCACAGTCAGAGCCAGCAAACCTGGCTGATAGAGCACAGCCCCAACCCTGGTGGGTGTAGGAGGCTCTGGAGCCAAGTGTCACTCCGTGCTGCCATTGGCTGCAACAGAAACAGACTCCAAGAGCTGCAGGAGTGCGAAAATAAAAACAGAATCCTGTTTCTTTCATTTATTCAAGGAAGTGATACTCCTTCTAAAAAAAGGCAAGGTGCCATTATTCATACTTGATGGAGGCTGCTGAGGCTCTTAGAGGTTTGTGTTTGGTGGCATTTCACAGCTCTGTCCTCTGGGTGCTGGGCTGAGAGTCACCTGCTGCAAGCAGGTCAGTGACAAGCTGGGCGAAGGATGGTCCTGCGAGGAGAAGGGAGGAACTGAGTCATTTTCTGTTGCAGCAGGCACACTGTGAGAGGAAAACCCCTTTTCACACCAGCCCTGACCTGTGAGGACACTTTCCTGGAGAGACTGAGCTCCTCAGAGTGGCAGTGAGAGTGGAAGGGGGGAACTGCAGCGGGATGCGGTGACAGATGGCTCGTGGGGGTTGCACCAGGTGATTACAGCCCTCTCTGCCCACTGTGCCCACCCTCTCCCTGAAATCATCCTCCTCTGAGAGCTCCTGAGTCTTATTATATGTATATTTATATATTAATATATTAAAATGTATATATTTTATATATTAATATACATTAATATATTAATATATATAATTTATTATATTAATATATAATTTATTCATTTCTATATTAATATAGATATAATACTTTTTTTTTATATTTACATACTCTGAGAGCTCCTGGCTCTTATTATATATATATTTATATATAAATATATATTTTTATATTTACATATTTAGTCTATTTGTATATATTTGCATATTTATGTATTTAGTCTATTTCTACATGTTTACATATTTAATCGTTTTTATTTTTATATTTACATATTTGGTGCTTGCTGTGGTGTCTGGAGGACACTCACACCTGGCATTTCCAGTGAACTAGCTAGAGATCACTGTGACTGGTAAGGAACTGGCCTTTTTTCACATTTTCTCCAGGTTTACTAATATGAAACAACCTATGGGGAAACAAACATACTTTGGCCACTAATGCCAAATATCTCCCTGATGAGCACTGCCTTATCTTTTGGTGGTGGATGAATTGATGACCATTTTTTGGATTCAGGCGAGTACCAGGGCACTCTGTGAAGCCTAATCTCATAAAATACAGACACTCTTCCTCTACTACAGAAACTCTTCCTCTCCTCTTGAGTAGAATGTGTGCAGGTTCCTCTGAGGCCACCCTCAGGCAGGTCTCCTCCTGCCCAAAGGAAGAGGCCCCCCAGGGGATGCTGTCCCACCAGCAAAAAGCAAAAAGAGGGCCCTGAACTTCACCTGCTGGTGCTCTCGGGGTATCAAATTAAGCTGGCAATGCCAATTGTGAGCCTTCTCAAGGGGGCCTGGTGACATCCAATGGTCATCAGTTCCAGTTTCCCCTTTTTTTTCCCCTCCTTCATTCAAAAAAAAAAACCAGTGTTTCAACTCCAAATCCTTTGCTAGTGGTTTTCTAAATTTTTTCCCCTTCTTCTCTCCTGTCCCTGTGCATCCTTCTTTCTGAAGGAGCAGCCCTGACAGAACCTCTCCATTTGGGATTATCCCCCAGCAATGTTTGCTTCCTTTCTGGCTCATCCTGCTTGTTTCCCATACCCAGGCATATTAACATTCCAGCTCTGATTGTCATTTATCTTTTGTTGGAGAACATTTCCTCTTTGTCTCATTCAGAAAAAAAAAAATAAAAAAAAAAGTTAAACCAGTGCCAGATTTTTACAAAATTAAGGTTTCTTCTCTATTTTTGTTGCAGGCACTTAGATCTCAGCTACTTTGGGCTGCAGAATGTGCAGCCCCAAGAGGCAGAGGCGTGTTGGGTGCTCAGGTCAGATAATTGCATTCAAAAGTGTGCGGTGCCATGCACTTCTGGTGAATTCCTGAATGCATTCATGCTGCATGCCATCACTTCAGAGCAGGGCTGTGGCTCGGGAATGCTGTGGTGGGAATGCTGGGGACACAGGGCACAGAGGACAGGCTGTGCCGGTGAGTGTGGCTGCGTTTCTGCATGCGGCCCTCATCTGCTGACATTTGGAAAATGTGTTCCTTAATCTCTGGGATTTGCTGTCAAGAAACATTGTCTGGGATGAGCTGTCGGGATTCAGATTATCAACCAAACATTAATTATTCTTCCAACTAAACCCTCAACAGCTAGGCTAGGTAATACAAATGTAGAAAAAGAAATGGGGACGAAACATGTTCAGTACTTGAAACCTAGAATGCACCGTGCTGTAAGAACAAAACCAAATATTGTATACATGTGAGTGTTGAGACACAGCAGAGCCAGGCCCTCAGCTGGGGCTGGAAAATGCAGTGTTGATCCATCAAAAGATGCTCTCCCCACTGTAAGCTCTCGAGCAGTTCTGTTTATCCTGAGCATTTCCAGATAATGACAAGATCTGTCAGGTGGCACTGAGGAAAGCTGAAGCCAAGGGAAGAAATAAGATCTGTTAATCTTTTGTGATAGCAAACTTGTTGGGTTTTTATTTAGTCATGCTTATGCAAGAAGCTGCTCAGACAGACAGAAGTAGTGTAGGCCCTTGGAGAAGCTGCAGCAGGTGCCTCCCTATTGGTTTGAAGGCACTTGAGACAGTAGTTTCATGTTAGGACTCAGGCATTTATTATTTCTTATCAGTAAAACAGCCTCACTACTGTGAGTTCAGCAGCTTTCCATTAGAAGGCACAAAATGGCCAACAATCTCTTGGTACAAGGTCTTTTAAGACTAAACTATCCAATTAAGAACTGACACCAGGATTATTTTCCCTTTTAACCCAATAACTGATCCCAAAGAGCCTCCAGTGTGGACTTTTCTGCCCAGTTACCAAATGCCACCCAAACCCATGAAGAAGAAGAAGCATGAAGGAGAAACCCAGGACAGCACCCTGTGCCCTCCATCTTGCTTCCATCCACAACATGCTAAAAATTCCAAAACCTCAATTTCTCACCCAGTGATACACCTACACTGCTCTCTATAATCTATTTCACACTTCTGTGGATTCCACTCTATCTTGAAGTCTGGGAAACTTTGTCCATGAATGAGGATCAGAGTCAGTGCTGCCCTGGGGGTCAGGGCACCCCAGAGCAGACACAGAAATATTCCCTGTGGTGCCCTGGGTTTCCACACCTCCCCTTCCACCAAGCAAAGCATCAGAGCCTTTGGAAAGAACAACCTGTGTGTTGTGCTGACCGGGCCTCCAGATCATTTACCCTGTGCCACCTCAGGCTGACTTCAGCACAGCTTTATATTTATAGCCCTCTGTTCCACATGTGGTTAAAATGCTTAATATCATCATGGTGTTGTCCTTGTGCTCATCTAGGCTGGAGATTAAGTATTTACATTTCAGCATACACTACTAAATGCTTTTAAACCCAAATAAGGGGTTTAAAACCTTAGAATAGAGCCATAAAGAGCTAATGAAAAGAATAAAAATTCGGGTAGATAAAAAATGATGTAAGGTAGGGTCTTAATATTTTATTATTAAATTCACAGCACATTAAATATTAAGTGTTCATAAACTTTGTTTTGTGCAATGATAAATTAATAATATCTACATAGACATGTTCTTTTACAACAGGGAAGCCAAGAAACATAGTGCCAGAGGACCTTGTGTTGACAACCAAAGCTATTAGAATAGACTCCTTAATCTTCAATCATAAAAAGTAGATAATGTTATTTCTTATTACTATTAAATGCAAAGTGCCTTACTAGGAAACATATATGCCATCACTAAAAATAACTACCAGGGAATGTTTTGAGCAAGGAAGAAAAAGATGTTAGCAAATTATACCTTGAGATAAATTCAGTGAAATGTTCCCTGCTAATCTCTGCTGTATAAAAATTGGTTTTTCAACTTATTCTCCTGTTAACTCATAACAGGTTGCATAAGGTTTTGTCTGAGCACCAAAACAGTCCAGGTTTTACCTGGCATGTTGTGCTTTAGGTAATACCCCCAAAAGTCCCCAGCCTGCAAGCTGATGGAATACTTTCTGCAGTGCTGAGAAACCTCTGCTGACCTCCTCTTGGGGAGAGGATGGTGGGTTTGTGCCTTCCACCTCACCTGCAAGCCGTGAACAACGCTCCCTTGATTAAAGCCAGGGGACTTCTGCAACTTCTGTCTGGCATTTAGCAGCATTATTCATTCAGGTGTTTCCTGTGGCTCATAAATATGTGAGGAGGAGGTGTCATCCAGGCCAGTCCCCTCAAAGCCAAACTCCTTGACTGCAGACCAAGCTGTGGAGAAGTATTTCCAAATGAAATGTGGCCTAAATGAAGGAATTAGGGGTTTGTAACATGTTTACACATGGGCTAGACAGCAAACCCCTCCACTGGTTTCTGCTGTAGCTCCCAGGGCATGGAAGTAGATGGGCTTTGAAGACCCTTTCAGCAGCACATCTGCTAAAGAGCTGGTAAAGAGCAGCTCCAAGTACCTAAAACCAGTAAAGGTAGGACAAAATGTTGCTTTGCATGACCACACAGAAATTTTTGAGTCCTGACACTTCAAATATTTTTTTTTTTCAAACTAGAAGTGACTAGACATCGTCTGATGTCACCATTGATGATTACCATTACCATCAATGGTAATGATGTTACCATCAACATTATTGGATGGATAAACCTAAACCGGTCACCTTTGGACACACATTTGCCTTGCAAACCCTCTGCCTCTGGTTCCCCTGCACGTTCCGTGCCCAGGGCTGCTGCCACCCCACGACTCCCAGCCAGTTCCTGCCCTCTTGGGGCTTTTGGTGCTCAGAGTGACCCTGAGATGCGTTAGAAAGTCTCTTTTCCCAGCCTAATGGTCGAAAAAGGAGTCAGAACTCTTCTATTCTACTTTTCAAGGCTTTTTATTGTTTCTTAGCTATAAAATTCTTTCTCCTGGCCTGCCGAGGTCCATTCAGCAGGACAGACGGAGGCACACTGCCTGTCCTTGGGGTGGTGTTATCTTTTTATACTAAAAACTACATGTACAATATTTACAATAACTTTCCAATACCTGTCACCTGTGTTAGACAGTGAGATTGTACTCCAAACCAATCTAAAAGTGCCAACATCACAGCAGAAGATGGAGGCCAAGAAGAAGAAGGAGAAAGGCTGGACATACCCAGATTGCTCCATCTTTCCCCCTGAACCCCCATTCTAAAAACCTCAAAAAAATCTATTTTTTCACCCCATGACAAACTAACTATCATTCTACTTAAACTCTTTTGACTTGTAATTCTTCGTATAAAGGTTGGTAATTGTTTTTTCCCAGGGCTAAATCAGAGGCACAGGGGTCCTGGTCTCTGTGCCAGGGTCTCTGAGCCTTCTGGGCAGGGGCTGGAGCCCTCCAGGGCAGCCAGAGGAATTTCCTGGGTTCTCACACTGCCCCAGTTGGTTTTTTTCTCATGATCCCAAACAAGCCAGGCTTGGGTAAGGTCGAGCTGGGGCAACACGTGGCTGACCTTGTCTGTTCCTAAGGGTCTGCCGGGGCAGCTGATGGGAACCAGGACATGCCAGGGAGCGCATCCCGCCTGGAGCAGCAGCTGGGGCATGGAAAACCCCTGCCAGCCCCGCTCTGGGCCGGCTCCCCGGACTGCCAGGCTGGTGGGGGCAGTCAGGAGAGGATGAGCTGTGCCCCAGGGTGCAGCAGCAGCTGCTGCTCGCTGCCAGGCTTCCCCAGGCCCTGCGGCACAGCCCCTTGCTGTAGCCATGATGTTTTATGAAAAATCCTTCTGGTAGGATTTTTTTCTCCTGAGAAGCATCAGAGGAAAAGAAAAACAATAATTATCTGCTGCTGTGGAATGCAACAGGTGCATCTTTGATTGGTCCATGTTGGTTGTTTCTAATTAATGGCCAATCACAGCCAGCTGGCTCCGACTCTCTGAGAGTCACGAGCTTTTGTTATTCATTCCATTCTTTTTCTATTCCTTTCAAGCCTTCTGATGAAATCCTTTCTTCTATTCTTTTATTATAGTTTTAATGTATCATTTACTTTTAATATAATACATATATATCATAAAATAATAAATCAGCCTTCTGAAACATGGAGTCAAGATTCTCATCTCTTCCCTCATCCTGGGACCCCTGTGAACACCACCACACCTTGCTATCCCTTGCAGCTGTGGGTTCTTTTTTGTTGTTTTTGTAGGGGGTTTTTGTTTGTTTGTTTGTTTGTTTGCTTGGGGTTTTTTGCCTTGTTAAAGAACAGGGAGACGACATCCCTGAGGCAAACACACCAATGTTCTGAACTTTCAGGTGGAAACCACTGACGTGTCAAAATTGCAACCAGGGCTGCAGGAGCTGTGCAGGAACACCCCAGTCAACGAGCAGCCTGATGCCAGCTGCCCAGCAACCTCCAAAATTTGGAAGCACAGCTCCAAAATTAGATGAGCCGGACCGTGCAGATGCCCCAGCTGCTGGACACAAGCCTCAGAAAAGTAGTACTGTCAGAAAGCACCTTCATAAAATGCTGTCGTTTTTTGGGACGCCTAGAGAAAGCCCACAAAAAGGTCTCAAACTGATAGACATCAACGACAGGCAGGGCTTATCCAAGCACCTAATGGGGTTTAAGTGGGATAAGCCCAGGCTGACAGTGGCAGATCCCATGGGTCAAACACCTGGACAGAAATACCTGCACCACACAGCCCCGGTGTTATTGGCTCAGCACCAACCACAGGAGAAGTGAAGCAGTCCAGTGGGATTAGTGGAAAGCTCCACCTGCAAGAGTTTACGGTAAGCTCCTCAGCATTTACACCCAGGGTAGTTTAAATAGTTTTCTGCTTAAGGAATTGGCTCTGAAAATCCCCCTTTGTTAAGCACTTAAGTACAGGTCGGCTCTTGGGCACAGCCTCAGCCGGTGGCTCATCCCCAGGGGCGCTGGAACCTTGGGATCAGTCCCAGCTGGAAACTCAGGATCAGTCCAGTCTGGAACCTCGGGATCAGTCCAGTCTGGAACCTTGGGATCAGTCCCAGCTGGAAACTCAGGATCAGTCCAGTCTGGAACCTCGGGATCAGTCCAGTCTGGAACCTTGGGATCAGTCCCAGCTGGAAACTCAGGATCAGTCCAGTCTGGAACCTCGGGATCACTCCAGTCTGGAACCTCGGGGTCACTCCAGGCAGGAACCTCAGGATTAATCCAGGCTGGAACCTCGGGATCAGTCCAGTCTGGAACCTTGGGGTCACTCCAGGCTGGAACCTTGGGGTGAGTCCAGGCTGGAGCCTCCGGATCAGTCCTGGTTGGAATCTTGCGGTCACTCCGGGCTGGAGCCTTGGGGTGAGTCCCAGCTGGAACCTCGGGGTCACTCCTGACTGGAACCTTGGGATCAGTCCAGGCTGGAACTTCGGGGTCACTCCAGGCTGGAACCTCAGGGTCACTCCAGGCTGGAGCCATGGGGTCACTCCAGGCTGGAACCTCGGGATCAGTCCAGGCTGGAACCTTGGGATTGGTCCATGCTGGAGCCTTGGGGTCACTCTAGTCTGGAACCTCGGGATCAGTCCAGGCTGGAACCTCAGGGTCAGTCCAAGCTGGAACCTTGGGATCACTCCAAGCTGGAGCCTCGGGATCAGTACTGGTTGGAACCTCGGGATTAGTCCATGCTGGAGCCTTGGGGTCACTCTAGTCTGGAACCTCAGGATCAGTCCAGGCTGGAACCTCAGGGTCAGTCCAAGTTGGAACCTTGGGATCACTCCAGGCTGGAGCCTCGGGATCAGTACTGGTTGGAACCTCGGGGTGAGTCCAGGCTGGAAACTCAGGATCAGTCCAGGCTGGAACCTTGGGATCACTCCAGGCTGGAACCTTGGGATCACTCCAGGCTGGAATCTCGGGGTCACTCCCGGCTGGAGCCCCAGTGCCACTCCTGCAGCATCGCACCCCAGCGCCACAGAGGGGCTGCTGCTCCTCTGTGCTGCCTCCCTGAAGAGCTGCTGCTCACTTATACCTTTCCCTCTGTGGCTTTTTTAAAATTCCCTTTTCATCTATTTATTTTTTTTCAGCTGCTTCAGTTTTCTGTGATGCGCTTCTAAGGCATCACTTTGTCATTGTAATATATTTATTTTTATTGCAAACTTACTCTAGCTGGAGCTTTCCAAAGAAGCCCAGCTATAGGTGACAAGCTCTTCGTTTTTATACTTGGGAGTCATTTGGCCAAGTAAAGCTGCTGTGTGTAAACGTCACATTCACTGCATAACAATTGGAGCGAAGTTTTTATGCAAAGGGCTTTTTATTTTCCAATCAGCAGCCCTGAGCTGGGACTTTTGGGGTAAACTGGTAGCTCTGGGCAGCTTTGAAGCATCACAAGTGGAGGGTTTTGTCTCCAGAAGATTTACTAGCAGTGATCTTTTCTTCAACCGTTTTATTAGCCTCCTTTTACATATGTATAGCAGTGAGGGGGGAAACCTGTTGTTGGTGAAGTGCAGAGCCTATTCCCCCTGTGGTATTCAAAAAAAAAAAAAAAAAAAAAAAAAAAAAAGTGTGAAAAATTGTAGCCCAGGGTCTCCCCAAATCTTGAAATTTAGCTTAGCACCGTGAGGTTTTCAAACCCTTCCAGCCTTCTCCACCCCCAACCCCCTCTTTTAAAGGTTGAAGCTGGGCTAACAAATTCAGCAGTGAGAATGGATGCCCTGCCCTTGGCTTCCTGGAGCTGCCAGAATAAATCTGGACCTCCTGGCCGAAAGGCTGGAAAGTTTTAGCCCACTTAACATGGGTTTTATAATTTTAACTCACGAGTTCTTGTTGAATTGAGCCCTGTTGCATTGACAAATTGGACAAGAAAAGTTTAAATGTTACCACTTTGGCTTCTCCTCAAGTGGTGCTGAGCACAGATGTTTGAGGGGGCCATCATGTCCCTGTAAGAATGGGGGCTTTGTGTGCATAACCTTACAAAGGGCAGAATAGCCCTGCTTTGCTGCCAGCCACAGGATCATCCTATCTTTATGTGTTGATTTATTAGGCCAGGGATGAATGAAACCGTAATTAATATTACTGAAGCATTAGAGTCTATTTAATTTAAATGCCACTGAATATTTCACTTTCAGTTGGGAGTGACAATGTGTTCGGGGCTGTTGGTGAAAGCCTCAGCCATCTGTTACCCCTGCTAAGAAGGGAAGACAAGAGAGACACAGGGCAACAGAGAGCACTGAGCTTTGTGGCTTTTCCAAGCCTCCAGGATCATCACTCAACTCAAGGGCAGCCCAGAAACATTCCTGCACACTGGACCCTATAGGGGAAAGGCCTGAAGGGGTTCGGGGACGGCACAGCTCCCTGAAGGATGGAGAGAGGGGGACACAGAGACACAAAGGTGGAGATTTACAGTAAGTACATTTGTGAATGCACACCTGAAGTGCCTCTGAGCACCTGCACTGGAAAGAGGGCAGAGCAGGAAACTGCCCGGCCTACAGATGGTGTAAAAATATTTGTAAAGGGGGAAAGGGAGGGAGGAAAGAGTCAAAGCAAGGTCTGGTTTTAATTAGCCTGAGCAGTGAGGTTCCAGCCCAGCTCCATTGCAGCAAACACTCAGGCTTTGACTCAGTGGGTATCACAATTTTGGGAGCATGAGACGTTCCCCGTGAAAATCACAATTTTGGGAGCATGAGACGTTCCCCACGAGCTGCTGCTGCTGCCAAGTGGCCTCCGAGCCCGAACAAAAAATAAAATTAAAAAAAAAAAAAAAAAAAAAAAAAAAGAAGCATGGAAGGGGGAAACAAAAAGGGCAGCAGGCTCAGTGCCGGGGAGATGCTGCGGGGCATGAAGTGAGCAGGCGGTGAAGCATCACCTTTGCTCCTGCGGTACCAGGGGAGGGAGGAGAGGAGCGTGCCGGGGCTGAAGGACGCGGGTGGGAGGCTCCGTAGTAGTCCGTGGGATGGTAATTAGCACAGTGGGTTTTCTTATAATTGGGATCATTTGTTCTCCCAGTTTTTCTCCTGCGAGCTGATTTCACGCCAGAGGGAAAGCTGTGTGACTCACACCTTGCCATGCCAATTAGCTGATAAACATCAAATGTAAACAAAGATGGCCCAATTAAGGCTAGTCGCCCAACCTCTACGTGCATCTTGTCAAAATCCCACCAGCCTTTCACATCCAGACTTATTTTCTTCTTTGCCGGGGCTAAATTAGCGGCTTTGCACCAGAGCCTCTTATCTTTGGGAGAATCTCAGAGCAGGTAATGAGGAAGACTGGGAGCTGGCCGCAGGAGCCGTGTCACCCCCTCCAGGTCAGCAGGAGCCTCATGCCAAGGCTGAGGGCAGGGATCTGTGTGCCAGGGGGTGATGCTGGAGCTGACCCTGCAGCCGCATCCCGAGGCATTCGCTCCGTTTTTCTCCCTGAGCGCTGCTAGCCGTACGTGAAATCTGCCATGTGTGTGTGTCCCCTGCTGCTCTCACCTGCTGTGAAAATTCATCAGTCGGAGTCCCCGGCTTGCCAGGGGCCCGGCTCGCAGCCCGGGGAGTTATTTGCGCTTTGGAGCGCATCCCCGCAGCAGCGTTTCACACCCACTTCGCAGGTGAGCTCCGGCACAGGAACAAGCCCAGGGAGGGATTTCCATTCCAGGAGGGATTTCCATTCCGGGCGGCATCCTAATGAGACCCATAGGATGGTTTCGTGGCATTATAAAAATTTTTAAAGGGACGGAAGTATCAAGAGACCGTCTGGAGCATCCCTCTGTATCAAGAGAAGATGCGCAGGGTCCCTGAGGCTGCCTCGGCCCATCCCGGCAGCCTGGCCCGGCTTCTCGTTTGGCCTGGCTGGCAGGGAGGACACACCTCGGGCTTGAACCGAGTCCCCTTGGCACGCACTGAGCCCGCTTGGTGCAGTCCTACCCGGGAGGAGCACAGACAGCGAGCTTCCCCTTTGTCACTACCTTTAATGAACCCAAAGGTTGTCATAAGCCCTTTCTGCTCAGCACCTTCTCCTCTTTCATCTCAGCAGCTCCAGGTGATTGATGTGTTCTGCAATAAATCCTGTTTTCCAAGCCTTTCACAGTTTTCAGCGCTCAGCTCTGAGGGTTCTTTGAGGCTCTCTGCTGCTCCCAAAGCAAAACATCCCCATGGGAGCGTGGCACCCGCCTGGCTGTGCTTCACCCCATCCCTGGCCTCACCACGCTTGTCCCTTGCTCCTTCCAGCCCAAAATGCTCATCCTGAACACCAACCTGTCACAGACATCTTTTGTGAAAAATCCTGTCTTGGGATTTTTCCTTCTTCTGAGAAACTGTGGCCTCAGCAACAAAGTGTAACCAATGGTTATCTGCTGCTGTGGAACGCAACAGGTGCATCTGTGATTGGTCTCGGGTGGATGTTTGGATTTACTGACCACTCATGGCAGAGCTGGCTCTCGCTCTCTGCCAAGAGACAGATCTTTGTTATTCATTCTTTTCTATTCTATTCTTAGGTAGCCCTCTGAGAACTCTTCCTTCTATTCTTTTTAGTATAGTTGTAATGTCGTATATATATAATGAAATAATAAATCAAGCCTTCTGATCATGAAATCAGCTTTCTCGTCTCTCTCTTCACCTGAAAACCCTTGTGACCACGGTCACACCAACCTTCACCACCTTGTGACCACGGTCACACCAACACACCTCCCTGCATGCCACTGCTCCTCCTTGCTTTGGGTCACCTGAGACTGGGGTTGGGTAATACCTGCTCCAGGACAGGAATGACAATTCAGCAGTGGCTGATGGCAAGGCTGGCCATCCCCCAGCCCAAACTGGCACTGAAGGCCCTGCTGCTGTCCTGCTGTCCCTGGGGGCTGCAGGACCTCTTCGTCCAGCCCACATTGCCCAGCCTTGCTCAAGGAAGCTTCCTGAGAAGGGCTACCTTCCTGAAGTGGGAGAAAACTGGAGGCAGGGCTTCTTTTCTTCTCTCCACATGGCAGTGTTAGTGTTCAGAAACACATCACCACAGAATGATTACATGTAGGTGCTTTTATTGAAGAGCTCTGGGTGTCAGGGGTACCAACCCAAGTCTGACTCCAATATGCATTTGGGATGAACATGTTTTTATATTCTATCGTTATGTAACTTTCATGTTAATTATTAAACTTATATTGTTCTGTTGTGTACATAGATTTCAGCCAAGCATGGGCTCCTCGTGGCCCACCTCAACTTCTAACATAGTTTCTCATGATTCTTCTTATGATTATACAATAATTATATTTAATTGCTAAACAATCATCACATCTAACAATTATATCATTTATCATACTGCTTACACAGGTGCAATTTCACATGATCTGGCAAAACACAAAGCCTAACATTTTCAGAGTCTATCTTCAACATTTTTCCAGAGCCCCACTATCAGCAGGACTTCCCCTGTCTCAAGCTGCATCAAGGGAAATATAAGTTGGATATTAGGAAGTTTTTTACAGAAAGGGTGATCAAAGGAAATGTAGGTTGGATATTAGGAAATTTTTTACAGAAAGGGTGAGAAAGTTCTGGAGTGGCTGCCAAGGGAGGTGATGGAGTCACCATCCCTGGGTGTGTTTAGCAAAGCCTGGATGTGGCACTGGGTGCTAGGGCTTGGTTGAGATGTTGGGGATGGGTTGGACTCAATGATCTTAAAGGTCTCTTCCAACCCAGTCATTCTGGGAATTCTGTGAATTTTGGGAATTCCCAAGAAGGTGGTGGAGTCCCCATCCCTGGGTGTGTTTAACAAAGCCTGGATGTGGCACTGGGTGCCAGGGCTTTGTTGGGCTGTTGGGGATGGATTGGACTGGATGATCTTGAAAGTCTCTTCCAACCTGGTCATTCTGGGAATTCTGTGAAAATAACTGGAGTGATTTAACACATTTTGTTCTTGACAAACCCCTGTTGGTGACTCCCCCGGGGTGTTTACAAACAGTTGGGTGGCTATTTGTTCCAGCACTTTCCTGGGTGAAAACCTGGTTGGTTGCCTTGTCTAAAACTCACCAGTGCCTCTTTTACTGGTGTGAAGGTCCTCAAAAAGCCCTTGGTGAAAGCTGCTGATGGCTCTGAGCCCACCTCAGGCCCTTTGCAAGCCACCCCAGGCAGCTGGGGAATAACTTCTCACACCATGGCCATGAGAGCAATAAAGCACTGCTGATATTTCCCTGCTTCCCACTAAAGATTACGGGATATCCCTCAGGGAAATTTCCTGTTCTGGTTTAGTCTGCTTGATTTATCATTTATCCACGTGTGGGAGAGGGATCTGCTCCTCCCAGGGGAGGCAGCAATCAGCTGTGCTCACCTTTCTTCTCCATGGCCAGTCCCACAGTGTGGGTCAGCATCCCTGGGAATGATCAGGCTTGATGGAAGGAAAGGTGGAGGTGGAGGAATGCAGGAAGGGCAGGCACAGTGCAGCTGTAAAGGATGTCCAGTCACAGCCTGGCAGCAGCTTTTCCTTCCCAACACCCTGCCTGGAGGAGCTCCAGAAAGGACTCTCCCCACTAGTCTGACCAGCCTGGGAAGTAAGACTGGGTGGATCACTCTTTGTAGGGGAGGAATGGGATGTGTGCATTTCCACACAACAATTAGAAGTAATTCTGACATCATTTATTCAAAGAACCCTATGGACAAACTTCGAATCTTTGGAAGTTATGTGCCTCACAAATTATACAAATAAATTATCCAAATGCTGGGCACTGATTCCCAGGGTAGCCAGGGAGGATGTGCTGGTACCTGGCTGGAGGGGTGAGTGGAGGATCTTCACACAAAACTGCTGGTGTCCCAGTTAGTGCAAACACACAGAAAATCAAGCAGAGAAATCCAGGTTGTGATGCTTTGAACAAGAAGCTCTGTTCTAGGCTGGCCTAGAACAACACTAGACAGAGCTAAAGAATAAAGCAGGGATTGATTCAAAGCATCTCCTCCATGGATCCACCTTGGGCAGCACCAGAGCCCAGCCAGGGCTGCACCCAAGATGACCCAAAATGGCCCCAAAATGCACGAGCGCTCCCGGGCTCTCTCCCTGGGATCAGTTCTGCTCCATTTGCACCTTGCAGTTCATTGTCCCATTCCAGCTTTAGCCCAGGCACTCCCACCCTGCTTGTTTTTCTCTCTGCAGCCCACGGGGTTTGTGCTCTGGGGCTGAGATTGGGATCATTTGTCCTTGGTGCCCAGCTGGAGCAGGAATTGTTTTGTCTCCCTGCTCTGTGCACAGAGCTCACATCCCTGAATGTGAAGCCCAGACCCTCACACAAAAGCAGCACAGAATGTGAAAAACAGAAAAGCTGAAACCTGAGGCATCAGTTGCACGAAGTGTGGGTGTACTCACAGCTCACATCCAGCTTACAGCACAGAAGTGAAGGTGTGACGATACCTCAACTGTTTTAATAGGTAAGTCATCTAATACCTACTGAAAAAAACCCAATTTCAAAGCTGTTCAAGAGTCTGGTGGGGTTCTGGGGAAGACAATTTCAATAGCATGTCAAGAAGTCCCTTGTCGCGGGTGTCAGTAGGAAGTTTTTCTATTTCATGAACTTACTATTGTCTAAAAGCAATTTGAAAAGATTTTACCAGCTAATCAGCAAAGTGCCATAATTATGCCAGATGACAAAGCGTTCCCCATGTTTGAGTTTCTCCTCTGGCAGGGCTCAAAACAACGTGGAGCCTCACAACTGTTTAAATTCCAGTCAGATCCTGCACGCTGTCCCCACTGGCCTCCAGCTGACTCATCCTTTTTAGAATATTTCTTTTCATTCCTGTGTCTGTAGGCTGCACATCCCGGAGCTGGAGCCAGACCAAGCTGGTGCTAGCCAGTGTGGCGAACCAGCATTTCTCCATGGTGGCTTCATCAGCTTCCACTGGATTTCAGCTTTTACAGAAAAGGAAAGGGGAAAAAAAATAATCAAGCTCTCTAGGGAGGAGGAGGAGCAACCTTTGTGGCTGTGGAGGACTGCTCTGGGGAAGAGAAGCAGTGGGAAAGTGTGACTGAACCACTGCAGCGGTTTGTTGCCGGGCTTGCAAGGGTTGCAGGAGTGAAGAGATAGACGAGAATGTTGACTTCATGTTCAGAAGGCTTGATTTATTATTTTCTGCTATATATTACATTATTACTATGCTAATAGGAATAGAGAGAAAAAGTCTCAGAAGCTTGCTAAGCTAAGAATAGAAAAAGGAATCAATAACAAAGTTCTGTGTCCAGGCAGAAAGCAAGAACAGCTCCGCCGTGAGTGGACAGCCAACCCAAACATCCACAGAAGACCAATCACTGATGCACCTGTTGCGTTCCACAGCAGCAGATAACCATTGTTTACATCTTGCTGCTGAGGCCACAGCCTCCCAGAGAGGGGAAAAATCCTAAAGAAAGGATTTTTCACAAAAGATGTCTGTGACAGCGGTTCCCAATGGCAGCATTGTCAATGTCCCCCTGTCCCCACCTGCACACCCAGGGCAGATGGCACGGGGACACTGGAGGGCAGATGGCCCACACAGGTTTACAAACGAGGCTGCTGCAAGAGTGAGGTGACCTGGAGCTTTCTGGAGTGTCCCTTCCCCAAGATCCCTCAGGCACATCAGCATCCACCCTGTCCTGAGGCTGCATCCCTGTGCCTGCCCCCCTGTGCCTGCCCTGCCTGGCACTGCTGCCACCTGCCACATGTCCCTTTCTCTTCGTGAGAACCAAAGGGAGAAGGATGCTCACCAGCCAGAAAAGCACCATGTAAGTAGAAATGGAAGATTTCCAGCTCCTAAAGAGCTACCAGCGAGCATTTCCAAAACGGCGTTAAAGAACACTTTGAAGTACAGCTCGTGAGCTTTAAAAAAAATGCATTTGGGGGGATAAATCCACGTCTCATTCCAAAGAATCAAACCAAGCTGCATTTTACTAAATATAGGCACGTAAGGCACAGCAAAACTCATCAAAACTCTCAATCACATCTCCCAAAGAGATGTGTTGTGACAGGAAACCAGCAACACCATGAAAATAAGGGCTCGGTATCCCAGCGCTTACACGCACGAGTTACCTCTGTGGTGTGAGCAAAGCCACTGCATCAAACACTCAGGATTGCACTGCTCACAGCTCCCACCAGCTCCCTTTGTCCCCAGAGGGTGGCCCAGGCTCCCAGCCCTCCCTCTGTGCCCACAGTGAGTGTCCAGAGCTCTGCTTTCCCCTCATCACGGATCAAGCAGAAAAGCAACGCTGAACAAAAAAAAAAAAAAAAAAAAAAAAAAAAGCTTTATTGATTGGGTTATAAGAAATGATCCCCTCTGCAGCACAGTTTACACTAAGCCTCCAAATCTGACATCTCTTTGAAAGCTCTCTTAATATCCAGTTATAGATTTTCAGCAACTTTGTGGAATGTCGGCTTTCCTGGCGGCTGACCCCGGAAAACACCATTGAAACCAGGAGGGATTTTGCTATTGAGCTCAGTGGGGGAGGATCAGGTCCTACATAATTTTATTGTCAGCAATGATGACCTCTCTTCACAAATGAAGAATGCCCATCCTGAACCGTGGCCCTCGGAACGTAAACCATTTATTTTTATAGCTGGATCCTTCCCCAAGTGGGATATTTTGTGCATGGTTAACTTATCCCAGGGCTTTAAATGCTTGCCAAGTGGCTTTAATAGCAGGATGTTGTTTAAAAAGATTGGGAAGGATTGTGGGCAGTAATAGAGATAATTGCCAAGGAGAGATAAATGAATCTTCAATCTCAAACCAACTTGGCTTTATCACTGGGTCAGGAGGGAAGATCCAGAAAAATCCCCTGTCTAAGACAAAATGTGTAATGATAGTTTGGGATTTAGGGAAGTTGGCAGCCATCGAGATTTTTTGATAAAAACATCTTTGGAGGCTTTAATACAGGTTTGCAGTTCCATATAAAGGCATGAAATCCCTTTTTCTCTCCGGGGATTTGGCACTGTGAAGTAAAAAAAGCCGGAGGTGAATTTGTGGGAGGAGAGCAGACAGGCAGTGACATCCTGAACAAGGAGCCTGGCAGGTGGCACCAGGGCAGGGGAGCAGCCCCTGAAGGGGCTGAGCCCACATCCAGGCAGGTCAGGAGGGTTTTGTCACCTGCAAGGGGTACAGGTGTCCCCTGGATGTCCCTCAGTGCCACCCCACAGCCACCTGGTGCTGCATGCCAGACCCAGAGCTTCCCCCTCTGCTTGGGAAAGAGCAGAGGAAGCACACCCAGGACACATTTGAGTGTGTTTATTTATTTATTCATTCACCAGGGTTGGAAGCCAACCATTTTAATGAGGAATTATCCTACCTTACCATGCGGAATAAGGTGCTGCGTGACACAGCAACTTTTCAGGTCAACCTTTTTTAAAAGAGAGTTACCAAATAAAGAGCATGGAACAGGGAAAAAATAAGGAGTCACTTCAGGCAGGACTCTCCTGTCAGGATTTGGGGGCGTTGAGTGGAGTGCCAGCTTTTCTCCCTCTGTGACCTCCTCTCTTCCCCTGCCTGCTATGGGACCCTTGCTGCTCCCTGCGGCCCAGGCTACCCAAGGTGACTCCTGCAAACACTCACAGGGCTTTTAAAAACACGGGGAAAAGCATTTTAGAGAGAGAATACTTATTTTTAAGCAAAGGCCTTACCCAACCTGCAAGCAAGGGGGACTTCTGGGATGTAATCAGTCCATGTGGAGCACTCATGGGGCTTTCATGAGAGTGGAGAAGGCTTTTTAGTGAATTATAACTTATTTTTCAGCAAAGACCTTTTCCAGCTCCAGGCTTTTCCCAGTTATCCTCTTACCAGTCTGCTTTTTTCCTTTCCAAAGCCTGTATTCCCAGCTATGAGAAATAACATGGAGTAAACCCAGAAGGATTGTACCAGGAGAAGCCTGACAAAAAGATTTCTCTCCTTATGATCTGAGCAGGAAACAGTGACCCGATTTTTTTCCAAAAGCAATATTTAAAAAAGGCAGAGCAATGTGACACGAGCGATACAAAATGGGACAGGTTTGGATTTCACTGTTTCAAACCACCCAGCTACTTCCCACATTTGGAATGTGGAAGAGGTGGATGGTTCTTTATGACAAATTTTACTGTGTAAGTGAGGTCCAGGAGGAGTGTTGTTCTTGTGAGAATCACAAAAAAATATATTTATATAAAAAGGAAAAGGAAAAGGAAAAGGAAAAGGAAAAGGAAAAGGAAAAGGAAAAGGAAAAGGAAAGGAAAAAAGGAAAAGGAAAAGGAAAAGAAAAAGGAAAAAAGGAAAAGGGGAAGGAAGAGGAAGAGGAAGAGGAAGAGGAAGAGGAAGAGGAAGAGGAAGAGGAAGAGGAAGAGGAAGAGGAAGGGGAAGGGGAAGGGGAAGGGGAAGGGGAAGGGGAAGGGGAAGGAAGGAAGGAAGGAAGGAAGGAAGGAAGGAAGGAAGGAAGGAAGGAAGGAAGGAAGGAAGGAAGGAAGGAAGGAAGGAAGGAAGGAAGGAAGGAAGGAAGGAAGGAAGGAAGGAAGGAAGGAAGGAAGGAAGGAAGGAAGGAAGGAAGGAAGGAAGGAAGGAAGGAAGGAAGGAAGGAAGGAAGGAAGGAAGGAAGGAAGGAAGGAAGGAAGGAAGGAAGGAAGGAAGGAAGGAAGGAAGGAAGGAAGGAAGGAAGGAAGGAAGGAAGGAAGGAAGGAAGGAAGGAAGGAAGGAAGGAAGGAAGGAAGGAAGGAAGGAAGGAAGGAAGGAAGGAAGGAAGGAAGGGAGGGAGGGAGGGAGGGAGGGAGGGAGGGGGAGAGGAGAAGAAAGAAAGAAAGAAAGAAAGAAAGAAAGAAAGAAAGAAAGAAAGAAAGAAAGAAAGAAAGAAAGAAAGAAAGAAAGAAAGAAAGAAAGAAAGAAAGAAAGAAAGAAAGAAAGTTAGTTCAAACACAAGACATGAAATAAAACTGGGGCACAGCCACCCCAAACCATGAAAACCAAATCCCCAGCTGCGTTACCCCAAGGAGAACCTCCTTGCTGGTGTGGGAATTGCAGCCTGGAATTCCCAGCTCAGGGATTTGCATTTCCAGGCTCTCAGCCCTTGTCTGGGGAAGGGGTGCAGCCTCCCCAGCCTCCCCAGGCCCTCAGCTAAACTCGCCACTGCCTGGGGCTCCTGTTCACAGCCCGCTTGCCTTTACCCTGGACATGCTCACACTTGGCGGCATTATTCGGAGCTCTGGCTCTGATGATCCCATTTTTTTATATGGCTGACACCCAGACCTGCTTGCCTATTCCTGTGGATTCCCGTGAAGTGCTGTCATGGCTTATTACCTGTCTATCTGCCTTCAAGCCTGGGTGACTTTTAATTTTTTTTGAAGCTTAATGCTGGGAAAACAGAATCGTTTCAGGTTGGTTCGGTTCACCTCCTTGGATGTGGGGATTTATGGTGTATCATGCTGCAGCTTAGGAGCTGGTTTCACAGCAAGGCTCTTAAAAATGGGCTTATTTTATCTGAAATAAACCTTTCCAGGAGGTGAAAAGATATCAGCAAGGGGGGAGAAGAGAGAATATCCTCACGGGATTTCGGAAACTTCCGCAGCCTCTGCTCGGTGTTGTTTTCCAGGCTGAGCAGCCCTTGTTCATGCCTCAGTCTAATCCAGAGTTGTGTATTGGAGCTCGGTGATAATTGGAAACTCTTCTCACTCCAGCATTTTCAGCTGTTGTAAAAGTCTGCAGCTAATGTCATAACAAGAATTAAACTGTCTCATCATATTACGCCCGTCTTGGCTGACTTCGCTGGCTATTAAGGTGACAGCGCATTGATTTAAAATTTGTGTTAATTGTTTACCCCTTCTTGCAGAGGCTTTCTTGGGGGTTTTGTAGCAACCTGCAGGCCTAGCTGTTGCTGGAGATTATCTTTGTGTTCAGCATTATATGGACTTAGAAAAATGTCCTTTGTCTGGATCACGCCACCTAATACCCCAGCCCGTGGATTTCTTTGGCATTATATTCCCTGCATGGGCCACTTCTAAAAATAAGGTGGTCAAGAGGGCATGGCTGGCCTTGATCTTACTTTAAGAGGATTTTTTCCCCTTCTCTGATATTTATTTATATTTGCTGTTTTCCATTTTTATCCATTTTCCTGCCTACTAATAGCAAGGCTGTTTTATTTTTTAGGATAAAGGTGTCACTCTGCCTGCAAAACTTTTCACCTTATTTTAATAGAGAAACCACTACCCACCAAAACAACCCATCATCCTCAAGCCTCCATTTTTGGATTGAATAAATCAAACCCCGTGTAAGCCCGAGGTAACAAACTTTTTATCCAGACCTGGGAATGAAATTTGCTTTGTGCCATATGCTGTCTCTCTGGCACAAAATGAGCACCTCCTCAGCTGGAATTTGGTATGCTCTGGGAAATAGGAGACATTCTCTTTCTTTTCTATGATCTTCCAATCTGCAATCAGTGTATTTCTCCACGGATATTTGAAAAAAATTCATCCTTTTTTTCCTCCAAGACTGTGGGGTGAAAAAACAGTCACTGCAGGCTGAAACATTTTGGAATTTCTGTTCCCCTTTGTTGTGTTTTCTGTCGCTGGACTGGAGCAGCTGCTGAATGGAAAATGGGAAGATCTAAACTTGCCTTAACAGAAAACAAAAAAAAAAATCTTATTTAAGGGGAAAAGTAATTGAGTAAATAATAAATATTTTGTTCTGAGATCAAAATGCCACTGACATCACCGATTGGTTTTTGTCCCAGGTGTCAGGCACTTTGGAGCAGACCTCAGGCTCATTCTTGGAACGTGGCTTTAGCTAATGGACACCTTCCTAAGGAGACACACTCTGCCTTCCCCTGGCAAAAAGTGCTAACCTCAGAACCAGCCCTGCCCTCACCCCATCTCCCGCTCGGTCTTTTTGTGCTTTTTAGTCAAAAAAAAAAAAAAAAAAAAAAAAAAAAAAAAAAAAAAAAAAAAAAGGAAAAAAAGAGCTTGTGCATAAGCCCCAACCAGAATTCACAATTCTCCCGGGGCCAGCGCATTTTGCACAGTTTGTACCTTATTAACACAACCGCGAGTTGCAAAACTATTCCCGGTTATCTGAGTTCCCGGCGTTTATTCCTGGGGAAAACCGAAGCCCTCCCAGCTGCCATTAGCCAGCCCTTCATTAGCGAGCAGCATTCAGTATTTATATTTCGCTGCCATGAATAAAGGATGCGCTCTGCCGGGACGCGAGCGGGGCACGGATGCGCTCCAGCATCTCCCGCAACAAGTGCGGGCTCGGAGCAGCCTCAGCGGGGCTGGGATGTGCCCACCGCCAACCTCTCCGCCCCAGCCTCCAAAGCCCTTTGTTTCACCCCTGTTTTGATGAACTTCTCTCCCTTTTGATGTTCATCGGGAGTTTAACTGCGATAAAAGGCGCACAATGGCGAGATTGTGGAAGGGGAAAAGGTGCTGCGAGAGCACAATGCGCTGCATTATCCCCCTGGCTCCCCTGCGCCGCTGGCTTGGCAGGCAGCAACGGGAGCGAGCCAGGGTGACAGCCTGGGATCTGTCCCGGGACACGGTGACAGCCTGGGCTCTGTCCCCAATCAGGGTGACAGCCTGGGATCTATCCTGGGTCAGGGTGACAGCCTGGGCTCCATTCTGGATTAGGGTGATAGCCTGGGCTCTGTCCCGGGACAGGGTGACAGCCTGGGCTCTGTCCCCAATCAGGGTGACAGCCTGGGCTCTGTCCTGGGTCAGGGTGATAGCCTGGGCTCCATTCTGGATCAGGGTGACAGCCTGGGCTCTGTCCCAGGGTGACATCTTCCCAAGGGGCAGGTGATGCTCGCTGCACTTTGGGGTCTGGCTCTTCTGTGGGCTTTCCTTCAGACATCCATTTCCAGCGCATCCTGCTGGAAAGGAAACCCCCAAAAGTGGGGACAGAGGGAACCCTTAAATGTGCTATTTTTCCTGTCTTTCCACAATTTTATGAAGGGCACAGGTGAACCCATTTCAGAAGGCAGGATGGGGCAGCAGGGCCAGCACTTGTGGCAGTGTCATGTCCCCAGGCCAGTGCCCATTTCCCCCTGCCCTTTTCCCCCTGCCCATTTCTCCTTGCCCATTTCCCCCTGCCCTTTTCCCCCTGCCCATTTCTCCTTGCCCATTTCCCCCTGCCCTTTTCCCCCTGCCCAGACCCTCTGCCCATTTCCCCCTGCCCATTTCCCCCTGCCCAGACCCTCTGCCTGTTTCCATCAGCAGCCCCACCGCCTAGGCCTCCTTATAAATTATCTGTGCACATCGACTCCTGGCACCACCCTCTTGTTCCCCACCCGGTGCCACCTGCTCAGATGTCACCTTGCAGCGCCCAGCAACTCCCAGGGAAAGTTCCAGGCTGCACCCCTGCAGGGGCTGGCAGGCCGAGGCGACCTGGGGACGCCTCTATGGCTCTGGGGACACCTGGGTGGCTCTGGGGACACCTGGGTTGCTCTGGGGACACCTGGGTGACTCTGGTGCGGCTCCTTCCCGCTGCCAGCCCCAGCCCTGCCCCTGGGCAGCTCCTGCTGCTCCCAGCCCCGTCATGGCACATGCCAGCCCTGGGCACACCCTGTCCCCGAGGCTGTGACTTCTGTCCCCTCCCAGGCTGGGCACATCCCCAGAGCCCACCTTGCACCCCACAGCCCACCTCGGTTGCCCTGGCTTTGGGATTTTTGGGATCTTTTTGCGCAGCACCAGCACAGAAAACCCCTTTTTGTGAGGCCCCATCCTGAACCAAACCCTTTTCCCCGGGATGCTGTTCAAGAGCAGATCTGCAGCTCGGGGTGGATTCCGAGGACAGGGGTCTGTCCTGCCCGAGCTGTCCCTCTCTCTGCACACCTCTGCAAAACCAGCACAGGGTCCTGCTGAACTCAAGTGCAATCTCATTTCTCCTCAGACTGCCTCTGCCACCAGCACATGTCCCTGAGTTGGTGTTTTGTAAAGAAAATTGTACACAGATCTTCTGAAAATATCATTTCTCACCTGAAAACTTGTTTGAGGGGTTTTTTATATCTTTTGAGTTGCTGAGTTTGGGGATAGCTCATTCCCTGTATTTTTGCTCAGATTTTTAATCATGTCTTATGGCATCTGCATTCACTGCTGGTCTGACCTACTTAGGGAAGTCAAAGATCCTGGAGATTAAGCTGAACAATTCACTTCAATGCATACTTATCATCTCAGGGTCCAGCCAGAATACATAAGTTTCTAATAATAATTTCTTGTTGTTCAAACACTAGTTGAAAATTTGCAATAAAAACAAAAAACCCTTATCTGCAAAATAAAATATGTTTTCTTGCCTGAGAAAGCAAAATCTGTGAGCTCAGATAACAAAACTGCACCTGAAATGTGCAAAAGGATTTTTAACAGCACTGCTTATTCACCCACACTAAAATCTACCAGTGTGTACCATGGTGTGCCAGCCCCTCTAAAATTTAGTTTAACTGCAGTGAAAAAAAATTATTTTTCAAAGAATTGTTTGCACTGCATCCCCATTTCAAACCCAGAAAGCAAACAAGTTGTAGCAGACTTTCTCTTGCAAAATGAATTTGTCAAGCTCTCTGCATTTTGCTGAAGTGTAAGAAACTCAAATAAAAGTGATCCTAAAGTTTAGAACCTGATTTCAGGGCAGAGACTGGGGGGGATTTCTGTGCTTACATCGACCCTTCCTGAAGCTGGAAGTGTGGGTAGATTTTCTTGTTGTCAGAGGAAATTATGAATCTGAGATCCCAAAGAATGATCCCCTCTCTGTTGCACAGTGCAGCTCATATTTTGATAACATTCTGCAGATGCAAGTGGAAATAGGAAATCACTGGCAATTTTCAGACAGCACTTGGGCTCTTCCTTTTCTCCATTACATTTTTATAAATGTTTTATATTTTTATATATATAAAAATATATATTTTATATAGTTATAGTTATAGTTATAGTTATAGTTATATATAAAAATATATTTTATATATATTTTATATATTTTATATATAACTATAGTTATAACTATATTTTTGTATATTTTATATATAACTAGAACTATAACTATAACTATAAATATACCTATAAATATAAATATAAATATAAATTATAAATATAAATATAAATATAAGTTAATATGTAAATATATAAATATATGTCAAGCTTTCACAGCAAATGAAAATTGCCAGTGCTTAGCAGCTTGCAAGAGCAAGCAGACCCTGACCCAGAGCCTCTTCCCATGCTGGCACAGAAAATCTCTGAAAATTTGGCACGAGAATTCCAAGCAGCTCCTGGATACTGAATATTTACAAACACCTTCTTGCCTTGATTTAAAAAAAAAAAAAAAAAAAAAAAAAAGCTTGGAGTGTAATGTTGTATTTTCCTGTGTTTGATGCCTTGGTGTGTGCTTGGGAGAGTACAGCTGTGCTGCTTAATACTGCATTTTTCCAGCTTTTAACCCATATTTTGAAGCCACAGCCAAAGAGCCTTTCAGAGCCACTGTGGCCGTGGTGTTAATGGCTGGGAAGCAGCTGCTGCCAGAGGAATGTTTTTCTGTATTTTTGACCATTTATGCACGAGCTGAAAGAGGTTTTTTGCTCTGAAGCAGCCTGAATGAACTGCTGTTATCACCCAGCTTCTGCCTGCACGTCCAGTTTCAGTGACCCACAGGTGCTCTGCCACCACACCAGCTCTCAATATCCCTGAGGATATCTCTGGATATGCCTTGCTGGGCAATAAAATGTCACTTCAAAATGTGCAAAACGAGTGGGTTTTGCAGTGTTTTATTCCTGCAGGTGAAGCCCACATAGCAAAACTTCGGTGTTGTACTGTGTGAGAGCTTTGTGCTCAGAAATGCATTTCTGCAGTTTTTTTCAATGAACTTCCTCAGGTGATTGATTTAGAGGTGGCTGAATAGTGGTAAAATACAGAGTGCACACAATCAACACAAATCACTAGTATTAAGCAAATGCCAGATACTCAGAGAATCTTTATTACTTTGGAGTATCTCATATCAGTAAAATAAAATTGTTTTGTGCAACACAAGACCAAAGCCATTTGCGAAACAGCATGTCAGCCCTAACCAACTTGGGTTAGGCCAATTTAGATTATGCCCAATTTATTTCTAAACTCTCTAATGCAAGGGCTGTGTTGCTCTGTTATTGCCATAACCATATATTCATTAGTTTTTTCCTTAATCAAAAATCAGTTCCACTCCTGGATGTTGCTTTAAAATTAGGCCCAGACCCCTGAGCCTGCAAAGATCCAGGGGGACCCTCAGCAGGGAAATGCAGAATCTCAGGAAATCCCTTGCAGAAGCAGAAGAGGAATATTTCTAGGAGCAGAATTTGTTGAAGGCCCCCTCAAGGACCATGGGCACACTCCAGGAACACTGTCTGCACCAGGCACAAACCACAAAAGAAATGGCCTTAAAGCCTGGCTGGGCCATCCTTGAAAATTGGGGGTTTGGTGCCACAACCTGAGGGAATCAGAAGGAGCCAATCTGGATTTTGGGATCCCTGAGGAAATTCCAGTCTGGAGGGCTGATCGTGGCTCAGAGCTCTGCTTTTGTCCCCTCTGTGTCCTTCCCCCTCGAGGATTTGGGGCTCTGGAAAGTTTTCCACATTTCAGAGAGCTTCCCTTGCCCTGTAGGGAAGGGCAGATCACACAAAGTGGAGCTGGCTCCTGTGGCTGCTCCCTCCTGCTAAACAGCATATTTCTGTCTGTGTTGGACTGCGTTTTTCTAGCCCATCTCCTTCTGCTCTACATGATCTGTCAATATTGGGTTTCTTCTCATTACACTTTACTCTCCCTTAACGTCTATTCTTCCTCACTGATGGTTCCTCCCTCCACCACGGCTTTTTCCACTGCTTTGACTCAAAGTGAAACAGCCAGAGTGGTATTTAAAAGTAGTTCATTTGGTTCTGTCTATTTGCTATGAAGCACATCATTTGTATCAGCTTCACTCTTTGGGTATTTTTAAGGAGAATGCAGTATTCCCTTAACTTTAGCTCTTTTTTTAAAATCTTGCTTCAGGCACAGGCTCCAAGAGATGTGCACACAGCACAGATGCTTAATTTACTCCTCCAAATATGCAAAGAACATGGCTATGTGCAGTAAACATCACTAAGAGCATGGCTGAAGATCAGGGGAACAAAAATCAACAAAACTGTTGTAAATTCCTTATTATCTAAGAATTTCAACACCTACTGATACATCTGGTCTTCCACTGCACCCTCATGAATTTAACACACCTATTTATGGATGCAAGCTCTGTGTGTGTGTGCACAAACAGTGCAGCAGATTCTGAAACAACCATCTGAGGATGTTATGGCTGTTAGTCAAAATCAGGCAGCAAAAGGGAGATTTTTGTTTGAATAGGGGGATTCAGAATGTGACTCATGGACAAATCACGCGGGATGCAGGGACTTCATGGAAAAAAAAAAAACAAACAAAAACCTTAGAAAAACACACTATTGTCTGCAAAACCTGGACGTGCAAGTGCAGAATCTGCAATATCTGAGTGCTGTCTCTCCCCTGTTACCTGCAGCCTGTGGGTAGAAGAAGTGACATCTGCAGAAAAGCAGCGGACGGGAAAGGGAAGGGCAGTGGGTAAACTTCCATCGGCCTCGGGGGCACTGAGCTTTCTCCTGCTGGTCTTTGGTCTCTGATTTCCACATCTAGGGGTAAATCTGGCTTCAAGTTTGATGTAATTCCACTTCTGCCAGACATGGTCAGTAATAATCACACATTATTAAATCAATACAGCTCTGTGCTTGATGCGTGTAGCTCTGCATTCTCTCTGTAATTAACAATATTTGATATACAAGAAATTTACACACAGGTCACAACCACTTTTCTACCAACCTCCCACTATTACTGGTAAGGTGCTACAACTCATAAAATGTAGCACTAAATATTACAGTTCTGGTTTTTTAATGTCCTAATAGTGCCACTAATCTGACTACTCAGGGGATTTTTCACATCCCGCTGTTTAGTAATAGCTGAGGATGTGTACCTGGAGATTTTGGGTGGTGTAAAAGCAGCACCAAAGACTTGAAATGAACATCTCCAGGGAAGACCATCTCCCTGTCTCCACACACACACACACACACACTGTCTCTCACATATGTACACATCCCTTCATGCCAGTGCTTGAATCAGCAATGCATTGTGGCTATTGCAAAAATGTGGAGCACAGCAATATTGTAATCAAATGTATGCTCAGACATGTGCCAGGAGGCAGCAGCAATTCACAGCCCATCAAATGCCTTGGCTTTGGCTTCCTTAAGAAGCTGTTTCTCACACCAGAAAATGCAATTACTGCTCCACTGTGCCTCCCCACATGGAGATCCAAAATGCTTCAGGAAATGAAGCAACCTATCAATACTTTATCTATTGCAGATGAGACATCTACAGATAAGGATCAGGGTAATCCAGCCATTGATTTTAGGATTGTCAGTCCTCCAAGGACTGTGGCAAATCTATACATTGTCCCTGAGTGGCAGGGCTTGCTTTTGGATTTGTGATTTCATCGGGGAAGCCGCGTAAGAGTCGATGCAAGCAGAGGGAGCTTTGCTGCTGCCCAGCTGGGCAGGCTCAGCTCCATGTGTGGGTCCTTCCAAACCCAACTGTGGTGCACACCATTAATTAGCAGCCAGACAATTGCAGACACACCAACATTTTCTTTTTTTTTTTTTTTTCCCCTAAGACAAGAAAAGGCAAACAGTTTCAATATTTGCCAGCTTTGCTCCAAACTTTCCTTGTTTTGGAGTCCACTTGCATTGCTCCTGGTGGGGCTTAGTGGCCTGGGGATGTGAAGGAAGCATTTGGCTCTCAGTGCCAATCAGGAAATCTTGTTTGTAAGAATGGACATACAGAAAAATTCCTGTCCTGGTGGATCTTTATCTGGAATTCACATGTGTGCCTTATCCCTTTGACATGCTCGCCCCAGAGCAGGTTATAAACAGATAAATGTGCCCTTGTAACAAAAAGGGAGATTCTGTTTCTGAGAGAGACAGAAAGCTGAGGGGCCATGGCTGTAGGTGTGTGAATGCACACATTTAGGGTCCTTCAAATGCTACAGTGTTTTATGTAATTCCACTTCAACGCACTGCAAATGTTTACCAGCAAAGGTTTGCCACTCACTGGCTAAGAACAACTGGGTTATTTGCTAAAGAAAATAGGGAGAAATTCCTAATAATAATTCCAACTTCTCATATTTTAACCAATCAGGAGAAAAAAAAAATTAGGAGAACAAAGAAATGTTTATATTTCATCTGGTCTATAAGGTTTCATGCACCCACAGACCAGGGAGATATTTGGGTATTACATGGAAAATCAGGTAATAGATATAACCTGGTATTACTGGGAATTCCCAGAAAAACCCTGAATATTGTCATCAGGGGCTATTTCTGCCATCCCAAATGACACAGCAGCTTCAAACTTTCCCCATTTATTGTAAGAAGACTGTATCAGCATATATTCTTCTTTTATCCAAATTTTCATCTGTTCCCAAACCCAGCTGGGAATAACCTGCTGGTAGAGGTGCAGAACGGGCGGATTTCCAGTCTCCAAGTAAAGCCTGTGGAATCTGAGCCACCACTGATGAATCTGCTACCACGGAGCAAGTTATGCCCTGAACACAATTGTGACTTCCTTGAACATCTAACAGGGGCTGAACTACAAAATATTACACCTTAAAAACGTGGCATCACCATGCCCAGGAAAGTAATTGTCAGTGCTTTTTGGAAGTGTTAAATTTGCTTCTGTTCTGCTTGGAGTGAGTGTTTTCTCACCCTTTGTTTGCAAGGACAATATGTAATAGAGACAGTCTGCCTCTAAAACCGGAGAAAAACCACAACATTCCATCCAGACACATTTTGAAAACGTGGCTTCACGTGGCAGCCTTACAGGAGGATTTTCTGGTCCCTTAGACCGACCCACAGGGCTGGGCTTGGCTGCTGAGACTCACACAGACATTCCCAACTCATGACCCTCCACAGGCAGCATCAGCTCAGAGAAACTCCGAGAAATAAGCTCCAAAAACATGATTGCATCTACTCCACACCTCTGGATCTGTGAGTTTATGCTCCGTCAGTGCTGCATGAGACAGGATTCTCACGTGGATAGTGAGAGGCGCTGCTAAAGACACAGAACCCTCACACACTTCAGCTGCTCTCTGCTTCCAGCCCCTACCCAATGCACCAGAAACATGACATTAATTCAGTAAACTGCACATTCTCTGCACCAAACACCCATAAGAACTCTCATTTTTCAAGAAATATTTTAGGCCATAACAGGGAGGAAAATGTGCTTAGTCCAGATGGCAAAAGAAGAGCAGGAAGCAAACCCGTGGTGTTCAGTTGTTGACACAAACATCACCATGCACTGTGTGAGCTGTGGTTTCAGCCACATCACATGGACCTGGGAATTTGTCCATGCCATCAGCAAGCCTTGGATCAGACCTGTGAAAGCCAGGGCTGGATGTATGGCTTTAGCTTTAGATCTGGCAAGCCTGGCAGCTCAGGGTAAAGCACGCCTCACTTACTCACTCGTTGTGTAAACAAGTGCAGACCACGTCACCAAAAAGGCTCTGAGATTTGCCCAGCAGATCAGGGAAACATCTGTAGTCTTTCACATATTTCACAAAGAAACATTTGTTTGGTAACATGTTGCTTCCTTTCTGAATGGAGACACATGGGGCCGTGGGCAGAGCGATTAAATCCCACAGAAATTATTACCAAAAAAATCTAGATTCTATTTTTTGCACTGTCTATAGAGCATATAAATATGTTCTGGATTTAACTTTATATATTTTTTTAAATATTATATATATATATAATATAAAAATATATTCTATGTATAATATATAATATATAATGTATGATATATTATATATTATATACGATATACAATATATTACATATAACATATAACATGTAACATATAACATATAGCATATAACATGTAACATATAAATTATAACGTATAATGTATAACATAATATATATAATACATAATATATAATACATAATACATTATATTTTATATTTTATATTATATATATATATGTGATATTAATATCTTCAAATAAATCTATATCCCATATTGCATCTGATGTAAAAGCACTATTGCAGTTCAGGGCAGAAGGGTTTTTTGGTTATATGTAAATATGTTCCAAAAGTTTTATATAAATAAGCATTAAGAGCTTTCAGGAGTATCTGTAATCTTACATTCACCAATTACCTTGTAGACACGGGTTTTCCTGGATAACATATGGGATTTTTAAACCTGAAATTCTTCATTATTTTCTTTTCAAATAATGGTATTTGGTCATCGGGGTCACTTGCAGGAAGTGGGAAGTGATAGCAAAGCACAGGGCTAAAATTACAGATAGAGGAGGGCTATGTTTGCTCATTTTTAAATGAAATGAGAGTGTAGGAGCTGCCATGTGCTGCCCAGGGCCTCACGGTGTGGCCATACCCACCGACCCTGGGCAATCCTAAATCCCAGCAGCCTTACTGGGAGCCCTGAGCCAGCTGCTTGAGGGGCATTCGGAGAGCTCTGCCTAAATAATTCCTTTCCTGACACCACGAGGGTGTGCTCCCTTTCCTGCACCCCACACAGGAGGAAATCCAGCAATGGGTGGGGAGATGGGTTAGACATCCATGGGGCTGGCTGCCTCGGGAGGAACGAGATGTGGCCCTGTGAGCAGAGAGTGTGGGTGCACATCCTCGGGATGGGCACAGGCACACTGGAGAGCAAGGAAGAGCATCCCTGCTGGTGCCTGTGTGTGAGAGGAGGGCAGAGATGTGCTACACCCCCTCGTGTGCTCAGCCTGACCTTTGGGGTGCCCCCGTGGTCACTGGGGTCACTGGGAGCCCCCCAGCCTCACCCCCAAGGCCTCCCGTGTCCAGTGTCACCTTGAAGGGACACTGAAGGTGTCTCACTTGAAAGGGAGACACCCGTTCAGGAGCTGCCTGGATTTTTTTTATGGTGCTTTTTCCACAGAGGTGGAGCTGGGAGAGGGGGAGACGAACCGTCCCAACTTAATTTCTCTTTAATTTCTCTTCAATGGTCTGATGGAGCGTCTGACATGTGAATCCTCACTGTCCCTGCTCCCCAGCCCGACTTCAATGACTGCTTTCAACAAACAGCCTCCCCCCAGACAGGGAAATTCTGTTACTTTGCCCAAACCTGCTCAAATACTTTGAGCTCCCAGTTCCACATTTAGCACAGGATCTTGGCAAAACGCAAGAGAGGCGCATCCTTTGAACTGGATGTAGACTTAAAAACAGCCTCTTGATCATCAGCGATGTCTTTATCCACTGAACCAGAACAGGGCTGGTGAAAATCCCGGCCTCTTGCTCTCCTCCCTGCGTGCCAGCCAGGTCATTTTAAGGGTTCCTACTCCTGTATCCCTGCAGCCCCACAAGATGCATTTTGAGCAGCATATCCAGAGCAATCGGTGACCAGAGATTAGCGGGGCCATATTCCCCCTGGAAATCTTTGAGCCTGCGCTGCCTTCCCTCATTACAGAGGCTATCAGCTCTGCGCTGCTTTGCATAAACCCCGCTCGGGCTCTGGGAGCTTTGCCCCGAGCGGATCCCGGGCACAGCAGGATGCTCATTCCCAGCCCTGGCAGTGCCCCGAGTGCCCAGGCCAGGGTGGGCTCCAGCCCGGGGCACAGGGGGCTCTGCTCCTTGAGACTGCACCAGTCCTGACTGGGAATTAAATTCCCATCCCCTCTCGGTCTTCAGGGGTAAATTTCAGACGCCCCAAAGCTCGATAATTAACAAGTTCTGTCGTTCCCCTTGCTGTTGCACTGGCTGTGGTATTTTTAAAGCTTTTTATTAAAAATTAATTTCTTTATTTTGTTGGAGACCCATCACTCAGTCACGTGGCTCCCTGTCATGTTTCTATCCTTCCTACTCATATTCGAGTTATGCCATCAAGCTAATATATTGTGACTGCTCTTCTCTCTTGTGACAAAGCCTTGCAGCTGCCTCCAAATCAATAGATGTCAAAGAAATATGAAAACAATCATGACAGAGAACTTAAATCCTGGCTAGAGTCTGCATAATAAAAAATGTGCTTCTGTTCTCAAGGCAGCGGATTAATTTATCCTAAAGTTTAGTCAAATTTTATTCGGGTACCTTTTTCCCAGCAGATAGAGCTACATCTGTTGGGTTTGTAATGTAATTTGTAATTACTGCCCTTCATGTGGTCCAATGCCTTGAACCATCTTTAATTAAAAGCATAATTAAGGGAAGATCTAAAGGAAGACAATTACCAGATGGTCTTTTTTTTAGAAACAGTTAGTTGCATTGAGGATGCACCCTGCTCCATCCCTGGCTCGGATTAAAAGGCAGGGCTGCCTCCTGCTCAATCTGCGAGGTGAGAGGCTGCGAGGGGGCTCAGGCATCCCGGGCAGCAACTGCCACAGGGGCTGGGGACACCCTTGGGGACGCTGGGGCACAGGATGGCCCTGGCCCCGTCCCATTTCCCCGCGTGGATGATCCCTGGTGCCCTCCTCCAGCTCAAAGCTCCGGCATCAAACACCTCAGTCAAACCCTCGGCATCACTAGGACACCCTGCAGCCTCTGGGAAATGCTTTTTTCCTGGTGAAAATAGCAAGAAAACGCAATAACAATAATAATAATAATAATCGTGATATCAAAATGCTAGCAAAATAAATAATAATGACAATAACAGCGACAATTAAAATAATGATAATAATTTTAAAAGCCAACAGGGACTGGGTCCCAGGACGGTTTCCAAAAATGAATTATCCCTGCTGTCCCGGGTGAGACAGAGCACGGTGCCTGCCCAGCCCCTGCTCATCATCCCCGGAGGTGGCTGTGGGAGGGGGACTTGGCCAAAATCTCCTCTCAGGCTGCAGCACCCACCCCCCACGGCCTGGCTGGACTCAGTTTGGGAATTCCTGCCCAGCCTCTCGGGATAGCTCCTTCCAGAAGATTCCCCGCGCCCACATCTGGAAGTTGCCGAGACCGTTACTAAAGGAAAAGGGTGGGAAGAGATGGGAAATTACCCCGAAAATATGAATAATGCAGCAAAGTGCAGAATTATGTGCGAGCACAAAATTTCTAGGGGACGCTAGGCGTAAGAAAGGGGGGGAGAGAAAAAGAAAAAAGGGAAACCTCGAGCAGCGGTGCAATGGAAATTAAATTTTTGCTGTATTACTAAGATTTCATTATTTGACCGTCCCCGCTCAAAGTAAGGCAGTGATGAATCGTAATCATTTCAATTATCTTCAAGATACTTTCTTTAGGACACAAGTTGTCAGAGATAAAAAAAAAAAAAAAAAAAAAAAAAAAGTCCATTCTTGCTGCTCCCTGGCTCCATTTTCCAGACGGTTTGTCCTTCTTGCTGCATGATTTAGCCGGGGCTCTTTTGCATACCGCGGCTCTCCCGCGCTGCCCTCCCTCCCTCCCTGCGCGGAGCTCCGCGCCCGCGGAGCCGCCGGGCTCAGCCTGCCCCAGCCCCGCCGCCATCCTCTCGCATTAACTTCACTCGGGAGGCTTTGGCTTGGATGGCTCGGCCGCTTCTCCCCTCTCGTTTTTCGCGGCTCTCTCTCCCCTCGCCTCGCTCTGCAATATTTCCCGAACCATTCGTCTGAATAAAGCAATAAACGCCCCGCACCTCGCCTGGCCGCGGGGCAGCCGGGGCAGGATCCCCATCCCCATCCCATCCTCATCCCCATCTCCATCCTCATCCCCATCCCCATCCCCATCATCCCCATCCCCATCCCATCATGCCCATCCCATCATGCCCATCCCATCATCCCCATCCCCATCCCCATCCCCATCCCCATCCCATCATCCCCATCCCCATCCTCATCCCCATCCCCATCCCATCCTCATCCCCATCTCCATCCTTATCCCCATCCCCATCATCCCCATCCCCATCCTCATCCCCATCCCCATCCTCATCCCCATCCCCATCTCCATCCTCATCCCATCCTCATCCCCATCCCCATCCCCATCCCCATCTCCACCCCATCCCCACCCCATCCCATCCTCATCCCCATCCCATCCCCATCCTCATCCCCATCCCCATCCCCATCCCCATCCCATCCTCATCCCCATCCCCACCATCCCCATCCCCATCCCCTGTTTTTCTGCCTGCTTATGCTGATTTGCAAGCGAGAGCTTCTCTGCGGTCAGGTTCTCTTTAAGCGCAAACCAAATAACATTTAAATGCCTTTTTACTGCCGGGGCATTATTTATTTAAGTGGCCGTCGGAAATCACGGCAACGCCGTCCCCGTTCCTCCCGGAATATTGTGCTCGCCGGTTTATTAGGGCGAGTGCTTTAAAAGAGGTTCTCTCGGAATAAAAGGGCGCGTTTCTCCCCATTATCCATATCTAGGGAGTCCCAGGCCTTCAGTACATTAAAAAAGCTTCAAAAGGACAATTCGCCATCCGCAGATATTATATTTGTGAAATGTCCTTTTGTCGAAGCTTTTAACACCTTCTTATAAGGAATCATTTGTTCTTTTCTCTTTAATTTTGATAGACAATTAGCCATCAAATATACACCAGTTGACTGTAACCGAGCATTAAACTAGCCTTTATTTAACGCTAATTTAGCATAGCTGCTTTGTTTGACTTTGCCATACAAGAACCAGGTTTTGTAGCAAAAAAAAAAAAAAAAAAAAGGTGTAATTTTATGTGGGGCTTCATTTCTTTTGGCCCTCCACACAGCAAGCCCTCTCCTCTTTGTAACCCATTCTGCTGGGCAGAAACACCATTTCGGAGTGCCTAGCACCTGGAGTCTGGAAAAAAAAAATTAGCATTGATATAGATTTAGTTGAAATGTAATCTCTTAAATCTGTTCAAGATTCGGGGAGATAATTACACTTTCACTGAATTGACAGAGGTCAGCGTCTCTGTGGACCTGAGGAGTTGATTTACTAACAATAGTGTTACATAAAAAATGGTGTTTGAGATTATAATGTTAATAGATGCAGTCACTGGGGAAAGCAGGCAGGCTACAACTAATTCGATGGAACTTGGGTTTTGCGTTACGAGGATTCAAATCACTTGCAGCATTTAATTTAGAGGAATGAGTTTGGCAGTAATTACAGCAAATGGAAAGGTCGCCTTGCAATAGTAGTTATTTTTTCCCCAAGTTGCGACTCGGGGTTTTGGGGGAAAAGTCCTTTTTCTCCGTACCCTGACATGGCCGGGAAAGCCGCGGTGCTACATCCCCTGCCCTTCTACTGTCTGTCCCCTCAGACCCGGCAAAATCCCGCTCAGAACAAAGAAACGGGGCTGGAAAATATTTCTCTACGAGTCGGAGTCGCCCCTCGAGCGAGACCCGACGGCTTTCAGCCAGAGCCGGGGCCAGGTCAGCATCTCCTCGGGGAAAGCGCACCACGACACGGGGGAAACGCCCCGCAGTTCTGTTTGTATTTCGGGGGGTCCCGACAGGAGCGGGGGCCGTGCTCAGGTGAGCCCGCTCCTGCCTCTCTGGTTTTTTACCTGGCGGGCACCTGACGGCCCAAACCCGAGCAGAGCCCCAGCGGGTGACGCTGGCACAGCCGGCCCAGCCACCAGTCCCTGCGCCACGGTGTGCCCCGTGTGTCGCGCCTCCTCACCCAGCGCCATCCCGCAGGGCACCGTGCCCACCTCGGCGGGACCTCAGCTTTGCTCCCGGCCCTGCCGCGGCCACAGAGACCCCTCGGGGCAGCGCTGCCGGGCGCGGGTCTCTGCCCCTGCCCTCGGGAGGTGCCTTCCCCCCGGCTGGCGGGGGATCCCCGCGCACCCGACGGGCGCGGAGGGGCGCGGAGACGCCGCCTGCTCCGCATCCATCGCCGGCGGGAGCCGGGAGTGCCGAGCGCTGCCCTGCAGGACACGCCGCTGCCGCCGCTGCATCCCGGCCCGATGGACGGCGCTCCATCCCCGTGCGGGGATGCGCTCCCTGCGCCGGGGCTCGGCCCCGCTGCCCCGGCAGAGCCGTGCCCGAGGGCAGCGGCGGCCCCCGGGGCTCCGCGGCCCCCGCCGCCCTCCGTCCCTGCCCTGTTTGTGTTTTAAGTCCACCGCGATCTTATATGTAACGGCAATATATATGTTAATTGAAAACTTCTGAATTTAAAAAGGTTGTGACAAGTTATAATTTGTCTTGTCAATGTCTGGAATCCTTGTTTAGCTCTTTAGTTGTGTCTGCTGTTCGTGGCTGTCAGATAACAGCTTGCCTAACACGCTGCCTTCCTCTCTTATGGCACGGAAATGACAAATGTGCTGTTTTATCCATACAATTTATTTCATTATTGTTGCCAGCACGAAGCATCACAATCAATCATAAGGAAGTCCAGTTGGCAGGTGTCAATCTTGGTATGTTTTTGTACGTCTCAGTCCATATTTAATCCAATTACAAGGGTCATGGAGTAAGTGCAAATCCCCTTGTTACAACTCACATCTTATTCAAGATTTAAAGTAAAAAGTCAATTTGATCACATGGGCGCTTTGGGGGTCCTCCGATACTTTTTGATATGTGTTCCCCCCCCCTCCCAAATTATGCGGAGATAGCGTTTTATCAAAGAGTTATCGCGGGTCGGTTGGGGTTTGGGGATTCTTTTTTTTTCCCTGAGTGTTTGTGTGCAAATGAAGTATCTTGTTATTTTGCTAAAGAAGAGGGAGGTTTTAATGATGGGAGATCTTTCCGCTCATTGCCCTTTCAAATACAATTGTAGATCGAACTCAGCCTTGTCACGTTGAGGAAAAGTGAATTTCTAACATCCAGGACGTGCCTGTCGACTTTCAGCGAATTGCATCCAATCACCCCCAGGGAATTCAGCTAATGTCTCAGTCTAAACCGGGATGAGGGGAGAAAAACAAATCAAACATTGTCCGGAGTCACGCTTATTATGAAAATGTTTTAAAGGATAGAGAAGGGAAATAATTCGAGACAGCCCAGAATAAAGTTTTCGACAAATTAATAGCATTAGGAGTCTTCGGGAAAAAAAAAAAAAAAAAAAAAAAAAAAAAAAAAAAAAGGAGAGAGAGGGAGAGGGGAGAAAACCCAGCTACAAAGTTAAGGTATAAAGAAATTATTTATAGCTACACGTTTCTCTTTTTTAGAGCGAGAAACGTCTTTTTAACCTTGATTTTTTTGAGGTTTTCCGTATGAGAAGCAAGGCTACGGCACAGAAAATAACAATCTTATCACACAGCCTGCTACAGCGGGGCTCTTCGCGAGGGGGAAATGTTATCTTCCTGCTAAAATTCTGCCTTTAGGACGCTCCAGCTCACAGAAGTTTCTTGCAGCATCTTTACTCGGAGCCCCCAAACCCGCACCGATCCCGCTGGTTACAGCGAGTTCCGAGCTGGCCGAGGGTTCCCGGAGCGGGGTGCCCGTGCCAGCCGGCTCAGCGCTCCCGACAAGGGACAAGGCTGGGTGCCATCGTTTACCAGGGCGCAGGAGAAGCCTCGCAGGCTGCCAGCCGAAAGCTCTCCCAACTTTACGTGGCAGCGCACAAAAAGCCATTTCAGTGATAACTCAGGTGTTTTTTATTCGAAGAGATGGAGCTGTTCAGTTTCTATCAAACTGCGAGAGGGCTGAGCCGACAGGACGAGAGAATATAAAAAAAAAAAAAAAAACCCCAAACAAAAAACCCCAACCAACCAACAATACAAAACAAGAGCAAAATTACATTTCTGCACCGAGGTTTAAACGCAATCCTGGGGGCAAAAGAGAAATGTTAGACAAGCAAAGAAACGTGTAGGGGAAATAAAAAGAAAGTATTTAAAAACACATACCTTGGACAAGGGCAAAATATCCGAGCTACAATGCTAGTCAAGTACCTCTTGCCTTGAAAGCCAAAACCACGTTTCTATCACGATATTTTTCCTGTTCTAGGGCTTTTCCTTTGGTTTTTACCGTTTATTGTAGCTAGTCTTGGACCCTGCAGCCTGTGCAATGCCACAGTAAACAAATTGTTCTGATGTGCTTATTATTATTGCTCAAGTTCTGCTTGGATAGAGAATTAAAGCTCATTATTACAGTGTGTGTTGAGAATTGCTCAATCTATGTGAACACGGGGGTTTGGGGCATCCTCGGGAAAAAAAAAAAAAAAAGGAGAAGAAAAGAAAAGGAAAAAAGGAAAAGCCCACAACTTCGGAACGCAGTGTAAATCAAATATGTATAATGCTTATAAATTTATATGATTTATATGTATAATGCTTATAAATTTGTAACGCGTTGCCGTGCCCCTGCTGCTATCCCGCGCCGATCCGCGCTGCTCCGCGGCTCAGCAAAGGTCGCGGACCCGACCGCGGCAGGAGCAACAATCAGCGGGGACACCCACGCACACAGAGGGACGCGGGGCAGACACGTTTTGTCCCCCGGTTTCGGCGGCCCCGCTGCCCGCCCGGTGCGCGGCGGGGCGCGGAGGCTCCGCACGGCTGCGCGGGGCGCGGCCGCTGCCCCGGACACCCCCGCCCGCTCCGCGCTGACCCCGCGCCCCCGCCCGCCTCCCCGCGCAGCCTTTGCAGGGCTTTTTACACCCCCCCCCCCCCCATCCTTTATGATTATAATTTAATCTTTTTATTTTTAAGCGACCTCTCGGCCAAATGCGGACTCTGCTCCTAGCGCTCCCCCACCTTCCTGCCTCGCTTCCCTTTTTCTGTCTCTATTTTTTTTAATTTTTTTTTTTTTTTAGGAGATAAAAAGGCAAACAGAGCGCTCTGGCGCTGGCGAGGGGCTGTTTGCCTGCCTCCGCCGAGGCCTGGCCAAGCAGACTTGGCTTCACGCCTGAGCAGTTTCTGGAGAGCGGCGCGCTGGAGAGCAGGGGAGGCAGCACCTGGCCCTGCTTTAGGAGCCATCTCCTTTTATTGACAGCCAGATAAGCAGGCGGGAGCCGTGGTGTTTCCAACGCTTCCCTGGAGGACCCTGCCGGGTTGCAGGGAGCCGCAAGCCCCTTAATGGCAGCGGCTCCAAAGGCGCCGCGAAACCCCTTCCTGGCAGCGCCCGCGGCGCCGTCGCTACCTGCCAGCAGCGCGGGACTTGCGCGGCCGCCCAAGGGACAGCATCCCTGCCCGGGTGGCTCTCCGACCCGCGGAACCGGAGCAGCGCCCCGCACAGCGCTGTGCCCCCTAATGGAGCCCAGCCCGGCCCAGGCGGGGGCAGCTTCATGAAACATTTAAGTGCAGTTCAATAAAACTATCGGCGGCCGGTGGGGCGGGCGCGGGGGGGCTCCTTGCCCGATGAATTATTTACCCTGACAAGTGTGTGCAAATAAGGGCCTCTCCCTGGCGCTCTAATGGGGAGCCCGCCGAGGTGCCAGGGCAGGGGCAGGACGCGGCTCCCCGTCCGTCCGTCCGTCCGTCTGGCAGCATCGAGGGCTCGGGGGCCGCGGCATCCCCGAGGAGCCACGGGGCTAAGACAGGTTTTGGGGGCAAGAGGGGAAGAAGCCAAAGCTCAGCCTAAAGCTCGGCCTGGGATAATCCCGGCCGGGCTGGGTCGGGCCGTCGGGCCGGGAGGCAGCGGGAAGATGCAGCGGGAAGATGCAGCAACCCCGAGGGTGCCCCGGTCAGAGGGAGCCCCGTCCCGCGGCCTAGCCCCGGGTGGGGCGGGGCCGGGCCGGGCCGGGCCGTGCCGAGCCGTGCCCGCCGACGGGGCGGGTGGTGTCCGGGCTGGCTCTCGTGTCGCCTAAAATGTCTCATTAGCTAACTACTGTCCGCCTGACGTCACCGGGGCGGCCCAGCCAATGGGGGAGGCGCTGGCGTGGATATTAAGGGAAAGTTAGTGCAAAGGCAGCACCCCTCTTTTGCTGTCATTGACATTTAAACTGTGTGGCAGGTTCTCGCGTGGAAATTGGCCATCAGAGCCGCCAGGTGCCTCCTCCCTGCCGGCCGCGGCACCGACCGGAGCCACCGCTCCCGCTGACAGGTAACGAGCCCGCACGGCCCCGGCCACGACGGGAGGGGTCGGGGTGCCCGGCACCCCCTCCCCGCGGGGGGAAGGCGAGGGGAGCGGGCCGGAGCCCCGCACAACAGGTGGGGGTGGGAGGGAGCGGCTCCGGCCGCTGCCCGCCCGTCGGAGGGGGCGCCGCGGGGGCGGCCGGAGCCGCTTGCCTGAGTTCCCCCTCCCCTTGCCCCCGCCCCGCTGCCTCGCCGTGACCCGGCTCGGGTGGCGGGGGCAGCCGCGGTTACCGCGCCCCTCGCACGGACGGGACGGGAGCGGCGCACGGAGGGCCCGGCCCGGACGGCCCCGCCGAGGGGATGAGGGGAACAGCCCCGGGTGGGTCCCCGAGCCTCGGAGCTGCCGTCGGGGGCCGCGTCCCAGCCGCTCGCAGCTCGCCGGGGATGCTCGGTTGCCCCGCTCCGGCCGCCCAGAGGCGATCGCCCCTCGGCCCCTTCCCAGCCCTGGGTGCTTCTGCTAAATCAGGGCCTCGGTGGGAAACAGAGGTACCCTAGGAAGGCCGTTCTTGCTGCGAAATAACGCTAAACAAAATAACCTCTTACCTGTCTTTGAGCATCTCCAAATACTCCTCGTGGTGCGTTAGCGGGAACGCTCCCTGTGATGCTCCGCTATAATATACCGGTAAATGGACATTCTCCTTCAGTAATAAATCAAACACCATCTATCTCAGATCCTCCTCCCTAATTAGAGATGTTTATTGGAGATGGTGTTTATCCAGCTGTCATGCCGAGAAAAAGCTGTGACATAATTACCTCTGACCAGATAGTCTTTTATATGCATATCTCGCTGACATATAAAGGAATCGGATTGCATTTAAAAAAATGACAAGATCAAATGTTGATTTTAGCCGATATAACAGTATTTTTGGTCATTAAATTAATTGAAATCCAACTTTCAGGCTCTCGAAATTACGAATCTCGCTGTTTAAACTTTTTAAATTTTTTTTAACGATTAAATAAGAGGTTCTACCAAAAGGATGGGCAGAGGGAAATATGCCCTGCAAACTTGCCCGCAATAAACCAAATACGCCAGCTAAAAGAAAAAACAACCCTCGACCCCCTCAGCCTAATAATACAATTGACGTGGATACGAGGAGTTTCTCCATCGTTTCCGGAGGTTTTGCTGCTGTTTTGGGAGCCCAGGAGGGTCGGGGATGGGAGAGAGGAGAGAGCAGGACACCTCCCCAAGGCTTTCTCCTGAACCCCCGCACCCGGCGCGGTGCTGCTCCCTTCGCTCCCGTGGCTTTGGCAGCGCCTGCGGAGCCATCTGCGTGGGGCTGCGAGCGAGCCCTGATAAGCCCCGAATTACTGTGTAATTGAAAATATATTTTTTGGGAAAGGCCGGTTTTACAAATATCAGGGGTGTGTAGGCTTTTGATCCTTTCTGCCGCCTGTGTTCTCCGGTTGCTAATAAAACTCGCATTGAGCTCCTTAGTGGCTTGATTAACAGGCAGATTAACTGTTACTGGGGTTTTGAACAGCTTGTCCCAATCAATAGCGTTTAAAAAGCCCGTCAGGATGCGCTAAGCTTTCACCCCCCCCGTTCTTTTCTGAAGGCTTTTCGAGAGGCTCTGGTTGCATGACACTTTTCCCATATTTATAATCAAAGCCTTTCTCTTACGGAGAGATGTGTGTCCGTCTTCCAGTTTCAGAGCGACTTCGGCGAGGTCCAAAAAGGCTTTCTTTTTTTTTTTCTTTTTTTTTTTTTTTTTCCTGCCATGCCTCGTGCAAAAGGCCAACATAAAAGAGGTTAAATCGATTCCAAACTTTTTTGCGGATTGTTTATAAACTAGAAAAGCTCCACTTAACTCAGTGTCCTGCGCATTATAGGTTTCAAACACTGTCTCTACATATACAAATAGGCATTAAGTGTCCTGGAGGCAGAAGCATTGTAGTCTAAGACGTCAGGATTTGTGTATCTCTTCAGTTTTAGACCGAACTGGACAAGAGGACTTTAAGCATTTTTCTGGGTATTAAAAAAGGTAGTTTGCAGCCCAGATATTAATACAACGAGACGATACCGGAGTTTCTAACTCAGCACTTTCTGCTTTCGACACCTAACAAAATACGAAAGGGAAGCGGACGCTGCTGTTTGATATAAATCAATAGCCAGGCACAAGATTATATTTAAAAAGTGAAAATTATTTTAATTAGGAAAAAAAAACCAAAAAGGCGCGTCTTGCCACGTATAATAGTTACTTACCTTTGGTTTTTAAACCATTTTTATATTACGCCCATTTTTTTCTTTTTGTTTAGATTAGTTAAGGAAAAAAAAAAAAAAAAGAAGTGGACGGAAAAAAAAAAACCGAACCAAATCAGATGCAGAAAAAAAATGCTAGTTACATTAATCCCGTGCGGATTTTAAAGTAGAAATCTTCAAAGAGTGCCTAAGTCCGTGCCGTGAGCCAGGGCCGGGGCCGCGGGGTCCCACGGCCGAGGGGTCCCACGGCGCAGCACTCGACCCGGAAAAGAGCAAGGGAAAAGAGGAAAAGGGAAAAGAGGAAAAGGGGAAAAAGAGAAAAGGAAAAAGGGGGGCGGTCTGCGCCTGCAGGAGGGCAGGGCTTTGGGGCGAGGGGAACGCCGAGCACCTCACAGCACTGCAGCTCCTCTCCCCCAGTTACAAAGGCCAGCGGAGTCAGTTTAGAAGTGGAAAATTCACTTCAAAAAAAAAAAAAAAAAAAAAAAAAAAAGAAAGGGGGAGGGGTGGGAGAAAAGGAAGAAAAGAAATTTAGGAAAAGCAGGGCGGCCGGGCAGGGAGGGAGAGCGGCGAGTGGCAAACTGCTAGGTGGAAAAAGGAAAAAGCAAAAGCACAGCGTTTCCTCGGGAGGTATCCAGGCCCGGCAGGCCCGGCAGTCCCAGCAGGACCGGGCCCGGAGCGGGGCAGGGGCGGGAGCGGGGCCGTTCCCTCACGGCCCCTCACGGCCCCTCACGGCGGGCGGAGGTAAAATGGCGGCGCGGAGCCGGCCAGGCCCGTGGGGCTCCGCGCCGGGACAGCCCCGGCACGGCGGGACGCGACGGGGCGGCCCCGCTGTCGGCCCGGCCCGGCCCGGCTCGGCTCGGCTCGGCCTGGCCCGCCTCGGTTTAGCCCGGCCCGGGCCGGCCCGGCCCGCTGCTCTTTGCTGCTCCAACTTTGGCTCGGGGCTCCCCCACCCTACACCGCCGTGACGTCACCGCCTCACCCCTGCCCTCCCCTCCCCGCACAGGGAGGGATTTTTTCTTTTTCTTCTTTTTTTTTTTTTTTTTTTCTTTTTCTTTTTCTTTTTTTTTTTTTTTTTTTTTTTCGGATGGGTAGGGGCGTTAAAAGTTTTTTTGGGGAGGAGGGAACACAAAGCTCGCGGCGCCCGAGGGGGAAATAGCAACAAGATTACGGCTGCTTTATTCTGGCGAGGAGGCGTAAGAAGGTGCTAATCCAAGGGATGGCTAATTGAGAGCTTGTAAAAATGATATTTGCCGGCAATTTCGGACAAAGTGGTTTTTCTCTTTTCCCTCTTTAACGCCCTGTGGACAAGAGTAAAAAAAAGAATCTCTTATTTGCTAGAGAGGGAGTGCAACAGGGAAAAAAAAATACCCTGCAACAACAACAACAGAAAGAGGAGGATAAAAAAAAAAAAAAACCAAAAGCCACGGACACGACTGACTTCACTTCAGAAAAAGGACTAGATCCCAGCTTTTAACATCCCTTTGGATCCTCCGAGATTGGTGCGAGCTGACAAACCGCAGCCTCTTTCTCTCGCCCGCAGGATGCGTGCGGCGGGACGCCCGGCCTCGGCCAGCGGCAACTAGGAGGGGACGGGGACGGCTCGCCGGGACCCAGCCACCCACCCTGGAGGGCAGGCACACGGGGCACAGGTTCGTACTTCACTCTGCACTTCGCTCCTCTTCTCTTTTGCCTCTCTGATTTTTTTGCTCGGCGCCCCTGTTAGGATGTCCGGCCGCGGGCAGGTTAACTTGGTGGCGGATGTTACTTTGGAAAGTTTTGGCGAAGAGGAGAGGAGCTGGGGGCTGCCGGCTGAGGGAGATGCTTGGTGTCGGCAGAGCCCCCCTCGGGCCGCCCTTACCTTCAGGGGGGGAATCCCGTCACACCCAAACGCTGCCGTGCGTCCACCGCGATATTCGGCTCCATTGCCATCAAAAGGCGCGGCTCGGGGCCAGACTCGAAAGGAAATAAACCCCGCACGCTGCCCTAGGCCTGAGCAGGGCGGCAGAGCTGCAGGTGCGGCCGGCTGTATCCCGGGCCGGAGGGCGGCCGCTCTCCCCTCCCCGCATCCTCCGAGGAAAGGCTTGGCTTGGGTCGCTCCCGGGATGGGGGAAAAGCCGGGGGTCGGTGCCCAGCGCAGCCCGGGCCTCCCGGGATGCAGAAAGGGCCGGGGGCCGGTGCCCAGCGCAGCCCGGGATGGAGAAAGGGCCGGGGGTCGGTGCCCAGCGCAGCCCGGGCGGTGAGCGGTGGGCACCCCGGCCTCGGGGGCAGGGTAGGGAAGGGAAGGGAGCGGAGCAGGGACGGGCAGCAGTCTCTTAAGAGCCCATTTTGTGCTATTAGGGAGCGGTGGCAGCTTCTCGGCGGGACAGGGGATGACAGTGCATGACGGCCGAGCAGCCCATTATCCCGCTCCCATTGAGGCGCCCTTTCACTCACATGCAAACTCCTTGGCAGAGTCGTTTGTCTCCTCATTGTACTTTATTTAAGAATGCAATGGTTGTCAGGGCTCTTATTCAATTTCAAGATACTTTATTGATGAGCTTTGACTTTTAGCACTTTTCACATGTCAAGAGAAGTCAAGTGTATGCGGCTACGACTTCATTTTATGCTTTGCGCGTTCATACTCTCCACTTTCCGCGGTGGCTCTTGGAATTTCTTTTTCCTGTCTCTTCTCCTTCTTCCCTTTCTTTTCCCCGAGCCTTTTTTTTTTCTTTCTTTCTTTTTTTATTGTTTTTCCCGATGCAGACCCCCCTTCCCCCTCCCCGCGGCCCACTCGCCATAACCGATTGGGACACCCTGAGCTCGGACTGGTGCTCCCAGTGTAACCTTAAATGCATGCGCTGAGGGGTTGCTTTAGAGTTTACTGAGGTGTGTCTTAATAGTCCGGCATTCAACAAATGTACTTATGGTGTGTGGTCAGAGCAGCAAAGTCATTTACTTACTTTCCCCCTCGAGTTTCTGGCAGCCAGTGAAGGGGGTTCCTTGCAAAAGGAGAGGGAAGGAGGGGGGAAGCCTCTTCGGACGGGCACAAAGCGGCAGCACTGCCCAGCGCCCGGCTCTGCCTTTCTCCAACTCCGCCGTGGGATCTTTCTAAAAAAAAAAAAAAAAAAAAAAAAAAAAAAAAAAAAAAAAATCAGCCCGGCAGCCCTTTAGTCAACAAATGGCACGTGGGAGAAGTTGGTGAGTGTTTGGTAAAGGACTCTTCAGGGCCTTTCACAAGAGCCCTCAATACACAAAGTAAATGGTGTATTTGCTCTGCTCTTTCCCGGCCGGGCTGAGCCTCCCTCTCCCAGCGCCGGGAGCCGCGCAAGGAGCGCCGCGGCCTCGGCCAGCCCCGCGCACCTCCGCCCGCGCCCAAAACATTTATGCCTTTACAATTTCACTGCTAAAGGTACAAACACCCCTTATCTCCCATCGCCGGACTGTTTAAATGCAAATTGATCTCATCCCCCCCCCGTCCCCACCGCCTCTCCTCCGCCATCAGCACCGCGGCCCCATCCCCCAGCCCGACCTGAGGACGCGGCTGGGAGCGGAGCGGAGCGGGAACGGTGGAGCGGAGCGGGAACGGTGGAGCGGAGCGGAGCGGAGCGGGGCCGGGCGGGCCCGGGGAGCGGCGCGGGCTGCGGGCGGCGGCGGCGGCGCCGGGCCCTGCGCATTCATATTCAAACGCCTGGGCCAATTGGGCCGGGGCGGGCGGCGGCGGCCAATGGGCGGCGGGGAGGCGCTGGCGGCGCTTTGCATACGGCGATATCGGGTGGGAGCGGGCGGGCGGCGTTTGCACGGTGCCGAGTGATTAGTGGGTTTGAACCGCCGGCCCCGGCTCCGCCGCATTTCCCGCTCGGGTCCCGGCGCAGGGAGGAAGTGTTTTGCTGGAAGATGATGACAGAGGTCAGGCTTCACTAATGGGCCAGTGAAGAGCAGTGGAGGCGAGGCAGAGACCAAGGCACACGCACATTAATACACTTGAACCATCACCAATCAGCATAGGTGTGCTCTGCCTCTCTCTCCCCACTTCACTCACACACTCTTTTATCTCTCGCTCTCCAGTCACTGACAGCCCATTTTATTGTCAATCTCTGTCTCCTTCCCAGGAATTCAAGATCACACAACCAGCAGCTTCAGTGGAGAAAAACTATTTTGCTGGCAACTCTTTTTAAAGCACCATCATTTCAAATCAGTGCGCTCTTAAACTATTGACAGGAGCTTTGACAACAAGACAGGATGCCTCATAAAGGTGAGTCTGTTCGTTTATTCTCCCAACTTCTCCCTCCTCGCATTTTAATACTTAGGCAGGGCTCTCTCTCTCACCCCTCCTCTCTCTCTCTCTCTGTGTCTCTCATATTCCCATTTGCATTCCGGAGAGCTTCCCAGGGAACTTTCCAGCCCAGGAGCTCACAAACTTTCTGCCTTTCACATAAGCCCGTGTCCTCTGGAAAAGCTAAAGCATCTGACTCGGGAAACCAATGCCAACACCAGCAGCAGCAATTCATTCCCACGCAGCGCTTGCTGCTCAGGGGAAACCAGCAGCGCCGGTGTCTGCGGTGCCGCTGCTGCCCGTGCCCGGCTGCTCGGGAGCCGGGCTGGGCTCCGGCCCCACGCCACGCAGCGTGGGAGGGAGGGAGAGAAGGAGAGAGAGGGAGAGGAGGGAGGGAAGCGGCGCCTCGCTGCCCCCGGGGCGGCCCCGACTTCTGCTTTGTGCTCTGCGTTAGGGAAGGCTCGCTCCTGACGGTGGAGAAAAACACAGGGAGAGCGGCCGGGAGAGTTGCGTGGGGAGGGAAGAAAAAAAAAAATTAAAAAAAGGAACCCATATCCTAGGCCAAGTCAGCTCCCAGGCGCGGTACAGGCGGGGAGCTGAGCGGAGCTGAAGGGCTGTCAGCTTTAATCAGCCACCCGGCGATCTTCCCAACTTGTCCCCAGTGCCGGCAACTTTCCCAGCTCCGGCGCGGAGAGCCCGCACCGAGCCCCGCCGGGCGCCCCGTCCTGCCCCGCACCGGGCTCGCCCTGCTCCCGCTCTAGGGAATTATTTTTGCTCCCTTTTTCAATCCAAATGCTTTAATTTATTGTTATTTTTTAAATTATAAAACCCCTTAACACCTTTTATTTCTACAAAACCCTCTTTGATCCAATCCCTCTCTACAGCAAAGCTTTTTTTTACAACTTTCAAGAATTTATAAACTCTTCGCCATGCAAGAAAAAAAAAAAATTGCTCCAGCGAAGCGCAGCAATAAACTTGATTCCATTTTCCCTCGCAAGTGCAATTGCAAAAAAAAAAAAAAAAATCTGAGTTTGAATTTAACCTTGCAACGCTTTGCACGGAGGGTTTACATGGGCACGCAGAGCAGGAATAAATTCTGGAAAGTTTAAAAACAAACTTTCTCGAATGATTCAATGTACCTGGCAGAGGTTGTTTTGGAAAACGAAAACAATGTACTAGAGAAGAAAAGTGAGTGCATCTTCCCCATCTTAGGGGCATAAAATAATAAAAGTAGCCCTTGACAATAAATGTTTATAGCTGCTGACCTTCACCAGCAACTCACCGCAAACCGATTCGTTTTTACCTTTTTCGCGTTTGCCCCGGGAAGGCGAAACTTTGCCCTTAACGCCTAGACACGGTTTCACCGGGAGAGGGGGGAAGAAATGCTCTCTGCCATGAGATTATGCCAAGATTTCCAGATTAAACCCCGAGCTGCGGATTAGGCCCGGCCTATTAGGACACGGCAAATCGCACCGGGGCTCCGGGGCTGCCGCGGGAGGAGCCGGTGCCTCGCTGGCCGTGCGGGGCCTGCCCGAGGCCGCTGCTGGAGGCGGTGGCGAGCAAACACACGCAGCTCCTCGCCCCTCTTACCTTGCTGCAGACCTCGGTTACCCTCTCCCTCTATTCTAAACCGCTCTCGGCTGTGTTTGGGTTTGTTTTGTTCCGCGGCTTTTTATTTTTGTCTCCCCCCGGTTCTTTTCTCTCAAACCCTCTCGGTGTCATTGGCGAGGTGCGTGCGGGCAGGGCTGGGAGCTGCAAGTTTTGCCGCTGCCTTTTGGGATGGCTCCTCTGGCCCCGTAGGCCCCGCGTTTGGGATTTTTGCGTGAAATGCGGGGGGAAATGGTGTGTGGGGCGGTGGGTTCGCCGCTCGATGTGTGCCCGTGCAGACGTGTTCGGTGTGTTAAAGGGATAGCTCCGCGCTCAGCTCGGCTGAAGGAGATATCCCCGCGTCTCCTCTGGAGTGAGCAGCGAAGCTTGCTCTGCTGCTAATCAGGTAGCTCTCCAAAGAGCAGTAAATATTTACCAGCTAAAGTCTTCACGCTGCGAGAAAGTGCTTGTTTGATGTTTATTTTTATGGATTTGAGATTACTAAAAGCTGCTTAATAAATTATACCGTGGCTGGTCCTGAATGGGGAAACGTGCCTCTTTGATTTCTCCATCATATGCAGGAAGAGTAAAATTAATATTCATTATAGGCGCAAAAGAAAGAGAATGAGTATTTTTAGGCGAAAAAAAAGGGAGAGAAAATGAAGGCTGCGACTATTTCATTATTTTACCTCCTTTTTTTTTAGCAACCCCCTTGAATGGGCTCTTTATTGTAATTGTCCCTCCCCAATTGAGCACCCCACTGAGCTGTTGTATCTTTTTACAACCCCTAACAACTCGCACCAGTAACACAATTACCGCCAGATATTTATAACGAGAAATTACTTTTCCATTTTCACCCGCGACGATTTCAAATAAATACGCGGGGACGCATAAATAAATAAATAAGTGAGCCGGGGGCTGGCAGCGGGAGGGGGTGGGAGAGGGAAGGAAGGAAGGAAGAAGGAAGGTGGCGAGAGGAGGAGAGAGGGAGCAGTGGAAGGAGGGAGGGAGGGAGGGAGGGAGCGAGCGGGGGGGAAGGCGCTGGGGACTGTCCAGGCGCTGGGTCAAGGCAGGCACTAATGAAGGGAGAAGGGGCTTGTTTCTCTGCTCTTTGTAACTTGGAGGGTTGTTGGTCCGTTGAGTTGGGAAGCTGCGCGGCCGGTTAAGGAGCCTGGGTTTCTGCACTCGGGGTTTGGGTAGAGGAGCAGAATGGAGGCCATTGTTCGCTTTCTGTAGGCTTTGTTTAACAGTTCTCACCCCCTCCTGTTCTTACTTTTTAAGGCAGTGAGGCGAGGTAGACAGCGTGTGTCACAGTACAGTGAAAAAGGGGAAGATCTAAAGACCAAAAAAGAAGTTAATCACAAGACGGGGAGTTTGGGGGAGAAAAAGTTGCGAGCGCCGCGCGGAAAGGGGGAGAGGAAAAAAAAAAAAAACCAAAACCAAACCAAAACAAACAAACAAAAAAAAATCCAAAAAACCAAAACAAAACAACCAAAGTCGAGGAAATACCCGGAGGTAAAAATGGAGCCCCGCTCGCAGCACGCAGGGCAGCGGCGGAAGGTTCCCCCCGCCGTGTCCCCCCCGCGCAGCGCCCGCGCAGCGCCCGCGCACCTTCCCGGCGCCGCTGCACGCTTCTTAATGTACTTCTTCTGCTTTGTCCTAGAGGGAAGACTTTAACTAGTGACACGCAGATGTGCGAGTCCCTAAATTGTATGAGAGGACAGTCCACCCCGCTTTCAGGCAAGTTTTAAAACATGACTTCGGACTCTCTTTGTGATTGTTGTCGCTCCACTTAATACACCACCTCAGCGAAGAGCTCTAACGACGAGGCAGTACGCCACCTGCATGCAATTAAAACGAGAAACCACTTGGCGGGCTGCTTTTCTTAAATATTTTTCCCCCTGCGAGTTAGGGATACATATGAACTTTTTTTTTCTTTTTTTTTTTTTTTTCTTATTTTGCCTTGAGGTATTAAAGCCCCCAAATCCCTAAACGAAGCGGGGGAGGGAGGGGGAAGATGCCTAAGGATAACAAAGTTATCCGGTGCGATGTTAGCCTCTCTGCAGCTTAACCCGTGTGCATTGCCTGCCCTGATTAACGCCTATTTTGTCACTGCTAGACTGCTATAGGCGACCCCCGTGGGATTCTGCTCTCTCAGCCCACCATGCAGAACAGTAAGTGACTGCGGGCAGCGCAGCGGGCGGAGGGCTCCGGCCGGGCCGGGTTGGGAGGCGGCTCCGCGGGCAGCGGGGCCCTGCGCGCCCGCCCCGTCGGGGCTCGGGTACCCCGGGGGCGGCCGGGCCGGGCCCGGCAGCGCTGTCACGGCTCTGGGGCCGCCGCGCCAGGCCAAGCACCTGCCCGCATCCCTGCCTTGGCTGCCCTGAGAGCTGGGCAGGAAAAAGCCGCTCCGCGTTAGGTGCGGCTCCTCGCCACCTTTGGGTTTGCGCGCTTCCCGATGTCTCTGTGGCTTGTTAATTTTTTGGGGTTTTTTGGGGGGCGGGGGCTTTTTGTGTTGTTGTTGTTGTGGTTGCTGTTGTTGTTCAGGACCTCGTGGGTAGGCCTGTGTGCCTCTCAGAGGGGACAGCGCGGGCACCGAGCCGGGTGTGGTGGCCGGGAGAAGCGGCTGCTCTTTGCGCGGGGCTCGGAGGGGCTGCCGGGCAGGTCCCAGCCGCTCCGGGCTAGGCCTCGTCTCCTCGGGACGCGGATCCTCCTCGGGGTGGGCTCCGCGCCCCGCGGGCCCTCTGGTTCTGCGCGCGTAGCGGCGGCGAGGAGCGCAGGTCGGGCTGCGCGGCCCTTGCGCGGAGCGCGGAGCTCCTCTGGACCCTGACAGGGGACGCGTGGCTCCGGGACCCCTTCATCATCCCACCCTGAAACCCATTAATAAGTCGTGCATCCGGAAAAGCAGAGGTCTAAAACCTCTGTCTGATTTCTGATCTGTCTGATTTCTCAGACATCCCTCGAGTAAAGCGCGCTTTTTTTCTCTTTTCCCTTGATTTTTTTTTTTTTTAATTTGGTCTGCTTCGATGTTACTTTGTGGCGGTTTTGCCCTTATTTATCTGCCGGGGCTGCTGCGTGCGTGTGCGTGCGATGCAATTTCATTTATCCCGAGCCAAAACGGAGCCCGGGCAGCCCGGGAGGGTTTTACCTGCGCCTCGCAAGGACGGTGGCCGCTGCCCTTGGCCGTGGCGTGCCGAGGGTTTATGGTAATGGGGGATGCCTTCACTCGGCCGTTTGGGATCGCCACTGCAAAACGCAGAAAAGATATCATTCGGGTGAAGCCTTTATTTTGTTTAAAGGTCGCGGCGGGCTCTTCAGGCTTTGTGTTAATAACTCCTGGGTGTATATGGTGCAGAGCATCCAAATTGACACCATATGTTTTCCTATTAGATGACTAGCAATAGAATACAAGGCGCATAATCATTGCCACTGGGCGAGATCTACACCGCTCTCCAGGGAAATTATATAATGATTAAGGCTTAACCTTTTAAGTGAAACTTTGATTTTGCTTTCCCCGCTGCCTTTTTTTTTTTTTTTTTTTTTTTTTTGATGTCGGCGAGGGTCTCCCCCGCACGAATTCGCGGGGATCAGGGGCTGAGAGCACAGGGGGGGAGCAGCCGCGGGACTGCGCCCCCGGGCGCGCATCATCCCGCCCCGGGAGGGATGGAGGGAGGGATGGAGGGATGGATGCGGGATGCTGGGAAGCGCAGGTCGCAGCTCCGGCCGCGCTGCTGGGCCGGGGCGGCAAATTCCCCAGCCCCGATGTCACTTCGAATCCATTGCGCGGGGAGCGCGCCCCCTCGGTGTGTCCGCGCAGAGCCCCCGGCTACCGCGAACCGCAGCCTCCCTCGGAGGGAGAGCGAGTAGAGTTCAATCTAGTCTGAGTGATATCCAAATGCGGACAGAAAGGGTCGTTTTATCATGCTACTATTTGTCGTGACGATGCAATTTTCAAAAGCAGAGTACTGTCATAAAGTGACACGCCTGCCACAAGTGCTCCAACTGATCTTTTCAATTAGCCTTCCATGCATGATCCGGGGCGACTTCCGCCTATTTCCAGAAATTAAGCTCAAACTTGACGTGCAGCTAGTTTTATTTTAAAGACAAATGTCAGAGAGGCTCATCATATTTTCCCCCTCTTCTATATTTGGAGCTTATTTATTGCTAAGAAGCCTGGGCTCTTGGAGTCAATTTATCAGGAGGCTCCAAAGAGAGGAGAGCGGAGAGCGCGTAGAGCAGAGCTTCTCCAGGGAGACCCTCAAAGCCTGGAGCTTCAGGTTGGGCACTGGCGAGGCAGCCTCTCGCTTTGCTTTTGGCGAAGCGAGCTGCGGCTGTGCGGATGCAGGCAGGCTCGCTTGGGCTTGGGCTTTGGGCTTTTATTTTATTTTTTTTTTTCCGGCGGGGTGGAGGATTAAAAAAAAAAAAAAAAAAAAGGAAAAAGGAAAAAAGGAAAAACGGCAATGCAGAGGAGCAACCCAAGGCGATCAGATCAGGAATATTTCTGGGCTTTCGGGTTGGGTTTCGGGGGTTTGTGGCTGCGGCGGGTTTCGCAGACGGGCAGCGCGCCGCGGCCGCGGTTTGGGAGGCGCGGAGGGCGAGGATGGCGGCGGGACCCGGCGGGGAGCGGCGGGCAGGGACGCGCTCGGTGCCGCCCCGGCGGGGGCTGCGCGGCTCGGGCACGGGCACGGGCAGCGCAGGGTGCTATGGTGGGCGCTGTGCTTCCCGCAGGTCACAGCGGCGTGAACCAGCTCGGCGGGGTGTTCGTCAACGGGAGGCCGCTGCCCGACTCCACGCGGCAGAAGATCGTGGAACTCGCTCACAGCGGCGCCCGGCCCTGCGACATCTCCCGGATCCTGCAGGTGAAGGCGGCGGCGCCCCCCGCGCTCCCACCGCTCCGTCCGCTCCGCTCCAGCGCCGCTGTGTCACCGCCGGGCGCTGCTGCGACCCCCCCACACCCACCCACCGCCACCACCACCACCCGCCTTCCAGCCTAATAAAGCGATCCATCCGCTCGGTTCTTGCTGCAAATAGACCTTCCGATGCGTATATATAGAGAGATATATATATGCCTTTTCAAGTATCGCAGTTTTTTCGCTTTTCGTTCCCCCTTATTTCCATCCGGTGATAACCTGCACTGTCGTTTACAGTTAGTTGGCTGTAATAAACTGAATTATACGGCTCGGCATAATTTCAGTTTCCTCTCCTTCCCTCCGTACCCCCCCCCCCCCCCGTATTTACTTATGATTTTGTGATATCTGTATGCATTTGGCGTGGCTTACTCGTTTTGGTTTTTTATTTTTTTAATTTTTACCTTTTTTTTTTTTCTTCCAAAAAGCAAAACAATACCTAAAAAAAAAAAAAAAATTAAAAAAAAAAAGAGAGAGAGATAAAAGAACCCCATTCAAAGCCACGCCGTTTTAGCCCGGAATTTGTCCTTATGGACATTCCCGCAATCTGGCGCTGTTCAGGGGTATTTTGTAAATGTAGATCTTGAAAACCCTTCACTCACCCCTTCCCCCTCAAGTCCTTTGGCTAAGAGCAATGAGAAGGATGGAGACTAGTCTGGTTTATCTATTGTTTGCATTTAAGGCGTATTTTAACCTTGATACTAAGAGAATTACGTTTTGACCAGATGATTTTTTTTTTCCTTCCAAATGTTTTTAAAGTATCACTTTTGTAGAGGGTAGGGCCACGAATGTAATTTTTTTTAAGAAAAAAAAAAAGACTCTCTAAGTAAGTTCTCATACCATTTAAGGTATATTTTTGTGTTATAGACCCATGCAGATGCAAAAGTCCAAGTGCTGGACAATCAAAACGTAAGCTTGTCATTGTTTAATGCATACTTAAACAATTTTATTTTTGTCTTGAAATTATTAATAATGTGATTTTCTGTCCGCTTCCCTATCCAGGTGTCGAATGGATGTGTGAGTAAAATTTTGGGCAGGTATTACGAAACTGGCTCCATCAGACCCAGGGCAATCGGAGGTAGTAAACCGAGAGTAGCGACTCCAGAAGTTGTAAGCAAAATAGCGCAGTATAAACGAGAGTGCCCCTCCATCTTTGCGTGGGAGATTCGAGACAGATTACTATCAGAGGGGGTCTGTACCAACGATAATATACCCAGTGTAAGTTCATGAAAAAAACCTTCCTGTGTGCCGTGTACAATGCTGGGTAGCCATAGCGAGCCTCTGCTTCCTTTGTTTTGGTATCAGAAGAGAGGATAGCAGGTTCACATCATTTGCATGTGGCAGGGTCAGACGCATTTTTTCATACAGAATCTGACAAATGCCTTTAAGGAGGGGAAAAAAAAATAATAATAAAAAAAACCCAATATGCGGGTCACCCCTGTGCCTGGCGCCTCAGGACTGCAAGCATCAGTCGGAGCCATCACTCTGGTTTTGCAGGGTTGGGTTTGGGGCGCTTTTTTTTTTTTTCCCTTTTTTTTTTTTTTTTTTTTTTCCCTTCTTCCCCCCCTCCCCCGTGGTTTGTTTGTTTGTTTGCACCACCACCACCAGCAGTGAGCGAGCCGGGGCGGCGGGGACGGCTCAGGGAAGCCTTGACTTGCGCCCAGGTCGAGCCGCCCGCTGCGCGGGGGGACGCGGGGGTTGCGCGGGTGCCTGGCGGGGAGCGCGCTACCGCACTACCATTGCCTTTCCTGTCCTTTGCCTTCCAGGTGTCGTCGATAAACAGAGTCCTACGCAACCTGGCTAGCGAAAAGCAACAGATGGGTGCCGACGGGATGTACGACAAGCTAAGGATGCTGAACGGGCAGACGGGGACCTGGGGCACCCGGCCCGGCTGGTATCCCGGCACCTCGGTACCCGGGCAGCCCGCTCAAGGTAAGGCACAGCGCGGCGGCCGCTCCCCAGCCCGGGGCGGCTCGGTTCGGCTCGGTTCGGCGGAGATGGGTCCGCCTTGCCCCTGCCCCGGTGGGTGCGGAGCGGTGGGCGTCCCTCGGTGGGCAGGGGCAGCCCAGCAGCATCCGCGGTGCCGGCAGCCTGGCGGGATGCGGGGCTGAGCCTGAGCCTCGCCCATCGCCCGCTAATTGGGGCTGCCGCTCCCTGCCCGAGCCCCGGTCTCTCCCCAAAGCCGGGGCCATCGGGAGCTATCTTCGTAGGGCTGATTGTAATTCCTCCTCAATGGACCCGAAACAACTTTGTAAATATAGGAAACTGTTTATCCTGAAGATTAATAGGTATTTGTTGTAGGAATGACAAGGGGATAATATGAAGGATAATGGGATGTTACGTTACATACTTAAGATGGTTAATGGCTTCTTTTTGAATGCGGGCTCTGTTGAGGCTCGGCTCTCCCTGGCTCTGGTCATTCCTTTAGAAGAGGTGTCTATATACAACAACCTGCTTTTTGTTTTCACCCCTCAAGGAAAAAAAAATCGGTAACAGTGTGCGGAATATCTGGTACAAAGGATGTTTCTGTCACACGCAAGAATTTGTTATGGGAACAATTCTGTCGCTATGTAATTGCTCATTAGAGATCGTTTTGTTTCTCATTAAGGCGACATGAATAAGCGTCTAGTTGAAGGAGACAGCTGTAGAAATGTTCCACAGGAGACCTCTGGACACGATATGGCACCGCTTGCCAATTAGACATGTCAGTTTTAAGAGAAGAAAACAGTCTATGAAGGACACTAGAAAGATAGAGCGGAGCCCTCGCTTCCCCCCACCCCCGCTTCGGTGTTTTTTTGTTGTTCGGTTGCGGGGTTTTCTTTTGGCATTTTGTTGCGGGCCCGATGTCCACCCCAGGAGCCGGGGCCGCCCTGGCCTCGCCCTTACCTGCGGGGCCCGGCCGTGCCCGATGCCGCAGCCGCGCTGCGGAGCGCGGAGCGGGGCAGCGCGCCCTCCCTCCGCGGCTCCCTCCGGCCAGCGAGCTCTTGGGCGTTTGTATTTATTTATCTGCCCTTAGGAAAGGCGCTCAAAAGGAGAAATGTCGGGCTCCCCGCCGCAGAGCGCTGCGCGGGTGCGGAGCGGGCACACCTGGGCGGCAGAGCCCGCTGTGCCCGGGGTGGGACCTGCGGGGGCCGGGGGCTCTTTGGGGACCCTTCCGTGGCGCGGGGAGCAGCGCCGCTTCCGCGGGAGACCGCGGGAGCCCTGTCCGAAACCCGCGCGTGAGGCAGGGCAGGGCTCGGGCCGCGGGTGTGCGAGGGGGAGGCAGGCAGGCACTTAAAACATCCGCACGGCGAAATTAAAATTAATAAAATGGATTTCCTCTGGAATATTCATGCTCCCTCTAATGTTTTTCCCTAGCCAGGGGTATGTTGCTGGATTTTAAGAGTCCATTACTCAAAAAGCATAAGGCGAGGTTAGGTCTCAGAGGGGTACAAATATGGTCTCAATCTGATAAACGCCATGCAGCAGTGAATAAAATAATGGATACATGAGGGCTGACAGAACAAAAAGAGACATCTCTATCCGGGAGAAATTCTCCAGTGATTTAGTGGTTTTAGGGATCACCGAGACACTGTTTCTTATCTTTTTTTCTCCCCTCCCTCTCTTATAAGACTAAAGCCTTCTATAGGATTTAGACACTTTCTCTTTCAACAGATGCTACAATGTTTTGATCCCGGCTCTATAGCTGAGAAGTGCTGCAATTGGTTTGCTATCTTTTTTTGCTTGTTTTCCGCCTCACTGATTAAGACACTAAGAAACTAAGGGATGATTTTATTTCCCAGCGTCTTTTTTTTTTCTTTTTTCTTTTTTTTTTTTTTTTTTTTTTCAGGAAACAAATCCTATACCCAGCGTCAGATGGTCTGGCTATAGGATAATAGGGACGGACATTCACTTGCTTTCTTACGGATTAGGTCTGGAAGGTGGAACAGCCCTATTGAGATAGCTTCTTTTAGGGGCTTTTTAAAAAAAAAAAAAACAACCAAACAACCAAAACTCAAAGAAAAAAAAAAAAAAGAAAGAAAAGAAGGGGTGTGTGTCTAAAAAGAAGATATCTTAATTGTCCGGGACGGGGTTGGAAATGACCATAAGCGAGTTTAGGTGAGACTTTAGGCTGACCAAAAGATTTTTGGGGGGCACCAGGCTGGAAATGACCATAAGCGAGTTTAGGTGAAACCTTAGGTTGGCTGAAAGATTTTTGGGGGGACGGTGTTGGAAATGATCATAAGCGAGTTTAGGTGAAACTTTACGTCGGCCGAATGATTTTGGGGGGATGGGGTTGGAAATGATCATAAGTGAGTTTAGGTGAGACGTTGGCCAAAAGATTTTTGGGGGGTCGGGAGGATTGGAAATGACCATAAACTGGTTTAGGTGAAACGTTAGATTGGCTGAAAGGGTCAGAAATGACCATAAGCGAGTTTAGGTGAAACCTTAGGTTGGCTGAAAGATTTTGGGGGAACAGGATTGGAAATGACCATAAGCTGGTTTAGGTGAAACGTTAGATTGGCTGAATGGGTTAGAAATGACCATAAGCGAGTTTAGGCGAAACCTTAGGTTGGCCGAAAGATTTTTTGGGGGGACGGGGTTGGAAATGACCACAAGTGAGTTTGGGTGTAACTTTAGGTTGCCCGAAAGGCTTTGGGGAGCCGGGGAGCGCGCCGAGACGGGGTGGCGAATAAGCACAGCCTCAAAACTTTGCATCGGGGCCGCCCGTTTCGGGGGCTGCCCGGTGGGCTCCCCCCGTCCCCCTCCCGGCTCGGGGGGCCGCGTCCATCCCCCCGGGCGCCCCCCCGGCCCCGGGCGCTGCGGGCGCGGCCCGAGCGGACAGTGATGGATGAGGGCGGTGGCGGAGGTGAGCGCGGCCCCTCCGCGGGCGGGCGCGGCCCCCGGCGCTGCCACCCGCGCTTGGCAGGGCGCTGCCCCGCCGCGGCGGCCGTCCCCGGGCCCGGGGCTTTGTGTGCCCTGAAAAGCGGCTCCCCCCGCCCCCCCGCTATTCACCCGCCGCCGGCCGCCTCAATGGGGCTGCGGCCGCCCATATGGTGACCACGGCCGCTGAATCCCCGTGTTTAAATGGAGGAGAAAGTTCGGGTTTTAAAACATTTCAAAGTGGTTGAAAGGGTCCCACCAGATCCTGTCACAATTCCCCCCGAGCTTTGAAGACCGGGGCCATTGTTCGCCGATTATAAATGATATTACTTTAAAGTTGATTTCCCACAATATTTAAAGGATGTCGCGGGAGTGTCGCTATTTATTTTTGGCGTAACTTTTCAAGGGAATTAGCATAAGTAGCCCATGCGTCCCTCACCCCGGCTCCCTCTTTATGCGACATCAAAAACGCTTCGAAAAATATGCTTTGAAAGGAGAGGGAGAGCTCATTTAGGACAAGGACTTCTCTGCCTCGCCGGCAGGCTCCGTCCCTCCGGCCCCGGCGTTCGGGGGTGCCCGCCGAGCCCCCCAAGAGCAGCCGGCCCCGGGCCGCACCGCCCCTGCCCGGGAGCCCAGCACAATGAAACTTTCCCCTGTTTAATGGCAGAAATTGCATTAAAAGTGGTGGAAATGCCCTAATTAAAAATGTACCACTTAAATGATATGCCAAGCGCTCAGCTGCAGAATGGCGTATTTAGCTAGTTAGTGAACTCGCTACTATTTCTTTTAAAATTACATGTTAAAATTTTAAAAGAAATCTTACTTTTCTCTGGTGCAACACATTACAAAGAATGGACAGTCCTTTTATCTAAATATAAAATTCCATTTTCAGCAATTATAGCCTGTTCTTGGTGATGATATAATTACAGCTGTGCTCAGTAATAGGTGTCAAGGCAATGCACACTCATACAATAGTTGAATAAAACTGCAGAACAATGCAGGCACTTCTAAATTCACAACCTTTAAAATGAAATTGACTGTGCAGAATTCAAATAAAAACTGGATAAATATTTTTTAAAAAAGATTACAAGCTTGGTTTGGTTTCTTAATAGCATTTTCTGCAAACCTATCAACATCTAATTGATTAGATAGGAATTACTGATTATAGATAATCTGAAATACTGAACATCACTATTTTAAATATAGCAATAGGTAAATAAATGCTGCAGACGGAGGAGACCGCCATGGCACTCCAGCATGGATTCATGGAAAGAATCACTTTCAGGGGAAGGTATTTTTCTGCAGGTTTTATTCCAGAGGGAAAACAAAATGAAATTAAGACCAGGTGATGGTAATTCCTCATCTCGGATGTTTACGTAAGGCTGGAAACAGAAATGTTTCCGTGTTACCTGTGCCATTAGCGCCGCGTTGCTTTGATACCCGAGACATTTTCAAGGGAGGGTGTCAGCAAACATGGCTGAACTCGTTTCCAGTTGCATTATTTCCCTGATAGGGATCTTCAAACACGAGTACCTGCATTTCACTTTCCGACTCTCTCGGTTCCACAGATGGCTGTCCGCAACAGGAGGGAGGAGGGGAAAACACTAACTCCATCAGCTCTAATGGAGAAGACTCAGACGAGGCCCAAATGAGACTCCAGCTGAAAAGGAAGCTGCAGAGAAATAGGACATCCTTTACCCAAGAGCAAATCGAAGCCCTTGAGAAAGGTGAGTGACATTTTTCTATGGCTGAAGCAGGAGAGAAAACAAAATGTGCCCTGACTACATTACCAGCCGAATGTTACCACAGCCATTCCTGTGCCTTATATATATATATATGTATATATTTAAACTCTGGGGCTCCCTCTGTGCTCTTTTATTCACAATTATTCATTGCTGGCCGTGGTGTGCCCTGCAAAGCTGTTACAATGGTTTTCAAAGGCGAGGTGTTCAGGGCGGGCATCCCACCAATGCTGCACCCCGGGATTCTCTCGGTGGGATAACTCTCCTCTCATCCTCTGTGCTGCCTTGCTGGGGAGGCGAGGGCAGGCAGGGGGCTGGCAGAGCCCTCCACGCCTGCCCCCACCTCACTGCCCATCCCCAGAGCCCGGGGCTGGGAGCAGGTGCCCTTTTCCCTGGCCGGCCTGGGCGCACCTCGCCCCTGACCCGCCGCGGAGCTTTGTCCTGGTTTTGCGCTGCTATCCGGCGACGTGCCATTTCGCTTCTTGGTGACAGGGTCACAGCTGCCTTGGGGACCCCCTCGGTGGAGGCAGAAGCCCTGGCTGCTTCTTGAGAGATGCAGCACTGCACCTAAGCCTGCCCATCCCCATGGCAATGCTCCCCAGCAGGCAAGGCGTCCTCCTCGCTAACGCACAGGCAGAAAGCTCAGCTTTGCCCTTACAGTGATGCTTCTTAGGAGCATTCAGAGCACAGGCAGTGCAGGAACATCTCTGGTTTTACAGTCAGCCACATCAACTCTGCAGCTAATGCAAGAATATTTCCTTCTGCAGAATTTGAGAGGACCCACTATCCCGATGTGTTTGCAAGAGAGAGACTAGCTGCTAAAATAGACCTGCCTGAAGCAAGGATACAGGTACTGATTTGCTCTGCAATTGTGACTATTATTATTGTTACTATTACTACTCTGATTTTGTTACTCTTGGCTTCTCAAAGCATGGGGCAAGCCACATTAATGATCAGATGTTTGCCCATACCCCTCTTTCAGGAAAATAGCAGCAGCTGGCTTTGCTTTCCCCTGCTGCTTTGCTCTTGGGCTGCCTGGGGGAGGCCCTGTGCCTCTGTTCCTTGTAAGGTCACTCACATCTCTCAAATGCTGTGTTTCCAGGTGTGGTTTTCCAACAGAAGGGCCAAGTGGAGAAGGGAAGAGAAGCTGAGGAACCAGCGAAGACAAGCCAGCAACACTCCCAGCCACATTCCCATCAGTAGTAGTTTCAGCACAAGCGTTTACCAGCCGATCCCACAACCAACCACCCCCGGTAATGCCCCCAACACACTCATCTCCATCCATCCATCCATCCTCTGGGCCAAATGAGACTCTGAGGCTGTGCTGCCAGTTGTAATTGTGGTTAAACTAATGTGTCCATCTATCTGTCTATTCTATTATAGTTTCCTCTTTCACATCAGGTTCCATGTTGGGCAGGACGGACACGGCGCTCACGAACACGTACAGCGCGCTGCCGCCCATGCCCAGCTTCACCATGGCCAACAACCTGCCTATGCAAGTGAGTCCAGTGCCACGCCAGGGCACAGCACTCCCTGGGCACTCAGCAGCCCCTGGGCTGTGTGGGAGTGTGGGTGGGGACCCTTCCTCCGTGCCACGAGGGATTACAGACCAGACCCAAACCATGCTGCAGGGAAAGCTGCACCCAACAACTCCCTTGGCATCTTTTCAGATGCTCTGTTTGGGGGAATGAGAAAGCAAAAGGGCACTGAAAGATGTGGTGCTCAACAAGCACTTTTCTCAGGTTTCCAAAGAGAAAAGTCCTCAGATTTGCAAGGCAACAAATCTGGGATTAAAAAAAAAATGCTGTTTGGGGGGAAAAAATGTGGTTAACCTCTGGAACTTGCTGATGCCATATTGTGGAAATTGCTGCTTGAATAAGCTGCTGGAGGGATCCGACCTTCTGGATGTAGGTAACGTGGCAGAGGCACATTAGGAACACCTGAGAGAGGGAAGGATGTGATTAGCATCAGTGGTTATGCCAGCTAAGCCAGAATTGCAAGAGCTGTCAATCCTCATGCCTGAAAGCATTAGCTGATCACCAGCTGGGTTAGGAAGAAATCTATTCCTTTGGGGTCTGTTTCTATAGACCTTTCAGATGCAAAATTCCTCCTTTTTTAATGGTGGGGTTGGCCTAGGAAGGTGCTGGCCAATTACGGGAGTTTTACAGCTTTGTCTGAGGCGCACAGCATTGACCACTGCTAGAGACAGGCGAGCAGATTAGAGAGCCTGACTCCTTCGCTGCGGCAATTACCATGTTACTAATTGCTGGACCAAAATTAACCAAATAAAGTTAGAGTCTCGCAAGTCTGTGGAAAGAAGCGGCGCTGGCCGGGTCGCTGCTCCGTGACGTGCGAGGCCGGCGGCGCCGTCCCCGGCAGCAGGGCTGGCAGCAGATGACAAAAGATCAAAAGGCTGATCCAGGAGGGGACCCTTGGGAAAGCAGGAGGCCCCTGGTCCACCACTGGGCACCTGGGCAGGGACACAGCACGTGTGAGGCTGGCTGGAAAGCGCTGCCTGCGTGGTCAGCGTGGCAGGGCAGCCAGGCGGGTCGGAGGGATCTCTCTGTGGGTGCACGGAGCATTGTGTGCTCTCCCAGAGCAAATGGGGCTCTCAGTGAGGGCTGCTGGTTTGTGGCAGGGGTGTGCAGGCAGGAAATGTGTGCAGATGTGTTGGGTCTGCTGTGCTCGGGGTGGGAATTACTCATCCTGCTTCCCATTCCCTGGCTGTGCTGGTCAGCACTCACCCGGCAGCCTGGAGCAGGAGAAGGCTCTGCTTGGTCCCTCCCCAGCACTGTGCCATCCCTCAGCCCCTGCCCCAGCTGCTGTCCCCCCTGGCACATTGGGGTTTAGGGCTTGGAGTTGAGGTAAATGGAGATGTCTGTTCTGGGATGCTGCTGGCACAGGTTTGGGGTGGCGGACGGGGATCAGTGATGGGGATCGATGCACATGTGTGTGTGGGGTTGGGGGATTCCCCTGCTGAGCCTTGGTCCCCCCAGCCCCATGCATGGTCTGTGTGTATGTGCCCCACGCTGGCAGATGCAGGACCAGCCTCTGAGCCTCAGTGGAGTGGCTTTAGTTACAGCACCAAGTGTGAGGTGACTAAAATGTTAATGACATTTTATTTACAGCACCAAGTGTGAGGTAACTAAAATGTTAATGACATTTTATTTACAGCACTAAGTGTGAGGTAACTAAAATGTTAGTTACATTTTATTGACAGCACCAAGTGTGAGGTAACTAAAATATTAGTTTTGTTTTAGTTGCAGCACCAAGTAGGAGGTAAGATGCTGGCCCTGTCTCTAGCTGCAAGTGGTAGGAGACATTTTCCAAAAGGAAGATGGGTATAAAGCAGGGCAGCACTCAGGTTTAGGGATGTAACACCTCCATCAGCATCTGGATGTAGGGATGTGCTCGCCAGGCACGTCTGAAAAAGCTCCAGTAACTGTCCATATCGGTTTTTAGCCCAAAAGCCTCCCTGAAGGGCCTGCTTTGTTTGTCTCCTAAATAGGTCTTTACACCGGGGTGCCTGAATTTGAAACGTGAAGCTGATTTTTTGCTGTCTGAGGGCTGGCACGTCCATGCCCAAGGGTGTGATGCTGCCCTCAGCTGCAGGGCCACTCACCACGTTGTGCTTTGCCCCCACAGCCCCCGGTGCCCAGCCAGACCTCCTCCTACTCCTGCATGCTGCCCACCAGTCCATCGGTGAATGGACGGAGCTATGATACATACACCCCTCCTCACATGCAGACACACATGAACAGCCAGCCCATGGGCACCTCTGGCACCACTTCCACAGGTGAGTGACCTCCCTGCTCCCCCAGCCTCCCTGCCAGCCTGCCTTGTCTGCTCCAGCCATTAGAATTCACTGCATTGTCTGTGAGACGTCTCTCCCCATCGCTTGGGGAGCTCTCTCTGCTGGGATTTGTTGCTGCCACTCCAGCCAGAAGATGAATATATATAACCTTGCAAACTAGAGCAAAAAAAAAAAAAAAAAAAAAAAATCTGATTTTTAAGCTGCTTCTTGGAGGGCTAGATGGAAAGAAAGCTGATTAACAGAGGTGGTGTGGAAATAGCAGGACAGAGGCAAGCTCTCCACTGAGCCCCCCCATCCCTCAAAATCTTTCCTGTATAATTAAATTCTAAATCAGCATTTGTTTCAGCATTAAATTGCAGCAGAGGTATCCACAGTGTTGAGGTTAAGTGTATGTGAAACTGTTTGCAGTACTGGGCACATTTTTACCGTGTCTGTGTCAGATGTTATTTATTGCTAAAGGTTTGAAGTTATCAAAGAGGCAGGGAACCTGTAGAAATATTAGCCCATGCATAAAAAAGGCAAATCAGGGTAAAAAGGGGCAAGTGTTAGCAGAAATAGGAGCTATCCAGGCACTTTTTAAAAGAATAGAACTGTTCTGTGTATTTTGGGCTGAATTCTCAACTGATACAAATGAGCAGAGGCTCTGGCATTTATCTCAAAGCGTGAAAGTTTATTTATAACAACAATCAGTGAGATGGGCATAATTTCTAAAATATATATACCCCCAACCCCTGGTTCCACAGGCTGGTAGATGGTGAGACTTGATGTTTGCTGGAATAATTTGATGTTTACTGGAATACAAGCTCAAATCTGTGAAACCGTAAAGCAAAAATCGTGCTATGTATAGAAAAAACTAAAACATCCATTTTCCCTCTCAATTTTCAGGTCTCATTTCCCCTGGAGTGTCAGTTCCAGTTCAAGTTCCTGGCAGTGAACCTGATATGTCTCAATACTGGCCAAGATTACAGTAAAACATGTGTTAATTCCGTAAATGACTATATGGACAACAGTTGGATGTTCAGCAGTATTTTATAAAGGAAGAATGGCTCTCAGAGTACTTCTGTACTGCAACTGTGCCCTATGCTGTAACACATGGAAAAGACTTTCACATGGACCTTTGTACACTGAAGGCATTATATCAGTTGGAACAAATCTTCATTTTGGTATCCAAACTTTTATTCATTTTGGTGTATTATTTGTAAATGGGCATTTGTATGTTATAATGAAAAAACAAAAAAAGAACAATGTAGACTGGATGGATGTTTGATCTGTGTTGGTCATGAAGTTGTTTAAAAAAAAAAAAAAGAAAAGGAAAAAAAAAAAAAGAAGCCATGATCAACAAGCTTTGCCACGAATTTAAGAGTTTTATCAAGATATATCGAATACTTCTACCAATCTGTTCATAGATTATGGATTGACGTTCCAAGTTTGTATCATTCCATTGCATATAACTGAACCTGGAACAACACGCACTAGATTTATGTAAGAAAAATATCTGTTGGTATTTCCAAAGGTTGTTAACGGCTGAAGCTATGTGCAAACAGGGGTTAAGAGAGAGCTGCCATGAAGAAAAGAGTTTGATAGATAAAAGGTAGATTGTGTCTTCGATATAATCCGATTTGTTTTATGTCGAAATGTAAGTATTTGTCTTCCCTAGAAATCTCCCAGAATGATTTCTATAATAAAGTTAATTTCATTTATATTTGACAAGAATATTCTATAGATGTTTTATACACATTTTCATGCATCATACGTTTCATTTTTGGTCGGCAAGAGTTAATTGTTCTTAGATATAGTTGTACTACTGTTCACAGTCCAATCATCTTTGTGCATCTAGAATTCATTCCTAATCAATTAAAAGTGCTTGCAAGAGTTTTAAACTTAAGTGTTTTGAAGTTGTTCACAACTACATATCAAGATTAACCATTGTTGATTGTAAAAACCATGCCAAAGCCTTTGTATTTCCTTTATTATACTATTTTCTTTTTAACCTTATAGTGTGGTGTTGCAAATTTTGTTATTGTGCTAGGTTAACCTCATTAAGCTTTATTTTGATTTTATTTTCAGTTTTCAGTAAGGAGGGGCTCTTAAGGAACACTTTATAGAGTTTCAGCCCTTCCACCAGCCTGTAATTTGGGCTAACAAAAAGAAGACAACCTTAAGTTTAATTTTGATTTTATTTTCAGTAAGGAGAGGTTCTGAAGGAACACTTTTACAGACTTTCAGCCTGTAACTTGGGCTAGCAAAAAGATAGGTTCATGTATCTAACTGTTTATTTAGCTGGGGTTTCTGGGGATGCTCTAAATGAACTCCAGAACCCAGCAGAATTTCCAGAGGGGATTTGCACCATGCCAGGCCTGTGTCTGTCTGTCCCCGTTGTACCTAAAGGACGCAGGGACACACGTACACCCAGATGTACACCCCCCACTCCTAAAAATTGGTTTTGTTAGGATGCTTGAAAGGGGGAAAAAAACAACCCAGCTGCGTTTTTAACAGGCTCTTTGGGAGAGTGAATGCCATCCCTTTATATTGCCACACAGCACAATCTTAGTGTAATTTTCCATTGAACTTGTAACCTGGTTAATACCTCAATGCGCTTTGTGTGAGGGTTGTTAGTGTGGGCGTGGGTGGAGAGCTGCATGTCAAGGAATAATGAGAGAAGACAAATCAACAGGCAACAACAATGCGAGCTGGGACTGGCTAGTGAAAGCTAAAGGCCTTTAGTCACTGGCAGGGAAATCTAAACATTCCCATATCTATGAAGCTGGCTCATTGTGCTGCGGTTGTTACTCTCGATGCTGTGCTGAAAAAAGGGATCTCATGATTAAAAAGCCAATGTGAGGGGAGTTTTGAGTCAAAGCACAGGCATCACAAGCAGCCTTTGTAAAGCAGAGGTACCATCCAGGCTGGTTATGTTCTCCTTTTGGCATATTTGATAGCACTTCACTGGAGATTGGGGTAGCAGGGCTGTGCTGCTGAGGCGGCTGCAGTGCTGCAGATGAGATAAAATGCACGTAAACTCAGGATCCTTTGGGGAAAAAGAGCAGCTTTGCTCAAAGCATGAGATGATGGTTATTACAATGAAGGGCTTAAAGCAAGCAAAAATGTGCCTTGATTTTGATACTGGTCAGTTTTAAGGATATTTTAAGTTTTAAAGGCATCCATTCACAAATGTCAAGGGAACAACAGTTTTGAATTTTTTTTGCACATTTAGTACATTTTTTAGTACATTTAGTACATCTTTTAGTACATTTAGTAAATTTTTATCAGACCTGCATGTTCCGTATTTATAAGCAAGAGATAAATTGCATTAAACACCACAACAGGCAGGTCTGTCCTCACACGGCTAACTTGAATCTGGGAACAATTAATTACAGGTACAAACCCAGCACTTGTACAGCTAATTACCATGTTTATACCCACTAATGCAGCTTGTTACGGAAACTTCCACTCAACCAGGAATGGAAAAAGATCTTCCCATCCCTTCCTCCCCCGACAGCTTCTGCGCGCTGCTCCCGCAGGTGCCAATGCGCGGCCAGGGGCAGCTCCCCATGGCCCTTCCCGGCTTTTCCCAGCCTTGCAGCTCCCCTGCCCGTGCTCCAGCGGCCTCCATGGTGCAGTGCCAGCCCTTCCATGGCGCATCCCCAGCCCTTCCCAAGGTTTTCCCTGCCGGGCGAGGGCTGTGCGACAAAGCCGCGGGATGTGCGCGGATGGACCTTGGGATGATTCCAGTGACAGCCCCGCTGGCCGTGGCGGAGAGGGGACATTTCTGGCTGGCTGGCTGCTTGCCGTGCCCTGTGGAAGGGGAGAAGTGCCCGCCTGGCTGGCTGCACATCGGGGAGAAGCCGGGATGCGCTCGGTGCCCGCAGCCGCTGCCAGGCGCTCCGCGGGGCACGGGCAGCCTCGCCCTGCTGCCAGCCCAGCCAAGGGGATCGCCCCGGGTGGCATCGGCCCAGAACCCCCGCTGGATCTGCTGCAGCCCGGGAGCGCAGCTGGGAGCGGGCAGGGGATGGATGGATGGATGGATGGATGGATGGATGGATGGATGGATGGAGCGTGGCTCCGTGGGGACGTGCTGCCTCGCCAGGCACCTCAGCCGGCAGCAGGAAAATCTTCAGCATGTTCTAATATCCATCTTCACCCCCTTTTTTTCTTCCAGAGCTGTGTTACTCGTGGAGACTGAAATGTGCTGTGATGTATTTTCTCGGTGTAATGCAGCAATTTCCAAGGGTCTCTCCTCTTTTCACCGCTGAAATTAGCGGGAGTTTTGCTATTGATTTCAATAGGAACGAGACATTTCTGTGCATTTGGTTAAAATGTATTTCATAATAACACCTTATACTTTATTTATAAGCCCCTCCTAAGGCATTTCACAAATTATAGTCACACAAGAATTGATGTGTGAGCGCTGTCTTAATAACACTGTATTTTGTGTTTCAAATATTGTGCTCTAGATACAATATTTACATTTACAAGTGAAAAGGCTGCTAACCTAACAGTTATTGTTCAGAGCAGACAGATGACGAGCCATGCACGCTGATGGCGAAGCAGACACGCATGGGGGACACACGTGCTGGAGCCGCCTCGCACCGAGCGCACGCTGACTTTAATTCCTTGTAAAAGGTAAGCACCAGCCAGCATGTGCCCTGCCACAGGAGCCAGGCAGAGCTGCTTTCCCACCCAGGGTGCAGCACTGAAAGGGAGGTTTCCCCTCTTCTTTTTATTATCTTTATAAACCCAGCAAAATGCCCCCATGGGCTGGTTCACTTCAGGCAGCCCAACACGGGATTTATTTGTAGGGGCAAGATTACAGTAGCAGACAATGACCCGGGACTGATAACACACTGCTTCCCCCAGGCTTTCCAGCCTTTTGGAAGTCCCATTTCACTCATGTTCAATGGCCAAAGGTGTCTGGCTTTTTTTATTTTTAACCTTGATTTTTTTCTGGTGTTACTGACTAAAATATATTATCTCCCTTTCCCTACTTAATTAATATGTGCAGCTTAGAGTTATGCTAAGGATTAAATTTGTTCCACTTTTCCACGGTAAAAACAGCACTACAAAAACTGAAAATGTGTGGTTCTTTTAGTCCCCCCCCCCCCCCCATCTGGGGGGGTGTAGGGTCTTCTTTTAAAATAACTCTTCTTTTGCAGCCCTGTTTTTGGTCAGAGTGTGATTGGTACCTACAGACACCCCAAACAACACCCTCCTCAATTGGAAATAGGGGAGGGAATTGGAATTATAGGTGTGGGCAGGGGGTCTGGGGTAGCTGCTTGGTCCCATTCCGAGGGAGAGAAGGCACTGTGGGAGTGTTTTTCTGGCTGAAGAGTGCAGGAAACCCCTAAAGCCCAGTGGCAGAGCCATGTTCCTGCTCTTTGGGTGGAAAACAAAGCACAGAATGTAGCTCCTTTTGGAGCTGGAGAACGATGTTAGGGAAGTCTCCCACATTATCATTCATCCTATGTTATCATTCAGTATTTCTTTGAGAAAACAGAGGCTGGAGGAAGCTGCACGAGGTGCACAGTAGTAAAACGAGAGCACAGTTTGGATAGGAGCCAGCTTGGCAGGTTCTTGCTTAAATTAATTCCTCCCCCAACATTCTCTTCTTAGCTGTGAAGAAAGAAAACCCCGGTGCATCAGCAGACAGTTAGGGTGGCTTACCCCAGGTAATTCACTACTCTGAGGTAGTTTGCAAAAGTGATCATGTGGAAGATGAGGGTGATTTCATAGGGTCTGCAGAAATGAAAGCCCAAAGCAGTGAAGGCATTTGATCAGACTGGTAATGTGTGCTGCTGATGTGCTGTAGATTTCCATGAGACCCCCAGCTGCCAGAACTCCTTCTCTGTCTTTGGAAGGTGATGGAACCCTCCAAGAAACCTGCTTTCCTTTGAGTTTTGGCCTCTGCTGTCCGTCCTTCAGCACACTGAGAATTTCAGGGCCTTCTGTGCTGCTCCCTTTCCCATCCTGGTTGTATCCCTGGTGAGAGAATGAAGATTTTGAAAATGTGTGTCTGATGCTGGTGGGCTGTGTGCTGGGGCTGCTGTGCCCCCACAAAGGACTGTGATACTGGTTTTGCTGGGCTGGTAGAGGCCTCTGGTGCTGGACCCTCACTGTTGCAGACATCTTTTATGAAAAATCCTTTCTTTAGGATTTTTCCTCCTGAGAAGCTGCGAGGTTTCAAGAACAAAATGTAAATATTGATTATCTGCTGCTGTAGAATGCAACAGGTGGATCTTTGATTGGCCCATGTAGGATGTTTCTAATTAAAGGCCAACCACAGCTTAGCTGGCTCAGACAGAGAGCATGAGACAGAGCTTTTGTCATTATTTTTTCTTATTCTATTCTTAGCTGGCTTTCTGATGAAATCCTTTCTTCCATTCTTTTAGTATAGTTTTAATGTAACATATATCATAAAATAATAAATCAAACCCTCTGAAACACGGAGTCAGATCCTCATCTCTTCCCTCAACCACAAACGCCTGTGAACACGGTCACACCTCACCACCTGGGCTGAACTGTAGGTGGCTCAGATGGTGAGCAGAGTGGTTGAGCTTTGTGCATCTCCTGTGGATCCCCGCTGCCTTCAGGTGCCTGACAGGAGCTGGAAGTTGCCTGGAAACTCCCAGCAGAGGTTGCAGTTGCCTCCAGGCACCTGACAGAGCTCACGTACTCCCCGGCAGCTAAAATGGGTGAGGGCTGCAAATTGCAGCTCTTCCTCTCCTGGGACACACAAGCTTTTCCAGCTGCACCAGAGAAGTTTGGAGATTCACAGATAACCTCCTTCAGGTCAGGCCTGCACCAATGGGTTTTGAGGAGTTTATGAACAGTTATTCCACAGAAATTACCTACAGGGCAACAGAAGGGCTCTGTTTTACAGGGAACTGCATGCAGCAGATAAACACGTTCCTCTTGTTACAATAAAGATGCTCATTTATAATGAGTGAAGAAAACATATATTTCTCTCTGTAACTGTGTATGGTCTACCCTTTAGATTTTTCTTGGCAAAGGTGGATTCATAATCAGTCTGTATTCTGCAGCTTTGTACTTCAAATACTGCAGGGGAGGGTTTATTTATTTTTAAAACGTCCCCTGTCAGACTGGATTAAGTAAAAACCCCATCATTTAAATTTTATACTTTTTTTTGCTTTCAAAGAAGCAAGTTGCCCACTTTTATTTCTCTGAACTTAAGACTGCTACTTAGCAAAGTAGATATTCAAACCCTTAAATTCTTTTATAAACTTTATTTTAAATTTAAATTTTATACTTTTTTAGATTTCATACTTTTTTTTTTTGCTTTCAAAGAAGCAAGTTGCCCACTTTGATTTCTCTGAACTTAAGTCAAGACTGCTACTTAGCAAAGTAGATATTCAAACCCTTAAATTCTTATTTAAACTTAGTTTTTGTTGGTTCTGATGATTTCCTGAACTGTGTTTCAATTCCTTTCTGTGAACTGCTGCTGGTTTGCACCTGTTTGGGCTAGTGTGTATTCAAAACTTCATTGAGACTTCTACAGTCAAGGACTGCAAAATAACTTCCCTGAAGTAATTGTGGCTCCATCCACCCTGCCTGTGCTTTAATCCTTTCCCCCTCTGTTTTGTTGGGACGAGTTCTATTTGCTTGTGCGAAGTTCACAATGATGTTTGAAGCTCCTCAGCCACGAACCTTGGTGATTTGGGATGAATCTCCTGGCTTTGAGATGGCTCCTGGGATGACTCCCACGCAGATGGACTCGCTGCTCCACTGTCTCCATGAGCGTGCTGTCAAAATCTTCTTTGTGCTGTCAAAATCTCCTTTGTGCTGTCAGAATCCTTCTCGCTCCAGTAATTTTCCAAAATTGCTGAACTATCCTGGACACAGGCTGGGAAGAACCACAAATGGGAATTTCATTGTGCTGGAGAATTATTCCAAGTGCTTTCCTCTTGGCTGAGGTTTATTTATCAGTGCTGTGCCCAGCTCGGGGCTCCTCAGACAAGGAGCAGATCCAGGAGAGGGTAACAAAGATGAGGAAGGGATGGAGCATCTCTTGTGAGGATGGACTGAGGGAGCTGGGCCTGTCCAGCCCCAGCAGATATGGCTGAGAGGGGAGGACCCTGCCCGTGTGTGCCAGGATTTGAAGGGAGCTGTTTTCCACGAGCAACAGCGCACAAGGCAACGGGCAGAAATTGGAACGTGCAGGAAACTCCAGCCGGACGTCAGGGAGACCTTCCTCCCTGCCTGGGGGATGAAGCACTGGAACAGGCTGTGGAGTGTCCCTCAGTGAGGTATTCCAGCTGGACACAGCCCAGTGCTCAGGGATGGCCCTGCTGTCCCCTCCAGCCTGACCCACCCTGTGTTCCTGTGGTCAGCTCACCTTTCCCAGGTGCCAGGCCATGCTGCTGGCAGGAGTTTCATCCCACAGCTGAGGAACCTTTGGGTCTGACACGTTCACCTGCTGGCTCCACGGAGATGTTGGACGTGCCCAGGAAGGAAAGGGATGCACTGACACTCCCCTGCTCAGGAATGAAGAGCTGCAGCTCCCAGCCGTGAGCTGGAGACAGTGGAGCTGGAACTGGTGTCAAGCCCTGCTGGAAGAATCCCTGTCCTGATTTAAAACGGGTCAGGAAGCCAAATTTGATTTGAAGTCATGCAGGTTTCATGATGCCCTGCACAATCAGCCCTGGCCTATGAGTGGAAGCTCTGACTTGATTTGCATTAAATAAATGCATTCTAAGAAATGCTGGGAAGTTTCATCCAAGCAATGCATTTTAAACAGCTTTCTCCACACAATATATCAAAATCTCAAAATGCAGGCACTGAAAACTGCTTGATTTCATACCTACATCAGATCCATTCACCCTTTCTGTTCTTCTCTGAGTCCAGCCCTGTGAAATTCCAGCAAGAGCTTTCTTTAGTTCTGCATGAACCTGACTTCGAAAGAAATATCTGAAAGTGCACCAAAATTCACCAATTTCAGGACTTTTAAGAGAATACCTCTGACACTCTGAGTGCTGAGAAGATTCTGAGGCTATGAACATTCAGACTCAAACTCTGCCAGCATAAAGACTTTTTTTTTTTTTTTTTTAATCTTGCTATATTTTGGGTTTTGCATTTATCTTCAATGCCAGAAGACATTAAAATACATTTTTAAAAATATCTAGAGGAATATGCAGTTAAAAATTCTCTAGATCTATCCTCTGGACCTTACCCTACCATGTTGCTCCTGGTCTATCACTGACTTCTCTGGGAGACTTTTCAGATCAAGTTCTGCAGGTCTATAAAATCCTCATGCAATAAAATGCTGAAAACATAAAAAGTATCTTTGTTTTGATATATACAGGAGGTCTGCAAATTAGTTTGATGCGGCTGATAACTTTTAAAATTGTTTAAAGGCAGAGGTTAAATAAGCAGCCAAATTTTCAGCAGATGCTCTGGGATGCTGGATGCCAAACAGCCCTGAAAGATCCATCTACTCAGGAGCTGAAATACATTTTTTTTCTCTTTTTCTTTTTTATTTTTTGCAAAAGAAAAAGATTCTAACATTTGCTTATATTAAATAGAACCTGGGAAAAAAAAAAGCTTGCTGGAATTTCTTCTTTCTTACCCCCTTGCCATTTTTTCCCTAAGAAGAAGAAGATTCACTTTCATTCTTTTCTTCTGCACAAGTACATTTATTATTGAATAAGCACTATCATGTGCTTAGTGTGATTAAAAAAAGAAATGCAGGCAGGTCCTGCACTCATGTAGCTCACAAGAGAAAATAGAAATCCCAAGAGATGGCATGGGGGAATTGGACTTGCTTCCACCATCTCTTAAAGGCATAAAAGCATCTTCTTTCCTATTTCTGTTGTGCTCTGTAGCTATGATGTTTCTCCAGCACAGACAAAAGAAGAAGAACACTTTAAATTTCTAATAGATGATCCTGTAGAAATACTTGTTTAATATATGTGAGTGTGTGTTTGAGTTTAGCTCTTGCAGCCCAGCCACATTTTTAATGGGATGTGTTACACCCTTGTGGTCTCAGAGAAACTTGATCAGCAGCTCACCTTCCAATACTGGCAAGGTGAAAGGTTATTTTATTTTTTAAGGCTTTTGCACTTTCCCAAAAGCTCTGTTTGGAACAGCATCACTACTTAATATTAAATTTAAATATTAAACAAGTTGTGTACTACCACAAAGGTATCAAATCTGGAGTAGCTGAATGCCCATTTCCAGGTGCTTGTAGCTACTGTTACACAAAATTGAATTCAGCTGCACCCTGGAAATTGCTTTTGAAATGTCTTTACAAACAGAGAAAAAGACTTCCGTACGATAATATTCTTCTCATTCTCCAAACACCTATATTTTGAAAACCTCAACACAACAGGAATTATAGAAAGAATTCTTATTTGACATATTAAAGGCACAACGTTTTAAATTTCATTACTGCTTTCTTGACTGTGTGTCACAATTTCTGTAAAGATCAGGTTCTTGTGCTGAATTGGGAACGTCTTCCCTGGGATGAATCCATTGTTTCCCTGCTGAGTTCAGTGGTTTCAGTTTCTAGCCTGCTAAAAAGTAGGAAGTTCTGCTTAAAAAAAAATCTGCAATAAACAAACCCCCCCTCATTCTGCAATCTCTGAGCAGGAGTGAGGATGGCACAGATTTCCCTCCAAGCCAGCAAGGGGCCTCTGGAGATGCCAAAAGGAGCTGGGAGCACATGGGCACAGCCTGGCACAGGAGGCTGTGCCCATTCTTCGATTACCTGAGCTGCTCCCCTTGCTTAAATATTTGCCTTCCAGTCAAGGGAAGACAGAACTGGAAAAGGATGGTTTGTACACAGGAGCCTGACAGGCACAGAGTGGCCATGGGCAAAAGGCACAGAAAATCACCAGGTGAACATTTCTCTCGGTTCCCAAGTCAAAATCACTGCCGCGATGACTGAAATCTGCATTTTATCCACACTCTATCCACAATTTACCTACACTTTATCTACCCTCTATCTACCCCATATTTACCCTCTATCTACCCCATATTTACCCTCTCTCTACCCCGTATCTACCCCAAATCTGGCCTCTCTCTGCCTGCTATCAGGCAGCACACCCAAAGCTCTGTCTCACCTCTCAGCTCGCTGGATTAGCCAAGTCACTCTCAGGTGTAGTTGTAACTGATAGAGGTGATTTTGGGAGAAAAGAAGAGACATTTTGCTCCATTGTGGGGAATGGACTTGTAGAAGATTTTAAAAAGTTGATTGGAAGTTTATATGGTTTTGAATATCTGTATATAAAAACTGAGATAAAGTGTATTAAGACAATACAATAGAGATGACATTGTGAAGAGAGAGATTAAACTAATTACATTTCTTATATCTCACCCTTCTATGAGACTAATAATAGAATGAAATCTTTTCAAACACCTCTCAGTTACCCCATCTTTATAAAACTAAAAATCTTCCAACACTCCATGTCCTTGCCTTAGGTAAACAACACTGCATTCTCTAACACTTTACAAAGCACATTTAGTGACTCAGAAAAAAACCCAAACTAATGCAGGTTTGTAGAAGGAGTTCCTTTTATTACTCAAACTGTTTGTCAGCTTTAACATTCCCCTGCTGAAGTTTTGGAAACTGAAGCCTTGCAGATGCACAGGGCACACATATAGGCAGATGCTCACTAACAATTATCAGGTAATATCTCAGCTAGAAATGAGACTGTGACTTTAATGATATTTTCTCCTCTGTATGTTAAGTCAATGACCTATTTAAATATGTTGGCAGCAATTTATATGCCTTGTGACTTTAGATTCCACAAAGAATATAAAGTGTGTTTTGTGTTATTTACATTAAAAAGACGTACAATGTAAAACTTCACCTTTGTTAAAAATCACTTTATCCTAAGTATTTAAATTATCTCATGCTTTCAAAAGGCACAATTACTTATCTAATGAGAACTTCCATTCAGTGTTACACATAATACAAAAAGAGAAAAAATGTTTGAGACATCAATGATAATATTTTAAATATGTTGGCATAGGAAAGCAGATGTCTTTTTTCTTCACCAAACTGACAGTTCAGTTCTGAAACTTTATTTTGAAAAGATTTAAAAAGGATTTGTGTCTTTTGAAATAAAAAATATAACAGGCATATCTAAAAAATATAGAAGAGAAAACCTGATTGTTACTACTAATGAAATAGCTGATGACAAAATAGTAGTCTTTTTGATTTTGATCACAAAAAATAAACTGGTAGTGACAGGATATGATGGATAGATTTGACATCCTGGCAAATCACTGTCATTGATTCAATTATTCTAATTCAGAATAAAAGCTGTATACAGTATGTGTTTATGCTACAGTGGAGTTTTTTAAGTGATTGACATTCATCATATTAGTTAGACAGTTTTAAAAGCTATGTCTTTGTTTTACACAGCGTTGTCAAGAAAAAAAATAAAGAAGAACCTGGATTGCAGAGGGGAAAAAAAAAAAAGCAAACCACTTCCCAAGTCTTGGTTTTCCAAACCCATCAAAATATGTTACCATTATTGCATCCTATTAACATGTTCTTTGAAGACTCAATTTCACTCCAGCCATGTAATACACTATTATAAAGACTAAATTTTGAAACTGTAATGCAATCTTACAGCTGGGTGGCTTGGAAGTTCTGCAGAGAAGAAGATATTACCTCTCAAAATGGAAGTCAGCCTCAGAAGAAAGAATGCAAACCACTTTAATTCCCAGGTCAGCTTTGCTTCACTGTTCCTTTGTTTGATGAGAGAGACACAGGGATACACAGAGAACAGTTAGGAGCTCACAAATTGTATATCTGAGGGTACAAAAGGCTGAATTACTTGTGTATTCTGCCCTGCTTTAGACCAGCTCTCTGTGACATCCTTCCCCCAGCTCCAATGCACTCTTCTGGTTTCCCAGCATTAATGTAGCTGTCGGTTTGAATTTCCATCTTGAATTATGTCTGTTGACATAATTTCATAGTGCTGACTTCAATTGTTTAGGATTACTGTTTTGAACTACATAAGGAAACCAATTCTTTCCTCTCTGGTTAGGAAATTCCATTCAAGTGCATTTTAGTCCATGTAGTAAGCCATAAGGCAAAGTAATTATCTATAATATATTCTGATTTAAACACCCCCATCCTCAATTACAGGCCTATTAGAATAAAAACTATCTTACGTATTATAAATTTATTATTACATATTTAATAAAATGAGGTAGGGATTTCCTGAAATTTAAGAATGGTGTTTCAATTACAGAAATGCATGTTTTTAAAAATGTGTAGTTTGCTGTTTGAATAACACATGACAACGAATTGCTTAGTTCCATTCCTTTATTTCAATAAGTTCCATTCCTTTATTTCAATAAACACATTATTCATACAAAATATTATATGTAACTATATAAAAAATCCTTTTGGGAAAAACATCCCTTTATTTTTAATGTAAAAAAAAAATTGAAAGGGTAATTGCAATTTTTGTATTTTAAGTAAAGGAACAAAATATTACCTGCTTCCAATGGAGCAGAACAATGGCAGGACCCAACAGAAAAAAAGATTTAACAAAAAGCAAAACCCAAATGAGACCAAATTTAGTACAAAGAAAGAGAACACACACATACACAAAAAAAAAAAAAAAAAAAGAAAAAAAAAGGAAAAAAAGGAAGGCCTCATATGATAACACATATTTTTAAAGACTGCTGGGTCAAATCATTAAGAAAAATATTTATATAAGTCATTAACACTCCTAATGAGGGTGTCAGCTGAACGTGAGCGAGGCTGCTAAGCAGAAACCACTAGAAGTCCAGGTGCTGCTTGCCGATGGCCATGGCGCCGCATCCTGAGCTCAGCAGTTTGGCGGATCCTGCCAGCTCCTGTTTGCTCGTGCGGCTCACTGTGTCTGACAAGTCTGGAGGCAAATGCAGCCGCTGTGGCAGGAGGGTTTCAGGAGGGGAGAGAGAGGGAGGAAAGACAGGAAAACATGGAGAGAAAAAAATAATAAAAAAAAAAAAAGATGAATTCGTTTCGCGTGGTGCATTTGGAAATGTCGTCTTTTCCCCGGCTGATCTGTGTTTACTCACACAAATAAAGCACTTCCCCAACACTCTTCTAGACTCACCTACCATAATATTATTCTCACGTTCCAAAATACTTCTGTTTTGAAAACCTCAGCACAACAGGAATGATACGAAGGATTTATATTTGACATGTTAAAGGCACAACGTTTTAAATCTCATTGCTGCTTTTTTGACCATGTGTCACAGTTTCTGTAAAGACCAGGTTTGTGTTTTCAGTACATTGGATTCTCTAAATTGGAATGGATTTTTTTCCTTATGAAAATTTCCTAAACAACATATAAATTTGCTCAAGGTATTTAAATACATCTATGGGCATTTTCCCCTTTAAAAACCAGTGTTGCATCTGCATGTCAACATCTACACCGAGTTATATTTCCTAAGCAAAACACAAATTTTCTCAAGGTATTTAAATACATCTATGGGCATTTTCCCCTTTAAAAACCTTCACCTTTAAAAACCTTTCCCCTTTAAAAACCAGTGTTTCATCTGCATGTCAACCCCTACACCAAATTATTTGATTTCTATAGCCCTGCAGTGTAAGTAGAGTTTTATTTTTAATATGCACACATGGTGACAAGAGTCTGAAACTAAATTATATGATGATCAAAAGATGCAGAGGGCTCACCCTGGTTGCACATTATTCTGCTGCATGTTTCCTCCTCATATTCTACTGATAGTGGCTAATAAAACCAAGCAGTGACAGTGGCTGCATTTGTAGAAGGCAATCATACATGTTAATCAAAGCCTGCCCTCCCCAGTGAGTTGTAGGAACATTAAATCCAGTTTACAGATGGGGAAACAGAGACAGAGGTTACATGGCTGCCCACAAACACACGGTCCTTGCACAATAAACCTTATTTTTCAGCTATGAAAAAAAATATTTCCACCCTCCCTCTGAGGGAGATGTAGAAAAGACATGACATTACCATTTAGCTTTTGTAAAGGGAGGTGAAAATTAATGTAAAACTGAGGCTTTACTTGCTTAATGACTGGCTTGCTTTTGGACCCAGGCTGGGTCAGATGAGACAGTTGAGCATCTTCTGCACAGTGCAATAATTTATGAAATTGGTATCATGGAAGGAGCATATTTCTTGAAAGATTTAGTAGGTAAAGGCTAAATTGGGTGGTTCCTTTAAAATGCACTCGCTTCTGAAGGGAACAGGAGAACAGCAGTGGCTACAAAACTGAATTAGGAAGCTCTGTGGACTGTCCTTATTCTCAACTTTGCCACATTTTTGCTTTTATCACACCTAAACACAGCTTCCCTTTCTTCAATATTTCTGGAACTTCTGTAACATAAGAATTAGATTAAAAAGCATAGGAAATCTCTGAATTTTCAGTGAGCTGACTGCAGAATTCCTCACTGGCTCTGAGACTGGGCAGCTGGGTGTAGCCTGAGAGATGCTCCCAAGGGCTTCCCACCGCTGGCCACTCCTGGCCGTGGGCAGCACTGGGAGAAGAACTGTGCTGTTATTTTCTCCAAGGGAAGGAAATGCAGAAAATAATGCATGAGGAGCAGGAAAGCCTGTGTGCAGGGTGAGATGCCACAACCCAGTGCTGGAATAGGAGAGAGGTGTGCATTTACTGGCAGCATTTTGCCTGAGAAGCGCAACCCGCACACCTGTAAATACCACACAGCTACTGCAGCTCTGAATTTGAGCTGCACTAAACCAGCGCTGTGGCAGAGAACCCTTCACCCACAGCTCTCCCCTTACTCCAAGGCAAGTTAAACCTGGCTGTGGCTGATGGTGCTGCCTCATTTTTGCCTCCATCACACACAGGGCACGAGCCTTTCTCCTCTGGCTGCTGAGCAAAAGGTGTGCTGGGGAAAGCCACGTGGATGCTGTGCGAGGCGATGGGAGCGCTGCAAAGCAGAGAAGGAGAAGCTGGGAAGTACAGGGAAGCACTTGGAAGATCTCTCAATCACATTTTCTTCCCAAAAAAGTGCACAGTACTTTGCTGTGGGCAGGGGGACGTGGTGGGTGGAGAGACAAGTGAAGGAATCCAACCTTCCTCCATCCCCTGCTGGCATCTCTGTAACAAGGAGCAAACAGAACCAAGGCCCAGCAAACTCATCTCACTCAGACACTAAATATCCCTGACTAAATATCACAGACAGGGAACCACTGCAAAACCTGCCATGCTGCACTGGACTTCAAAGTGGGGCAGAAAACAAAAAAATCTTTCATGTAAACGCTGTGTTCATTTGCTACATTTATTCTAAAATAAATATATAATTTTAGAATATATGCTACTATATTTTAAATATAAACAAATATATTCTTTTAGAATATATACTACTATAATAGTATATAAATAATATATAAATAAATATACTTTTATAATATATACAATTATATTAGTGTATATATACAATTATTATAATAACTATATATACAATAATTATATTATATACTATATACTATGTACTATATACTATATAGTATATACTATATACTGTATAAAATATAATATATAATATACTATATACTATATAATATATATTATATATTTATATACAATAATCTATACAATATATGTAATTATAATATATATAATTATTATATATGCAATTTTATAATATATACTACCATAATAGTGTATATATATACCATTATTATAATATTTAGAATTTATATAATTATATATATAATATATACAATATATGTAATTATATATATGTATAATTATTAAATTATATATATACCTTTATAATATATACTACTATAATAGTATATATATACACCATTATTATAATATATATAATGGATATAATTATATATATTATATACAATATATGTAATTTTATATAATTTTTATATATATACACTTTCATAATATATACTACTATAATAGTATATATATAAAAGTATACTTTTAAAATATATACTGCTATAATACTACATTTTCAATATAGATAAAGGTAAATAAATAAATATATACTTTTAGAATATATACTGCTATAATACTGTCTATTTCAGAAAATAGACAGAAGAATGTCTGCAAAATTGCAAAGATTTAGATGGGAAAGTAAAAAATTCAAGATCCTTAGATTGGATGTTGGGAGTGAGTTTTTTACAGGTGTATTTGTTATGATACAGAATTTCATTACACAGGCCTTATTCTCTCCTTCCTCATCTTCTTCAGTGAGGAGGATGCACAGTGCTCATTTAGGGATTGGCTATTCCTTTAGTGACTGGCTAGCCAGTATTTTATTTTCTTGTCACTGTTTACTCTGAGCTTTTCTGACATATTTATTGTGCACTATTCAAACCTTGTTCTGCAGACAGAATGGCTTTTCAATAGCACATGTCAGTATATAGCACTTGAATGCTTCACAAATACCAACTGTGTTATTTTCCTGATATTCTTGGGAGAGAAGGCAGCAAAGTTACCTCCATTTTAGAGGCAGGGAATTGAGGCACATGAAACACATGGCAAAAGGTATCTACTAATTTCAGAGACAGAACCTCAGTTAGGACTTGCTTTCCCAGAATGTTTAGCAGTTTACAGAATTCCACATGTTCAAATGCTAACTTCATCTGCAGCTGGGTGCTTAGTATTTCTCCAAGAATCCCCAAGACAGGCACTCAGAAAGCAAGAGACACAAAATAAAAGTATTGAAACAAAAATGCTGTGTTGAAGCAACATGATCACACAGAAGTTCAGTGCTATTGGCAGAGACACACACCATACCTTCCATGTTTTAATTATGAGACCATTCCTCCTGTAATCCTTTCCTCTACAATCCATCGCTCTACAATCCCAACTTCCAAACATTATTAAAAAATTGCTGGTTCTCCAGGAGGCACATTTCACTGCCTACACCGCATTCATCCTTAGAGCAGACCTATTTTGAACAACAAACCACAGAGTCCTTTGAAAACAGCTGAATATTATCTTGTCTTTAAGATCAGAATCACTGGACACACATGTTCTCTGTGAACAAAGCCTGCACAGATATTTCAAAATATCATTCCGTACGTTTTCTGAGTGGAGAAGTTTTCTGTGTGGATAAATTTTCTGTGCAGAGGAATTTTCTATGTGGAGAAATTTTTTGTACGCCCATATACAGGGCTGAAAATAATCCTAATATATTAACACCATTTAAAAATATTGTATATGTTAAGCCACAGACAAAGAGGAAATGCATTGCATGGTAGTGTACAGACATCTACAGGTAAAGCAGCTGGCCTTTGTTTTTGGTACCAATAGGGACATTTTGGTCACTTGGGCTAAGGCAGTAAGTGATGGTATGAACAGGCTGTGATCTTTCTGGGACACCAGCACCACATTTCCACAGATATTTGCTGACCACAGAGAAACAATCCCATTTAAAGCCCCAGCTAAACACAAAATGTGTTCTGCTGGACAGACCTCTCTGCTATTTCTGAGGCTCTGACCCCCATCCCGCTCAAGCTCTCTTTCTCTGATCAGCCTGGTAAGAAGCAGGATCATTGTGCTCACATTGGCAATCCCAATCCTTGCCCAGGCTTTCCATCCCACAACTGCTTTTCATGCCAAAAATGTCCCTTCTCTGGTTATCTGCAGTCCCCAGGCTCAGCTTTCTGCACCCAAGCTCTTCATTCCTGTCCCTGACATCCCTGCATTTTTCCTGCCTCTGTTTCCAGCTGCTTTTCCTAGGTTCAAACTCAGCACCAGGCTCCTCTTCCTTGCCCTCCTTGCGCTCACAAATACTAGCTTTGTTATTTTTCTAATATTCTTGGGAGAGAAGGCAGCAAAGTTACCTCCATTTCAGAGACAGGGAGTTGAAGCACATAAAACACATGGCAAAAGGTATCTCCCAATTTCAGAAACAGAATCTGAGGCTGTTAGGACTTGCTTTTCCAGATTTAACAATTTTTAATTTAATTTGTTTAACAAATTTAATTTAATTTGTTTAATTTAATTCAATTTGTTTAACAATCCCCTGGTTTGTTCTCCTCCTCCTCTTCTCACCCATTCTGGATGTGTCCTCCCCATTCCTGCTTCCTGCCCCTCTCCCCAGCCCAAAATGTGGGCACAGCTCCCCTGCTCCTAAAAGCAGATAAACACCTGCAGAAGAATCAATTTCTATGCACTGACTGTGCCAAACAGGTGGGTTTTCACAGGACAGCAAAAACCCATTCATGGCCTAAATGCTAAACATAAAATTAGTTTAAATAATTTAACATTTTTACTGAAATATTCCAGAACCACAAAACTTCATGTAGTTGAGAGCAGGCTGACAGGGCAACAGTATTTTAAGGCAAAATGTCATCATGTAAAAGCACAAGTAAATGCACAAGTGAAAATAGGATCCTACAATCACTCTCCTTGGAATAACTTAGAGAGAAAGGTAAAGGCAAGTGAAATACTAGGGCATTTATCAATTTATCAAAGGGAAGGAAAGTTTATGAGTGAAATATTAGGATATTTATCAATTTATCAAAGGAAAGGAAAATTTAACAGTGAAATACTAGGGTATTTATCAGTTTATCAAAGGAAAGTAGAGTTTATCAATGAAATACTGTTTATCGGTTTATCAAAGGAAAGGAAAGTTTATGAGGGAAATACTAGGGTATATATCAGTTTATCAAAGGAAAGTTTATTAGTGAAATATTAGGATATTTATCAGTTTATAAAAGGAAAATAAAGTTTCTCAATGAAATAGTAGGGTATTTATCAGTTTATCAAAGGGAAGTAAAGTTTATCAGTGAAATACTGGGGTATTTATCAGTTTATCAAAAGAAGGCAAACTTTATCAATAAGATACTAGGGTGTTTGTCAATTTATCAAAGGAAAGTTTATCAATAAAATAGTAGGGTATTTATCAGTTTATCAAAGGAAAGTAAAGTTTATCAATGAAATATTAGGGTATTTATCAATTTATAAAAGGAAAAGAAAGTTTATCAGTGAAATACTAGAGTATTTGTCAGTTTATCAAGGGAAAGGAAAGTTTGTCAGTGAAATACTAGGGTGTTTATCAATTTATAAAAGGAAAATAAAGTTTATCAATTAAATACTAGGGTATTTATCAGTTTATCACTTTATCAGTGAAATATTAGGGAATGCTGGAGTAAACTTCCTTTGTGCAAAGTTAATTGTGTACCTGCATTCTTGCAGCATGTTTAATGACATGATCACACAATATTTTCACCCACAGAGGCTGCCAGGAAGGTTTCAATTTGGCATCTTCAGAATCAGACTCTAAATTTTCCTTCGGTGGCTGAAGAAAAAGGAAAAGAAGGAGCAGGGCACAGCTGGGGAAGGGGCTTGGTGGGAGTTTGGTGCTGTTTTGGGCACTCAGGAAGGCTTTGCAGGGTAGGAACAATTACACTGAAGCCAGCTAAGCACACAGCTTTAGGGCATGCATTACCTAAGGAAAACAGTTTAGACAAAACTTATGACATACTTTGTGTCTGCTCCTCCCTCTGCCTGAAGAAAACTTCTAATTACTTTATTTGTTCTCAACAGGGGGGGAAAAAAAAAAGGCAGAAATGGAAGATGAGATGATGTTAAAGGACAGCTCAGAAGGGACACAGTGAGTCCAGTCCCAGCACAGAGGACCAAATACTCACTGATGGGTTTCTGGGATGCAAAGATTCACATCATGGCTATTCAAGGAACTTCCAGTGGGCTGCTATGTTAGGTTTATTTATTAATTACATAGTATTTATTATTTGTTATTTATTTTATTGTTAAATTATTAATTAAATAATTATTTATTTATTAAAGAAATATTATTATTAGATAATAAATAACATTTATAATAATATGCATATCTTAATATATAATAAATATATACTATTTAATATTTAATACATAATAAATATATAATATATAATATTATATACGATAAATATACTAGATATTATATATGATATATGAGATATGATACGATATACTATATATTATAGTATATATAAGAAATATACTTATAAATATATTTATTATATAATAATATTTAGGTAATTAATTGGAGCAATTCATTTTACTAATGTAATTTTATTTAAAATATTATTTCTCAAATAATATTTATTTATCATTAAAAAACTCCTATTATACAAAAATACCAGTGAGTGGTTTTGTCAGTGTATCCTACTTTTTCAAGGGGATTGTTTTAGGGAGGGCTACAAAAATCACATATTCTGCAAAATGCTTTAAGCAATGGAGAATACAACAATTTTTTAGCAACCATGTGATAAGTAGGTATATGTGATAAGCAGATATATGTGTATTGGCACAAATCTAAAACCCAAGTAATTCTGTATATTACTCTAAAATAATTATTATATTTTCATACCTATTTTAAGTGTAATACTGTAGCAAAAAACCCCCAAAAAGTTGCAAAATCAGTTGCAAAACCACTGAATCTCATTAAAAATGAGGTGATAGTTTGTCCTTAATTTGATTCATATTGAAGTAATTTCCCTGTAGTCAACCTTGTGACTCCGTTAACAGTTACACGAAGCTTTAACAGCTGGGCCCAAACTTCCCAAAAATCTTTACAATTCATTTCCTTGGATCTTTGACCAAAAAAAAAAACCAAAACAAAATAACAAAAAAGGAAAAAGAAGAGCAGCTTATTAGTGCAGTATGGCTGCAGGCCTGCCTTGGGGCAGGAGATGGGTTAATGACCTCTCCAGATCCCTTCCACTCCCATTTGCTACAACTCCATGAAGACTGGAGTCACCAAAGCCGAAGGGATTTGGTTCAGGGGGAAGAGGGGGGTGGGGAGAAGAATTTTAGGAATGCTGGGAAAATGAAAGATGCAGACTCTTAGTTGGGGAGCTTTGCATCCCACTTACTTCTCTTGGAAGCAGAACTCTCCCCATCCCACAAAGCCCCCACAAGAGAGATGTTTTACATGATGTTTTCCCCCTTCATGTCTATTTATTGTCAGCTATTAGTAGTAATTTCTACCTTTGGGCTTAATGTAAACACAAAGGTGTGCAGGTACAAGACTAAATTTCTTCTAGAGAGAAAGGTTTTTCTCAGATATTTGACATGGAGGTTACTGCAAGTTTTGGCTTCTTCTCTTGCCAAGCTTGAGGGGCACCAGATATCTGTATTCTGATGAAATTAATTCTCTTTTATATGATATGTGGTCTACTGGAGTGATACATCACTTATACTGACATAACTTTGTAATTACTTACATGCCAAAACACCGTAATGAAAATATACCAAAATTTCATTATAACTTCTGAGTTAATGGAAGTTCACTTCTCAAAAATGACTGAACAATAAGCACTTGGCCACTGAAGACATTAACAGGAACAGAAAAGTCATTCCAACTGGCCTAGGCCTGTGTCAGGCAGAAATCATATGGCTGCTGTCAAATTTGTCTCACAAATAATGATGGGGTCTTACAACCAACAACATTTATCTTGTGGAGAGAATGGAGCCAAACTGTTCTCTCACAGCTGCATTTCAGTCTCACACAAACTCTTCTTAAACCATTCACTGTGAATCTTTCAGGTTCATGTTACAATTGGCTGCGTATTTTAACAAATTCAGGAGATAAAACAGTCGGTAGCTATTTTTCTGTATAATGGACACGAACTCAGCTTCTTCCTGTTCTGCTATATTCATTGACACTACATCACTGTTTTTAGATCACAGGGATTTTCTAAACTACATTTTCTAAATTTGCATTTCTACATTTTCTAAACTGGCCTTAAAGAACATGAGACTTGACTTTTAGAAAGAGCATTCTAAAATTTTTCTACATTTTAGGTAACTGTGCTTGGCTTATAATTAACAACCATATCAATTAATGTTAAAACTCATGTTAAAATAACATCTACCATATGCAAGTCCTATTTATTTAATTTTTTTTTAGGTTGCAGCACAACCCAAGCCATCATGGTGTTAACTATTGCTAACATCAGGTGTTGAGAGAAGGCTTCCAGTAAGAATAACTGAGAAATAAACTTCTAGCTGTATAAGTCTGTCTGCTAAAGGATAGATAGCACTACTGAGAACATTGGAACACAATTCTAAAACTCCTGTTTTCCCCCCACTTAGAGAATGTAAAATAAAACCAGGACAGTTCTGACTTTCACTTCATTTACAGAACACCCATTAGTGTGGGTTTCCAATAGCACAAACAGATTGTTTGAACAGCATTTTTAAAGACACATGGCAAAATTAAAAGCCATTAATAAATCTACTTCCTTTAATTATATATTTTGCAAAAATCCATTTAACATTTCAGAACACTGATACACTTTTCAGTGTATCATCTTTACAAAAGGGATATGATAATATCCAGGAGAATTCACTTAAAACTCTGCTGATTTGTTTGGATGTGCCACATGGTCCTGTTTCTGTTTTCTGACCAGAAATCTGGATTCCTGAGTCGGAATTTAAAGCTTGGTTTTATAACACTGGCTGCTGTTCAGAGATATTTGTACCAATACAATTCAATTCTGTACATGTTTGTGTAAAAATGCATCCCTGGGGTATTCTGGGTGGCTGAAGAAGTTCCAGTTGCAGAGTGGGTAGAGATGGGTGGGTTTATGGATGTGCAGCTCCAGCCATTATTTTCAGTGTCAGGAAAGTGAAGTACAGACAATGAGTCCAAACAAACTCATTCCAAAGAAAAATTCCAACACGTGGATTTGTTACATGTGAAGGGACTCAAGTGGAAGATAAAAATACAGCTCCTTTATGCTCTTGCTGTGGTCTCTGGATCATGAAGAAGTTTACAAGAAGGGCTGGATCCATCAGGAATGGTTATAGGCTGCCCAAGGACTGCAGGTGTTCAACTGCTTGTCTGATCCATAATTCAAAGAAACCTGTGGTAATCTCACAAGCAGAACTGGACTAAATACTTACACAGCACACTATAGTAATGTTGATACAGCTCTTATCAGGCACAAATGGAAAGAATGTCTCTGCCTTGAAGAGTTTATGGTCTGAATGCACAAAAGGGGTAAAAAGGAAAACAACAAAATATCAAGGCAGATGGAAAAATGTAGTGATTTATAAATATTGTATTAATGCTTTATTAAAGGGTTTTATTTTTTTCCTTCTAACTGAAAAAGTAATGTTCAGAAAGGTGAGTGAAAGAGAACAGCCATAGGGAAAGAAATGAAGTGACAAAGATGGAGTGAAGAAAGGGAAAGATGGAAGGCAGGAGTTGATATAATCTAGTTACATAATCTAGGCATGAGATTGAGAATATATTGTTGAGATTGGAATATACTACCTAAATCCTGAAAGGAAACACTGTTCTAAATTCAAGCAGCAGCTCATGAGTCTGATGGCATCATCTGTGTGTCCAAAGCAAGGGCATTTCTCCTGTGGATGTGTTCCTTTTGCTGAACATCTCCCTGCGCTTACGTAAGAGCAGTGATGCAAGGCTGGGTGATTCCAGGGCTCTCAGGACAGCCCAGGTGGGTGCTGATGTTCATGTCACATCCTCTTCCCTGATGGATTCACTCAACCTAATTGCAGCTGTCTACAAGTCAGCCACTCAGCCTAACTCACATTATAAACCAGGGAGGGATGAATACTCCTTGAAAGTGCTTGTCCATATCTGCTGATTATTCAGGAAACCTGATGACTCCCTCAAACCAAACTCTTACCTCCCAGCCTGAAAGGTCAAGGGGAGGAATTCAGTCCCACAACTCTGTGAAGCTTCTCATTGAGTCAGTGCCTGCAGTGTGTCTGCTCCCTCTCCGAATGGCACTGCAGCCTGCCACGGAGCACAGATTTCCTGTCACACCACAGATGGCTCACTGGAAACGCTCCAGAGCTGCTGGTGATGCCCACGATGCTCTACAGCAACTTGAGGCTCTCTACTGGGAAAGCTTGAGGAGTGTTCGGGGCACTGTGTGTACAAACAAAAGCTGAGGATGTGGGCAGGAGGGAGAAACAGCACTCAGAGCAGAAGCATCTGTTCCTCTGTTCCAGGATTACAGTGTTAATGTCACCCTCAGAAATTTCAGCTAGATTGAAAACCTCCGCAAATGTTTGAGTTTGCATCCAAAACTATCTGGTAAAGTTCACTGTAATTTACCAGGCTCCTGTCACCTTTCAGAAATCTCATTAACACCCTTGTGCAACTACACCAAATAAGTGATCAAATGTATTCTGCCTCGATAAAATCACCCAGCTCACAGAAACCCTTCACAGAAAGGTTCTGCTCCAAGACAGCCAAACCACACTGGCAAGTCTCCATTGCAAGTGCATTTCAATGGTGCTTTGCCAACTCAAAAAGCAAATGTTAGCTGGGGAGGGGCGGGTGGGGGTTATTGTTTTATAGCAGGAACAGCCCTGTGCTGCATATTTACTTTTTAAAGTCAGCTGGAATTACAAGTTTTCCCTTGCTCGGCAGCCCAGCAGGGCTGGGAAGCATTTCTGGGCACTCAGACCTGGAGCACAGGCTGCCCACAGGGAGGATTCCCTGCCCCTGCTCCCTCCTCCAGACACCAGGGCTTGCTCCTCAGCTTGCTGCAGAAACATATTGCACCACCAGAACACAACAATTATCACATTTGTAAAGCTTCAGGGATAGGAACAATTTAATAGCTTTTTGAAGCAAGCTAATTTTCTGGAGCTTTTTTTTTTTTTCCCCCATTATTTTGCTTTTCATGCATAGACAAGCTCTTCTTTGCTACAGGTATTTTTCTGGGTCTGCTTTGCAGGATTATTATGAGTGGAGGAACACAAATTATTCAATCACTTGAAAACAGCGAGAGAGAGAAGTGAAAAAGGGCTATGTAAGTGCAAACTACTGCTACTAACCTCTGTTTTAAAAAGATAAGAATACATTTAGAAAGCAATATATTAGAAAGATAAAAGTATTGCTGGTTTACAAAACTCTGCACATTTGCAAACAGATGACCAGTCTATTTTTGCAGATTTTCATAAGATAGAAACTTCAGCTCTGCAGTGGCAAATGCCACGCACGGGGAGATACTGCATGCAGTGGCAAAAAGCAGGCCAGAAGAGGAGAAAAAAAAAGGTATTTCTGCTATCATGGAACTGCCACTGAATGATGTTCAGTTCCTGCAACTCCCAGGTAAGGATGCAGACATTACATAATTCATTTTCCAATATCTCTGCAGCGCTAATCCCTCGTGACTCAGAGCTACACTTACAAACTCCAGGTAACAAAGCCTTTTGTGGTGTTGCTTCCAAATAATATTTGGACTTCAGAAACCCCTGAAGTGTAATTTGACCTCTGTAATATTGGCTCAACCCGTTTTTATTCAGTGATTGATATTACTTATTAAACAGAGAGAAAAATTGCATTGGTGAGCAAGCAGTCATTCTGCCCACCATTTGGGAAACTCATGCTTTTAAGGAACTTTAAACACAGAATGAGAAGGGGAAAGGTTAAAAGACAGGTCACACTAATTTCTTTTTAAACAACTCTGCTTCAGACAGTAGGTCTCAGTGTGAATGAAAACAAATATATTAAATATGAATGACAGAAACTGGTATCACATTAAATGCAAGACTTTTATGACTAATTTTTGATTAAAATAAACATTGCTATTTATCAGAAAGTTAGGGGGAGGGTTGAACATTTGAGCTGATTCCTACATCAAAAATGTGTTTTGTAGAGAAACTATATGTCAAATTATAGCTATTTGCTTTCAGTTATTTCATTTTGTACTTTTCATATGCCAGTATTTTTTTCATTTCGCCTCTTTATTCTGTATT